>NC_069072.1:56319367-56919367 GCF_025698485.1 Gossypium arboreum
TAGTGCTTAATAATGTGATGACTTGACGGTTGAAATTTTTGTTTTGATTAGCGATGGAACCGGGGTAGAGAGACCCTTGGCGGATGGCGTTGAAAGTGTGGCGGCTGCTCTGCGCAAGGGACACCGCTGTTGAGCCTCAGATCATCGCGAATAATCAAAATGAAGGCGAAACAAGCCTTCTTCACTATGATGAATGAGTGGGTCGCATAATATGCGAACCAACCCGGCTGTCCAACCATTCCGAATTTAAATACTCCACCCAAAGAGCCATAATGCCTCCGATTCTTGATCTGTGAAATTTGAGTAAACCACTGTGGACTTGATTAGGAAGCGTGGGGCAGGGAGTTCAAGGCCATGAATTCTTGATGATCTTAGAAAAGTAGAGTTACGCTCGATAACACCATTAGAGTGTTAGATGAGCTGATCATGCACACTTTGACAGATGTCTTAAGTGTGCTATATATCCTTGTATAGAGACTCGACTTACTATTGGTGGAGGACTTTAATTTCCATAGTCCCAAATGAGCGAGTTACTTGGGATTTCTTCCAATCAAATTTGAAAAAAATACATTAGTCAGCAGTTCATCGATCGAGCGTAAGGAATTCTTGGAACTCAAGCAAGGGATGGCCGTGTCTGAATCTGAACATGAGTTAAATAAGACTTAGTCGGTATGCTCGAGGTGTGTGGCTGATGAGGTTGCGATGTGCAAAAGATTTGAAGAAGGATTGAATGAAGAGTTAAAGTTACTAGTGGGAATTTTGGAGATAAAGGAGTTACGTGACACTAGTCGAGCGAGCACGCAAAGGCGGAAGAACTTGGGAGGGAGAAGAAGAATTTGAATTTGAAGCAAGAGATTACCGTAAAAGATCGTGAGTAAAGCTCCGTTCTCTCTGTAAAGAGGTTCGAGGAGGACACCCGATAAATCGAGGGCATTGCAGGAATTTCCATTAGAGCCAGACCATTGACGGACTCAAGGCTACTTGATAGCTAGTGTAGGCAATAATCGTCAAGAGAGACAGAATGCCCCAATGTGGAAGACGACACCTAGGTGAATGTTGGGGTAGAAATCATTAATAGGGCTGTTATGGATGCGGTTCGAAGGACCACTTCATTAGAGATTGCAGGAGCTAGATGAGAGGAATAAGGCGCAAGGTGCAAGACCTAGTGGAGCAGGCGGAGTGAGGCCCAGAGAATCTCTGGAGGTAGGGGTGGTAATCGAGAGAGGAGCCTCTGTCGGCCGTCCGATCCGAGACCCGATGCTCTGCTAGAGCATATGCCATCCAGCGAGGAGGCATCCTCCTGACGTTATCTCTGGTACTTTTACTCTCTTTGATACTATTGTGATTGCATTGATTGACCCGGCTCTACTCACTCATATGTATGTGAAACCTTAGCATCGATAAGACTCTACAGTTGAGTCTCTTGGAGTTAAATGTTCAGTGTCAAACCCTTTGGGTCAATCGTGCTTGTTGATAAAGTGTGCAAGAGATGCCCCTAATAATTGAGAATCTGTTTCGGCCGATCGATGCTTCTACCATTTCATGAATTCGATGTTATTCTTGGTATGGATTGGTGACCGTACATGATGCGATGGTGGTACTGCAAAGGAAAACCATTAATTTGAGGAGTGCAAATAATGAGTAGTCGGAATCGAGTCTCTTGATTTAAAAGGAGTGCCGACAATAATATCTTCTATGACGCTCGAAGATATGTGAAAAAGGGGTGTGAAACATACCTTGCGTATGTGTTTGGGAGTAAAGAGCGGAAAGAAACTTCGAATCGGTACGGTGGTTTGTGAGTATTGGATGTTTTTCTGAGGAGTTCTGGGATTGCCACAGGTTGAGAAGTGGAATTCGACATCGAAGTTGTGCAGGTACTTCGTGCGATTTCAATAGCCCGTGTCGTATGGCATTAACGGAATTAAAGGAATTGAAGGTTCAATTGCAGAATTGCGGATAGAGGTTTCGCTCGTAGAGTTTTTTTCCATGGGCGCTTTTGTATTGTTTGTGAAGAAGAAGGGCGGAACCATGAGGTTGTGCATCGACTATCGTCAACTCAATAAAGTGGCGATAAAGAATAAATATCCATTGCCACGAATTGACGATTTGTTTGATCAATTAAAGGGAGCCTCGGTGTTTTCAAAGATAGATTTGAGGTCGAGGTACTATCGGTTGAGGTCAGAAATCGGACATACCAAAACAGCTTTTAGAGCGAGTGCGGTCACTCTGAATTCTTGGTGATGCCGTTTGGGCTCACTAATGCCCTAACGGTGTTTATGGATTTAATGAATAGAATTTTCGAGGCCATACTTGGATCGGTTCGTAGTTGTATTTATCGATGACATTTTGGTCTATTCGAAAGATGGCCCGAACATCTTTGAACACACGAGGCTAGTGTTGCAAATCTTCACGAGATAAGCGATTATCATAAAGTTCGATGAAATGTGAATTTTGGTTGAAAGAGGTTAGCTTTTGGGGCGCGTGGTGTCGCCGGAGTGTCGGTGGACTGAACAAAATTTGACCATAGTCAATTGGAAACCTCAAGGAATATTCACGAAGTTAGGAGCTTTTGGGGCTTGCCGGTTACTACAAGACGGTTTGTGAAAGGATTCTCGATGATAGCCACACCATGACAAAGCTGCTTGAGAAAGATGTCAAATTTGAATGGGCGGAAAAGTGTCGGAAAAGTTTGACCAATTGAAAACCCATTTGGCGAAAGCTCCGATTCTAATACTGCCCGAATCGGCAAAGAGTTTGTCATCTATAGTGATGCCTCCCTACTTGGGTTAGGTTGCGTATTGATGCAAGAAGGTCGAGTTGTGGCCTATCGTCGAGACAATTAAAGCCACATGAGAAAAATTATCCAACCATGACCTCGAATTGGTGCCATCGTATTCGCCTTAAAGATATGGCGACATTACTTATTTGGTGAGAAGTGCCAAGTGTATTCGGATCACAAAGTCTCAAATATTTGATGACTCAAAGAGACTTCTGCGACAAAGGCGATGGCTCGAGTTGTTAAAGATTATGAACTCGTTATTGATTATCACGGGAAAGGCCAATGTGGTTGCGGATGCCTTAAGTCGGAAATCCTTTGTTTGCTTCTGACGATGAATGTACACTTGTCTATTCTACGACAATGTGTTAGTAGCGAATTGAAGGCCAAACCATTGTTGGCTCATCAAATTCGGAAGCTTCGGAAAGTTGATGAGGAGTTGCTTGCAAAGCAGGTTTGAGTGTGTTACGAACAAGGAATCGAGTTTCAAATTGATGATGGCGATTGTTTGAGGTTCGAAGTCGTCGTGTGTTCCAAAGAATTGAACTTATTTCGATAATTCTAAATGAAGCCCATTGTAGTCGAATGTCAATCCACGGGTAGTACTAAAATGTACAATGACTGAAGCTTGCCAATTTTGGTGGCGGTATGAAAGCAGAGACATTTAAATTTGTTTCAAGGTGTGCGATATGTCAACAAGTGAAAGCGGAACATCAAGTGCCATCGGGATTACTTGACCGATCATGATACGCGAATGGAAATGGGATCGAGTCACAATGGACTTTGTATCCGGGATTTGCCATTGTCGGTGAGTAAGAAGGATGCGATTTGGGTGCGTTGTCGATAGACTAACTAAGTCGGCTCACTTTATCCCGTCGTCTGATTTTCAATGGACAAATTAAGCGAATTGTGCGTTTCTCGGTTGTGAGATTACGGGGTGCCTATTTCTATCGTGTCGGATAGAGACCCAAGATTTACGTCGCGATTTTGGAAGAAATTGCAAGATGCTTTGGGTACCAAGCTTGCATTTTAGCACCGCTTTTCATCCCCAAACCGATGGTCAATCCAGGCGGATAATTCAAATACTCGAGGATATGTTGAGATGTTGCATCCTTGAGTTTAGTGGTTCATAGGAGCGGTATTTACCTTTGATTGAATTACGCCTACAACAATAGCTTTCAATCAAGTATTAAGATGGCGCCTTACGAGGCTTTATCACGTATGTAAATGCAGTACCCATTATTACGGGTGAACTTAGTGAAGGTAAATTCTTGAGGTTGATTTGGTTAAGGATGCCGAGAGCAAAAGTTCGAGTAATTAAAAGTTTGAAAGCGCGCGGATCGCTAAAAAGTCGTGTCGGTTTGAAAGAAAAGATATTGAATATCGGGTTGGAGACAAGGTCTTTCTCAAAGTTTCACCTTGGAAGAAGGTGCTTAGATTTGGTCGTAAGGGCAAATTGAGTCAGAGGTTTATCGGGCCATATGAAGTATCCGACGAGTTGGGCGATCGCATATCGATTAATTTTGCCCCCGAGCTCGAAAGGATTCTAGCAACGTTTTCATGTCTCGATGCTTGACGATATAGGTTCGATCCATATGCGTAATTGCTCCATCGAGATTGAGATTGACCTAATTTGAGCTATGAAGAGAGCAGGTTAGCATTATGAGGCGTGAAGTAAAGAGTTGCGCAATAGGAAAATCCGTTAGTGAAGGTGTTGTGGCATAAACACGGAATGGAAGAAGCCACTTGGGAACTTGAGGACTCTATGAAAGAAGCGATGCAGGAGCCTATTGCAGGTAAGATTTTGAGGACGAAAATTTCTAAGTGGGGAGAGTTGTGACATCCTAAATCGACCCTAGTCGGAAAGTGGTTTCGGGACCACCAAGCCAAGTCATAATAATAATTAACCATCATAATTGATGCTCATTATATGTATATATGCATGTGTGAAAATTTCGGTGTTTGGATTTTGTTAATAGTAAGTGAATTTTTATCAAATAGGACTTATGTGAGAAATTTAGAAATGTGCTAAGCAATTGTAAGGTGGCCTATTAATACATGTGGGAAAATAGTTGTCCTTGCATGTCAAATAACCCACTTCCCTAAGGTGAGTGGCCGACCATGACAAGAATATGGGCAAGGGAACATGTTTCCAACATGTTTAGTTAGTGGATTATGTAGAAAAAAATAAAGAAATGAAAAAAAAATGAGCATGGATGCCCCCCCTTTTGTTGCCGTGAGTAGAGGAAAAAGAAAGGAAAAAAATTGTTCATCCATTCTCAAATCTTGGCTGAAAATACTAAGGGAAAAGGAAGGATTTTTGCTTCATGCTTGGTTTAGAAGAGAACTAGAAGGAGATTTGGTCATACTTGTGTCAAGATTAAGGTATGTTTGAGGTTGTGTCATGAGATTCATGCATGTTTTAGTTGCTAACTTGATGTTCATGTTAGCCCATGGTTCAAATCCTTGTTATGCCATGGAAATGGTATTTGGCCAAGAGTTGATATTGTGTTAAAGCCATTGCATGCTAAATGTGAAGCTTGTTGATGATACATGTAATGATGGATTGACTACTCTTGAAATTTCTTTTAGCATTCTTGAGTAAGACATGGAGTTTTCTTTGTTTAACCATGACCAAAAATTGAAAGGGGATGGTGTGGGATGTATTCGACCATGGCATGCTCATAAGTCACGATTTATGCTTGTTGCATGATAGGTAAAAATTTGTGTTTTGATATATGTGTATATGTGTTTGTACATGATGTTACAAATGGATGTGAAAATATATGCTAGATTGGGAAAATTTGATTAAAGGTTCATGAGATGAAATTAGGTGATTAAAGATGTTAGTTGACATTGTACATATATATATATTAGACCATTAAAGTGAGTATGTAGGTAATGTTGAATCAAGTTTTGGTGCATATTCGGTTAGGTGTATAATCGACCAAATGGGCGATTAGTAAGAATAGTTGCGAATATACAAGCATACATATGCATGTGTAGTTGAATTATGAATGTTTAGCAAGATGGTTAAACTAGTGATTTATTGATTAAGCTCAAGGAGTTAAAGAAGGAGAATCAAGCAAGGGAAAGGCGAAGGTCATCGGTGTACGACTTGGAACTATTTTACCCAACACGAGGTAAGTCATTAAGCCGTATTTGATATTGCTTAAATGATTGTAAAATTTATGCAATTGTGTTTAATGGGATGATATATTTATATAAATGAAAATGTATGTGTATGGAGTGATGACAATTGTTGAATGTAAAAGAAATAGTGAAATGTGTAGAAAGTTTGCTTCGGCACTAAGTGTCTTGAACAATCGTGTGTGCGGTGTGAGATTGGCACTAAGTGTGCGTGCTGGAAATATATGGCACTAAGTGTGCATGCTGGAAATATATGGCACTAAGTGTGCGAGCTCGAAGGGCATGGCCTTTGTGTGTGCGGGCTTAATCGCATGGCACTAAGTGTAATCGAGTATTAAGCCTTTGTGTGTGCGTACTCTATATATATATATATAAATATCTCCAATCGAACAATTATATGGAGGTGTGTCTCCATCAGTGAGTATGGACAGGATCGGGTAAGTACCTTGAGCTCATGGCGAATAGGTAATCGTTCATGCTTGGGGTTGAATTTGGTAAGCCTTAAATCTATGTGATGATTGAAATTGTATGGTTGTGCTGGAAAATGAGTTAATGTGTAAAAATCGTCGATTATCTTGTTGTGTAGAATATGAAATGTGGATGTATGAATTAGTGCGAGATTGGACCGAAAGGTCAGGGTATTATAGTATAGATTCGATATGGGCAGTACCTAGCCTCATTTGTTGTACATGTAGTAGTAACTTTATGATGGATTGGCAATGCTTATGACTTACTGAGTTGTAAACTCACTCGGTGTTTTCTTGTCACCCATTTTAGGTCTCTTGGACTCGTATTGTTGCGTGCTCGGAACCGTCGTTGAAGTCATCACCCGGCTGAAATCTTGTGGTATTGTTTTTGTTGTTGAAGAACATTTGGCATGTATAGGCTATTATATTTTGTCGAATTGTGGGTTGTAAACTTTAAGCCATGTGAAAATGGCCCCATATATTTCCAGCACGCACACTTAGTGCCATATATTTCCAGCACGCACACTTAGTGCCAATCTCGTCACCATACACACGTATTGCCCGCACACATAGTGCCGAAAGCAAACTTTCTACACATTCCACTATTTCTTTTACATTCAACAATTATCCTCATTCCATACACATACAATTTCATTTATACATATATATATAGCATTCCATTAAACACAATTGCATAGATTTTCCAATCATTTAAGCAATATCAAACATATGTGTAATGACTTACCTTGTCTTTGGGTAAATAATTCCAAGTCGGCTACTCGATGATCTTCGATTTCCCCTTGTTGGATGCCTCTCCTTTAGGATCTTGAGCTTAAACAAATAAATTAACTCATTCAACCGCTTTGGTACATATATTGGTATCCACATTTTAATGATCTTATGACATACGGAACGACATGGTAAAATTTTTATCTTACTACCTTACGTTCTTAGCTATTCGGCTAATAGCCTTATGCAATTACCATACTACCAATAATCCAATCATACATACACATATACATATTCGTATATTAGGTAACCACCCTTACTAATTACCCATTTTAGTCAATTTTATACAATCGAAGGCAATATCATAAATGGGTATACTTATATAGCGAATGTGCTAAATTTGATCTAACATCACCTATACACTTGATTGAATGGCCGAATACCTATACTATCAATTATAGTGTCACTTTTATTCTTTCAAGCACATAGTTTCCTCCCATGAACACTTGGCCGAATTTTCTTTTCTCTTCTAGCATAGCTTCACATCTCAAAATTAAGAGTTGCAAATTACAATTAGGTTACAACAATGCCCATAATTGACCGAATGCTTAAGCTCAACTAAGCCAAAAATTCATTCAACATCTTTTTAATTTGCCCTTCACTATTTTCTTCAATTCATCAAATACAAAGTGGTTTACATCTAATATTAAACCAAACTTGCTAGCACACAACATTCCTTAACCGAATGTTATAAACCCAAGCTACATATATTGTTCATTAAGACCCTTCGATGGCCACATTCGCACCCCCTTATGAACAAACCAATTTCAACCTTCAAAAGAAAAAAAACATATGTACCAAGAGCTTCAACTACTTGGCGAATATCAAACCTCCAAACAACAAAATTTAATCCATGAAATGAGTAGAACTTGAACTAATCACCTCATTTATACCTAAATTTCCAAGGATTTCAAAGTGCTTACCTCTTCCTAAGCATCATCCAAGCCAAATCATGAACCAAAGAATTCCATTCTTCTTCCTCCTTCAAGTCACGGCAATGGAGAAAAGATGAGCATTCTTTTTCTTTTTTTTTCCTTTTCTTCTTTTACTAACATTATTTTATCTCCAATGACCCATTCCTTATTATTAAAATCTAATTAAACATATATATTGCCCATCAATATCCCATCTTGGCCGCCACCATTAATAAATTGGGCAATTTGACATGCAAGTCCACCTTTGTGTTAACATGCACTAATAAGCCATTTAAAACTAGCCTATCATATTTCACCATGTCTCACATTGATCCCTATTTAATAATTTCTCATACAATTGGTAAAATTAGAGAATGAAACTTCCACATGTGCATGTACACACACAATAAGCATAGAATATAACAATTAATTATTTTTATGACTCGGTTTTGTGGTCCCGAAACCACTTTCCGACTAGGGTCAATTTTGGGTCACAACTCTCCCCACTTAAGAAATTTTCGTCCCAAAAATCTTACCGTAAATAGGCTCGGTATTGCTCTTTCATAGAGTCCTCGAGTTCCCAAGTGGCTTCTTCAATTCGTGTTTATGCCACAACACCTTCACTAACAGGATTTTCTTATTGCGCAACTCTTTTACTTCACGCATCATAATGCGAACCGGTTCCTCTTCATAGCTCAAATTAGGTCAATCTCAATCTCGGATGGAGCAATTACGTGCGATGGATCAGACCTATATCGTCGAAGCATCGAGACATGAAAAACATTGTGAATCTTTTCAAGCTCGGGGCAAAATCAAACGATCACGCCGATCGACCGACTCGTTCGGATATCTCATATGGCCCGATGAACCTCGGGCTCAATTTGCCCTTACGGCCAAATCTAAGCACTTTCTTCGGTGAGACTTTGAGAAATACCTTGTCTCCAACCCGATATTCAATATCTTTTCTTTTCAAATCCGCATACGACTTTTGGCGATCCGGCGACTTTCAAACTTTCACGAATTACTCGAACTTTTGCTCGGCATCCTTAACCAAATCAACCTCAAGATTTTTCCTTCACTAAGTTCACCGAAATAATGGGTGCGGCATTTACGACCGTATAAAGCCTCGTAGGCGCCATCTTGATACTTGATTGAAAGCTATTGTTGTGTTTAATTCAACCAAAGGTAAATACCGCTTCCCATGCACCACTAAACTCAAGGATGCAACATCTCAACATATCCTCGAGTATTTGAATTATCCGTTCGGATTGACCATCGTCTTTGTCGCAGATTTAAGTCTCTCTGAGTCATCAAATATTTGAGACTTTTGTGATCCGAATACACATGGCACTTCTCACCAAATAAGTAATGTCGCCATATCTTCAAGGCGAACACGATGGCAGCCAATTCGAGATCATGGGTTGGATAATTTTTCTCATGTGGCTTTAATTGTCTCGACGCATAGGCCACAACTCGACCTTCTTGCATCAATACGCAACCTAACCCAAGTAGGGAGGCATCACTATAGATGACAAACTCTTTGCCGATTAAAGGCAGTACTAGAACTGGAGCTTTCGTCAAATGGGTTTTCAATTGGTCGAAACTTTTACGACACTTTTCCGTCCATTCAAATTTGACATCTTTACGAGCGGTTTTGTCATGGGTGTGGCCATCATCGAGAATCCTTTTACAAACCGTCGGTAGTAACCGCAAGCCCAAAAAGCTCCTAACTTCGTAACATTCCTTGGAGGTTTCCAATTGACTATGGTCGAAATTTTGTTCGGGTCCACCACGACACCGATCGGACACCACGTGCCCCAAAAAGCTAACCTCTTTCAACCAAAATTCACATTCTTGAACTTTGCGTATAACTGCTTATCTCGTAGGATTTGCAACACTAGCCTTAGGTGTTCGGCATGTTCAGTTTCATCTCTCGAATAGACCAAAATGTCATCGATAAATACAATTACGAACCGATCCAAGTATGGCCTGAAAATTCTATTCATTAAATCCATAAACACCGCAGGGGCATTAGTGAGCCCAAACGGCATCACCAAGAATTCGTAGTGACCGTACCTCGTTCTAAAAGCGGTTTTGGGTATGTCCGATTCTCGGACCCTCAACTGATAGTACCCCGACCTCAAATCTATCTTTGAAAACACCGAGGCTCCCTTTAATTGGTCAAACAAATCATCAATTCGTGGCAATGGATATTTATTCTTTATCGTCACTTTATTGAGTTGACGATAGTCGATGCACAACCTCATGGTTCCGTCCTTCTTCTTCACAAACAATACAGTCGCGCCCATGGAGAAAAACTTCGGTCGAGCGAAACTCAGATCCGTCAATTCTTGCAATTGAACCTTCAATTCCTTTAATTACATTAATGCCATACGATACGGAGCTATTGAAATCGGCGTAGTACCCGCACAACCGATGATGTCATTCCACTTCTCGAACCGGTGGCAATCCGGTAACTCCTCGGGAAAAACATCTGAATACTCACAAACCACTGGTACCGATTCGAGTTTCCTTTCCGTCTCTTTACTTCCAAACACATACGCAAGGTATGTTTCACACCCTTTTCACATATCTCGGCGGTCATAGAAGATATTATCGCCGCACTCCTTTTAAATCGATGACTCGACTCGGACTACCTCGTTATTTGCACTCCTCAAATCAATGGTTTTCCTTTTGCGGTCCACCATTGCATCATGTACGGTCACCAATCCATACCAAGAATTACATCGAATTCATCAAATGGTAGAAGCATCAGTTGGCGGAAAAGCAGATTCTCGAATTATTAGGGGCATCTCTTGCACACTTTATCAACTAGTACGTATTGACCCAAAGGGTTTGACACTCGAATTATTTAATTGATAGACTCAACAGTAGAGTCTTCTTTGGATGCTAAGGTTTCACATACATATGAATGAGTAGAGCGGGGTCAATCAATGCAATCACACTAGTATCAAAGAGAGTAAAAGTACCAGTGATGACGTCGGGGAGGATGCCTCCTCTCGTGCGGGATGGCATATGCTCTAGCAGAGCACGGGTCTCGGATCGGACAGCCGTATTAGAGGCTCCTCTCGATTACCACTCCTACCTCCAGAGATTCTCGGGGCCTACCTCCGATCGTCGTTCCACTAGGTCTTGCACCTTGCGTCTTATTCCTCTCATCTAGCTCCGTGCAATCTCTAATGAGGTGGTCCTTGAACCGCATCCATAACAGCCCTATTAATGGACTTACCCCAACATTCACCTAGGTGTCGTCTTCCACATTGGGGGCATTCAGTCTCTCTTGACGATTATTGCCCACACTAGCTACTGAAGTAGCTCGGAGTCCGTCAATGGTCGGGCTCTAATGGAAATTCCATGATCGTCCTCGACTTCTTCGGTGTCCTCCACGAACCTCTTTACAGCCGAGAACGGAGCTTTACTCGTCGATCTTTTACGGTAATCTCTTGCTTCAATTTCAGCCTTCTTCTTCTCCTTCCCAAGTTCTTCCGCCTTGCGAGCTCGTTCGACTAGTGTCACGAACTCCTTTATCTCCAAAATTCCCACTAGTAACTTTAACTCTTCATTCAATCCTTCTTCAAATCTTTTGCACATCGCAACCTCATCAGCCACACTCCAGAGCATACCGACTAAGTCTTACGAACTCATGTTCAGATTCGAATCTGATCATCCGGCCTTGCTTGAGTTCCAAGAATTCCTTACGCTTCGATCGATGAACCGTTGACTAATGTATTTCTTTCAAATTGGATTGGAAGAAATCCCAAGTAACTCGTTCATTTGGGACTATGGAAATTAAAGTCCTCCACCAATAGTAAGTGAGTCTCATAACAAGGATATAGCACACTTAAGACATTCATCGGTGTGCATGACAGTTCATCTAACACTCTAATGGTGTTATCGAGCGAAACTTCGGCCTTTTCGGCATCATCAAGAACTATGGCCTTGAACTCCTCGCCCCACGCTTCCTAATCAAGTCCACAGTGGTTTACTCAGCCTCACGGGATCGATGAATCGGAGGCATTGCGGGCTCTTGGGGTGGAGTATTTAAATTCGGAATGGTTGGACAGCCGGGTTGGTTCGGGCATATTGCGCGACCCACTCATTCATCATGGTGAAGAAGGCTTGTTTCGCCTTCATTTTGATTATTCGCGGATGATCGAGGCTCAGCAGGCGGTGTCCCTTGCGCAGAGCAGCCGCTACACTTTCAACGTCATCCGCCAAGGGTCTCTCTACCGGGTTCCATTGCTAATCAAAACAAAAATTCCAACCGTCAGAAGTCATCACATTATTAAGTGCTAACAATTTGGCATGTATAGCTAGACTCACACGCGCTATGGTAGTCCTAGAACCGACTAAACCATAGCTCTGATACCAATAAAATTGTAACACCCTAACTTCGTGACCGGCGCGTTAGTCGGACACGAGGGTTAACGGCCAAATCCTCTCTAGATACCAACCAATTTGACATTACCAGTCAGGCTGGAAAACTGCGTCACAGTCGCCTTAAAAATCATATCTCGAGTTTCAAAACTCAGAAACTGGTTTCGTAAATTTTCCCTGAATTTAGACTCATATACCCATCCATGGATTTATTTTTAGAATTTTTGGTTGGGCCAATTGGTACAGTTTATTAGTTAAAGTCACCCATGTTACAGGGATCGACTGCTCTGACCTTCGCGCGTTACAACTTGGATATCTCTCTGTAAAGGGCTTTAATGCTGGTGCCGTTTGTTTCTAATGAAACTAGACTCAAAATGGAATCTGTACATATAAGGCATGACTCCTAATTCTTTCTGGATAATTTATGATAAATTTTCAAAGTCGCGACAGGGGACCCAGAAACCGTTCTGGCCCTGTCGCACGAGAACTTTAATATTTCTCAGTATACTGCTCATATGGTCGTTTCGTTTTGTCCATATAAAATAGATTCATCAAGGTTCAGTTCCATAATTTACTCACTATTTAATTCTACTTCTACTATTTTTAGTGATTTTCAATCTCATCTCACTGCTGCTGTCCGCAACAGTTACTGCAGTAGACTATGCCAATTTCATGAATTTTCCTTGGCCTTAATCATCCATCATACATGACACAAATTATGGCCACCTTATCAAAATTAGAGTTTCTAAGACTCGTGGCTATAGGCTCTAGCATCCCACTCGACGACCACATAGGCCATTTTCGCATGGCTTAAAGTTTACAACCCACAATTCGACAAAATATAATAGCCTATACATGCCAAATGTTCTACAACAACAAAAACAATACCACAAGATTTCAGCCGTTGTGATGACTTCAGCGACGGTCCCGATCACGCAAACAATACGAGTCCGAGAGACCTAAAATGGGTGACAAGAAAACACCGAGTGAGTTTACAACTCAAGAAGTCATAAGCATTCATCAACCCACCGATAAAGTTACTACTACATGTATAACAAATGAGGCTAGGTACTCGTCCATATCGAATCTATACCATAATACCTCGGACCTTTCGGTCCAATCTCGTACCAATTCATACATCCACATTTCATATTCTACACAACAAGATAATCAAGCATTTTACACATTAACTCATTTTCCAGCACAACCATACACATTTCAATCATCACATAGATTTAAGGCTTACCAATTTCAATCCCCAAGCATGAACTAATTCTCTATTCGTCATGAGCTCGAGGTACTTACCCGATCCGCTGTCCATACTCAATTCAATGGAGACACACCTCCATATATATAGTATGCACACACACAGTGCTTACTACTCGATTTCGCACACTTAGTGCCACGTAATTTAAGCTCGCACACACAATGCCATACCCTCAGAACTCGCACACCCAAAGGTCAGTATTTTTCCAGCTTGCACACTTAGTGCCAAATATTTCCAACACGCACACTTAGTGCCATATATTTCCAGCACGCACACTTAGTGCCATATATTTCCAGCACGCACACTTAGTGCCAATCTCGTCACCATACACACGTATTGCCCAAGACACATAGTGCCGAAAGCAAACTTTCTACACATTCCACTATTTCTTTTACATTCAACAATTATCCTCATTCCATACACATACAATTTCATTTATACATATATATATAGCATTCCATTAAACACAATTGCATAGATTTTCCAATCATTTAAGCAATATCAAACATATGTGCTTAATGACTTACCTTGTCTTTGGGTAAATAATTCCAAGTCGGCTACTCGATGATCTTCGATTTCCCTTGTTGGATGCCTCTCCTTTAGGATCTTGAGCTTAAACAAATAAATTAACTCATTCAACCGCTTTGGTACATATATTGGTATCCACATTTTAATGATCTTATGACATACGGAACGACATGGTAAAATTTTTATCTTACTACCTTACGTTCTTAGCTATTCGCTAATAGCCTTATGCAATTACCATACTACCAATAATCCAATCATACATACACATATACATATTCGTATATTAGGTAACCACCCTTACTAATTACCCATTTTAGTCAATTTTATACAATCGAAGGCAATATCATAAATGGGTATACTTATATAGCCGAATGTGCTAAATTTGATCTAACATCACCTATACACTTGATTGAATGGCGAATACCTATACTATCAATTATAGTGTCACTTTTATTCTTTCAAGCACATAGTTTCCTCCCATGAACACTTGGCGAATTTTCTTTTCTCTTCTAGCATAGCTTCACATCTCAAAATTAAGAGTTGCAAATTACAATTAGGTTACAACAATGCCCATAATTGACCGAATGCTTAAGCTCAACTAAGCCAAAAATTCATTCAACATCTTTTTAATTTGCCCTTCACTATTTTCTTCAATTCATCAAATACAAAGTGGTTTACATCTAATATTAAACCAAACTTGCTAGCACACAACATTCCTTAACCGAATGTTATAAACCCAAGCTACATATATTGTTCATTAAGACCCTTCGATGGCCACATTCGCACCCCCTTATGAACAAACCAATTTCAACCTTCAAAAGAAAAAAAACATATGTACCAAGAGCTTCAACTACTTGGCGAATATCAAACCTCCAAACAACAAAATTTAATCCATGAAATGAGTAGAACTTGAACTAATCACCTCATTTATACCTAAATTTCCAAGGATTTCAAAGTGCTTACCTCTTCCTAAGCATCATCCAAGCCAAATCATGAACCAAAGAATTCCATTCTTCTTCCTCCTTCAAGTCACGGCAATGGAGAAAAGATGAGCATTCTTTTTCTTTTTTTTCCTTTTTCTTCTTTTACTAACATTATTTTATCTCCAATGACCCATTCCTTATTATTAAAATCTAATTAAACATATATATTGCCCATCAATATCCCATCTTGGCCGGCCACCATTAATAAATTGGGCAATTTGACATGCAAGTCCACCTTTGTGTTAACATGCACTAATAAGCCATTTAAAACTAGCCTATCATATTTCACCATGTCTCACATTGATCCCTATTTAATAATTTCTCATACAATTGGTAAAATTAGAGAATGAAACTTCCACATGTGCATGTACACACACAATAAGCATAGAATATAACAATTAATTATTTTTATGACTCGGTTTTGTGGTCCCGAAACCACTTTCCGACTAGGGTCAATTTTGGGCTGTCACAACTCTCCCCCACTTAAGAAATTTTCGTCCCCGAAAATCTTACCTGTAAATAGGCTCGGGTATTGCTCTTTCATAGAGTCCTCGAGTTCCCAAGTGGCTTCTTCAATTCCGTGTTTATGCCACAACACCTTCACTAACAGGATTTTCTTATTGCGCAACTCTTTTACTTCACGCATCATAATGCGAACCGGTTCCTCTTCATAGCTCAAATTAGGCTGAATCTCAATCTCAGATGGAGCAATTACGTGCGATGGATCAGACCTATATCGTCGAAGCATCGAGACATGAAAAACATTGTGAATCTTTTCAAGCTCGGGGCAAAATCAAACGATACGCGATCGACCGACTCGTTCGGATATCTCATATGGCCCGATGAACCTCGGGCTCAATTTGCCCTACGGCCAAATCTAAGCACTTTCTTCCGGGTGAGACTTTGAGAAATACCTTGTCTCCAACCCGATATTCAATATCTTTTCTTTTCAAATCCGCATACGACTTTTGGCGATCCGGCGACTTTCAAACTTTCACGAATTACTCGAACTTTTTGCTCGGCATCCTTAACCAAATCAACCTCAAGATTTTTCCTTCACTAAGTTCACCGAATAATGGGGTACGGCATTTACGACCGTATAAAGCCTCGTAAGGCGCCATCTTGATACTTGATTGAAAGCTATTGTTGTAAGCGAATTCAACCAAAGGTAAATACCGTTCCCATGCACCACTAAACTCAAGGATGCAACATCTCAACATATCCTCGAGTATTTGAATTATCCGTTCGGATTGACCATCGTCTTTGTCGCAGATTTAAGTCTCTCTGAGTCATCAAATATTTGAGACTTTTGTGATCCGAATACACATGGCACTTCTCACCAAATAAGTAATGTCGCCATATCTTCAAGGCGAACACGATGGCAGCCAATTCGAGATCATGGGTTGGATAATTTTTCTCATGTGGCTTTAATTGTCTCGACGCATAGGCCACAACTCGACCTTCTTGCATCAATACGCAACCTAACCCAAGTAGGGAGGCATCACTATAGATGACAAACTCTTTGCCGATTCGGTCAGTACTAGAACCGGAGCTTTTCGTCAAATGGGTTTTCAATTGGTGAAACTTTTCTCGACACTTTTCCGTCCATTCAAATTTGACATCTTTACAAGCGGTTTTGTCATGGGTGTGGCCATCATCGAGAATCCTTTTACAAACCGTCGGTAGTAACCGCAAGCCCCAAAAGCTCCTAACTTCGGTAACATTCCTTGGAGGTTTCCAATTGACTATGGTCGAAATTTTGTTCGGTCCACCACGACACCGATCACGGACACCACGTGCCCCAAAAAGCTAACCTCTTTCAACCAAAATTCACATTTACTGAACTTTGCGTATAACTGCTTATCTCGTAGGATTTGCAACACTAGCCTTAGGTGTTCGGCATGTTCAGTTTCATCTCTCGAATAGACCAAAATGTCATCGATAAATACAATTACGAACCGATCCAAGTATGGCCTGAAAATTCTATTCATTAAATCCATAAACACCGCAGGGGCATTAGTGAGCCCAAACGGCATCACCAAGAATTCGTAGTGACCGTACCTCGTTCTAAAAGCGGTTTTGGGTATGTCCGATTCTCGGACCCTCAACTGATAGTACCCCGACCTCAAATCTATCTTTGAAAACACCGAGGCTCCCTTTAATTGGTCAAACAAATCATCAATTCGTGGCAATGGATATTTATTCTTTATCGTCACTTTATTGAGTTGACGATAGTCGATGCACAACCTCATGGTTCCGTCCTTCTTCTTCACAAACAATACAGGTGCGCCCCATGGAGAAAAACTCGGTCGAGCGAAACTCAGATCCGTCAATTCTTGCAATTGAACCTTCAATTCCTTTAATTACATTAATGCCATACGATACGGAGCTATTGAAATCGGCGTAGTACGGCACAACCGATGCGAATTCCACTTCTCGAACCGGTGGCAATCCGGTAACTCCTCGGAAAAACATCTGAATACTCACAAACCACTGTACCGATTCGAGTTTCCTTTCCGTCTCTTTACTTCCAAACACATACGCAAGGTATGTTTCACACCCTTTTCACATATCTCCGGCGGTCATAGAAGATATTATCGCTGGCACTCCTTTTAAATCGAGAGACTCGACTCGGACTACCTCGTTATTTGCACTCCTCAAATCAATGGTTTTCCTTTTGCAGTCCACCATTGCATCATGTACTGGTCACCAATCCATACCAAGAATTACATCGAATTCATCAAATGGTAGAAGCATCAGTTGGCGGGAAAAGCAGATTCTCGAATTATTAGGGGCATCTCTTGCACACTTTATCAACTAGTACGTATTGACCCAAAGGGTTTGACACTCGAATTATTTAATTCATGAGACTCAACGGTAGAGTCTTCTTTGGATGCTAAGGTTTCACATACATATGAATGAGTAGAGCGGGGTCAATCAATGCAATCACACTAGTATCAAAGAGAGTAAAAGTACCGATGATGACGTCGGGGAGGATGCCTCCTCTCGTCTTGCGGGATGGCATATGCTCTAGCAGAGCACGGGTCTCGGATCGGACAGCCGTATTAGAGGCTCCTCTCGATTACCACTCCTACCTCCAGAGATTCTCGGGGGCCTACCTCCAGTCGTCGTTCCACTAGGTCTTGCACCTTGCGTCTTATTCCTCTCATCTAGCTCCGTGCAATCTCTAATGAGGTGGTCCTTCGAACCGCATCCATAACAGGCCCTATTAACAGACTTACCCCAACATTCACCTAGGTGTCGTCTTCCACATTGGGGGCATTCAGGTCTCTCTTGACGATTATTGCCCACACTAGCTATCAAGTAGCTCGAGTCCGTCAATGGTCGGGCTCTAATGGAAATTCCCGCAGTCGTCCTCGACTTACTGGTGTCCTCCCTGAACCTCTTTACAGCCGAGAACGGAGCTTTACTCGTCGATCTTTTACGGTAATCTCTTGCTTCAATTTCAGCCTTCTTCTTCTCCTTCCCAAGTTCTTCCGCCTTGCAGGCTCGTTCGACTAGTGTCACGAACTCCTTTATCTCCAAAATTCCCACTAGTAACTTTAACTCTTCATTCAATCCTTCTTCAAATCTTTTGCACATCGCAACCTCATCAGCCACACACTCCCGAGCATACCGACTAAGTCTTACGAACTCATGTTCAGATTCGAGATCTGATCATCCGGCCTTGCTTGAGTTCCAAGAATTCCTTACGCTTCGATCGATGAACCGTTGACTAATGTATTTCTTTCAAATTGGATTGGAAGAAATCCCAAGTAACTTCGTTCATTTGGGACTATGGAAATTAAAGTCCTCCACCAATAGTAAGTGAGTCTCATAACAAGGATATAGCACACTTAAGACATTCATCGGTGTGCATGATACCATCTAACACTCTAATGGTGTTATCGAGCGAACTTCGGCCTTTTCGGCATCATCAAGAACTATGGCCTTGAACTCCTCGGCCCCACGCTTCCTAATCAAGTCCACAGGTGGTTTACTCAACCTCACAGGATCGATGCGGAGGCATTGCGGGCTCTTGGGGTGGAGTATTTAAATTCGGAATGGTTGGACAGCCGGGTTGGTTCGGGCATATTGCGCGACCCACTCATTCATCATGGTGAAGAAGGCTTGTTTCCCTTCATTTTGATTATTCATGGATGATCGAGGCTCAGCAGGCGGTGTCCCTTGCGCAGAGCAGCCGCTACACTTTCAACGTCATCCGCCAAGGGTCTCTACCCGGGTTCCATTGCTAATCAAAACAAAAATTCCAACCGTCGAAGTCATCACATTATTAAGTGCTAACAATTTGGCATGTATAGCTAGACTCACACGCGCTATGGTAGTCCTAGAACCGACTAAACCATAGCTCGATACCAATAAAATTGTAACACCTAACTTCGTGACCGGCGCCGTGTCGGACACGAGGGGTTAACGGCCAAATCCTCTCTAGATACCAACCAATTTGACATTACCAGTCAGGCTGGAAAACTGCGTCACAGTCGCCTTAAAAATCATATCTCGAGTTTCAAAACTCAGAAACTGGTTTCGTAAATTTTCCCTGAATTTAGACTCATATACCCATCCATGGATTTATTTTTAGAATTTTTGGTTGGGCCAATTGGTACAGTTTATTAGTTAAAGTCACCCATGTTACAGGGATCGACTGCTCTGACCTTCGCGCGTTACAACTTGGATATCTCTCTGTAAAGGGCTTTAATGCTGGTGCCGTTTGTTTCTAATGAAACTAGACTCAAAATGGAATCTGTACATATAAGACATGACTCCTAATTCTTTCTGGATAATTTATGATAAATTTTCAAAGTCGCGACAGGGGACCCAGAAACCGTTCTGGCCCTGTCGCACGAGAACTTTAATATTTCTCAGTATACTGCTCATATGGTCGTTTCGTTTTGTCCATATAAAAATAGATTCATCAAGGTTCAGTTCCATAATTTACTCACTATTTAATTCTACTTCTACTATTTTTAGTGATTTTTCAATCTCATCTCACTGCTGCTGTCCGCAACAGTTACTGCAGTAGACTATGCCAATTTCATGAATTTTCCCTTGGCCTTAATCATCCATCATACATGACACAAATTATGGCCACCTTATCAAAATTAGAGTTTCTAAGACTCGTGGCTATAGGCTCTAGCATCCCACTCGGCGACCACATAGGCCATTTTCGCATGGCTTAAAGTTTACAACCCACAATTCGACAAAATATAATAGCCTATACATGCCAAATGTTCTACAACAACAAAAACAATACCACAAGATTTCAGCCGTTGTGATGACTTCAGCGACGGTCCCGATCACGCAAACAATACGAGTCCGAGAGACCTAAAATGGGTGACAAGAAAAACACCGAGTGAGTTTACAACTCAGAAGTCATAAGCATTCATCAACCCACTGATAAAGTTACTACTACATGTATAACAAATGAGGCTAGGTACTCGTCCATATCGAATCTATACCATAATACCTCGGACCTTTCGGTCCAATCTCGTACCAATTCATACATCCACATTTCATATTCTACACAACAAGATAATCGAAGCATTTTTACACATTAACTCATTTTCCAGCACAACCATACACATTTCAATCATCACATAGATTTAAGGCTTACCAATTTCAATCCCCAAGCATGAACTAATTCTCTATTCGTCATGAGCTCGAGGTACTTACCCGATCCGCTGTCCATACTCAATTCAATGGAGACACACCCTCCATATATATAGAGTACGCACACACAGTGCTTACTACTCGATTTCGCACACTTAGTGCCACGTAATTTAAGCTCGCACACACGATTGCCATACCCTCCAACTCGCACACCCAAGGTCAGTATTTTTCCAGCTTGCACACTTAGTGCCAAATATTTCCAACACGCACACTTAGTGCCATATATTTCCAGCACGCACACTTAGTGCCATATATTTCCAGCACGCACACTTAGTGCCAATCTCGTCACCATACACACGTATTGCCCAAGACACATAGTGCCGAAAGCAAACTTTCTACACATTCCACTATTTCTTTTACATTCAACAATTATCCTCATTCCATACACATACAATTTCATTTATACATATATATATAGCATTCCATTAAACACAATTGCATAGATTTTCCAATCATTTAAGCAATATCAAACATATGTGCTTAATGACTTACCTTGTCTTTGGGTAAATAATTCCAAGTCGGCTACTCGATGATCTTCGATTTCCCTTGTTGGATGCCTCTCCTTTAGGATCTTGAGCTTAAACAAATAAATTAACTCATTCAACCGCTTTGGTACATATATTGGTATCCACATTTTAATGATCTTATGACATACGGAACGACATGGTAAAATTTTTATCTTACTACCTTACGTTCTTAGCTATTCGCTAATAGCCTTATGCAATTACCATACTACCAATAATCCAATCATACATACACATATACATATTCGTATATTAGGTAACCACCCTTACTAATTACCCATTTTAGTCAATTTTATACAATCGAAGGCAATATCATAAATGGGTATACTTATATAGCCGAATGTGCTAAATTTGATCTAACATCACCTATACACTTGATTGAATGGCGAATACCTATACTATCAATTATAGTGTCACTTTTATTCTTTCAAGCACATAGTTTCCTCCCATGAACACTTGGCGAATTTTCTTTTCTCTTCTAGCATAGCTTCACATCTCAAAATTAAGAGTTGCAAATTACAATTAGGTTACAACAATGCCCATAATTGACCGAATGCTTAAGCTCAACTAAGCCAAAAATTCATTCAACATCTTTTTAATTTGCCCTTCACTATTTTCTTCAATTCATCAAATACAAAGTGGTTTACATCTAATATTAAACCAAACTTGCTAGCACACAACATTCCTTAACCGAATGTTATAAACCCAAGCTACATATATTGTTCATTAAGACCCTTCGATGGCCACATTCGCACCCCCTTATGAACAAACCAATTTCAACCTTCAAAAGAAAAAAAACATATGTACCAAGAGCTTCAACTACTTGGCGAATATCAAACCTCCAAACAACAAAATTTAATCCATGAAATGAGTAGAACTTGAACTAATCACCTCATTTATACCTAAATTTCCAAGGATTTCAAAGTGCTTACCTCTTCCTAAGCATCATCCAAGCCAAATCATGAACCAAAGAATTCCATTCTTCTTCCTCCTTCAAGTCACGGCAATGGAGAAAAGATGAGCATTCTTTTTCTTTTTTTTTCCTTTTCTTCTTTTACTAACATTATTTTATCTCCAATGACCCATTCCTTATTATTAAAATCTAATTAAACATATATATTGCCCATCAATATCCCATCTTGGCCGCCACCATTAATAAATTGGGCAATTTGACATGCAAGTCCACCTTTGTGTTAACATGCACTAATAAGCCATTTAAAACTAGCCTATCATATTTCACCATGTCTCACATTGATCCCTATTTAATAATTTCTCATACAATTGGTAAAATTAGAGAATGAAACTTCCACATGTGCATGTACACACACAATAAGCATAGAATATAACAATTAATTATTTTTATGACTCGGTTTTGTGGTCCCAAACCACTTTCCGACTAGGGTCAATTTTGGGCATCACAACTCTCCCCACTTAAGAAATTTTCGTCCCAGAAAATCTTACTCAGAAATAGGCTCGGTATTGCTCTTTCATAGAGTCCTCGAGTTCCCAAGTGGCTTCTTCAATTCCGTGTTTATGCCACAACACCTTCACTAACAGGATTTTCTTATTGCGCAACTCTTTTACTTCACGCATCATAATGTGAACCGGTTCCTCTTCATAGCTCAAATTAGGCTGAATCTCAATCTCAGATGGAGCAATTACGTGCGATGGATCAGACCTATATCGTCGAAGCATCGAGACATGAAAAACATTGTGAATCTTTTCAAGCTCAGGGGGCAAAATCAAACGATACGCGACTGGACCGACTCGTTCGGATATCTCATATGGCCCGATGAACCTCGGGCTCAATTTGCCCTTACGGCCAAATCTAAGCACTTTCTTCCAGGGTGAGACTTTGAGAAATACCTTGTCTCCAACCCGATATTCAATATCTTTTCTTTTCAAATCCGCATACGACTTTTGGCGATCCAAGCGACTTTCAAACTTTCACGAATTACTCGAACTTTTGCTCGGCATCCTTAACCAAATCAACCTCAAGATTTTTCCTTCACTAAGTTCACCGAATAATGGGTACGGCATTTACGATCGTATAAAGCCTCGTAAGGCGCCATCTTGATACTTGATTGAAAGCTATTGTTGTGGCGAATTCAACCAAAGGTAAATACCGTTCCCATGCACCACTAAACTCAAGGATGCAACATCTCAACATATCCTCGAGTATTTGAATTATCCGTTCGGATTGACCATCGTCTTTGTCGCAGATTTAAGTCTCTCTGAGTCATCAAATATTTGAGACTTTTGTGATCCGAATACACATGGCACTTCTCACCAAATAAGTAATGTCGCCATATCTTCAAAGCGAACACGATGGCGACCAATTCGAGATCATGGGTTGGATAATTTTTCTCATGTGGCTTTAATTGTCTCGACGCATAGGCCACAACTCGACCTTCTTGCATCAATACGCAACCTAACCCAAGTAGGGAGGCATCACTATAGATGACAAACTCTTTGCCGATTCGGGTCAGTACTAGAACCGGAGCTTTCGTCAAATGGGTTTTCAATTGGTGAAACTTTTCGACACTTTTCCGTCCATTCAAATTTGACATCTTTACGAGCGGTTTTGTCATGGGTGTGGCCATCATCGAGAATCCTTTTACAAACCGTCGGTAGTAACCGGCAAGCCCCAAAAAGCTCCTAACTTCGGTAACATTCCTTGGAGGTTTCCAATTGACTATGGCCGAAATTTTGTTCGGGTCCACCACGACACCGTCACGGACACCACGTGCCCCAAAAAGCTAACCTCTTTCAACCAAAATTCACATTTACTGAACTTTGCGTATAACTGCTTATCTCGTAGGATTTGCAACACTAGCCTTAGGTGTTCGGCATGTTCAGTTTCATCTCTCGAATAGACCAAAATGTCATCGATAAATACAATTACTGAACCGATCCAAGTATGGCCTGAAAATTCTATTCATTAAATCCATAAACACCGCAGGGCATTAGTGAGCCCAAACGGCATCACCAAGAATTCAGTAGTGACCGTACCTCGTTCTAAAAGCGGTTTTGGGTATGTCCGATTCTCGGACCCTCAACCGATAGTACCCGACCTCAAATCTATCTTTGAAAACACCGAGGCTCCCTTTAATTGGTCAAACAAATCATCAATTCGTGGCAATGGATATTTATTCTTTATCGTCACTTTATTGAGTTGACGATAGTCGATGCACAACCTCATGGTTCCGTCCTTCTTCTTCACAAACAATACAAAGTCGCCCCATGGAGAAAAACTTCGAGGCGAAACTCAGATCCGTCAATTCTTGCAATTGAACCTTCAATTCCTTTAATTACGGTTAATGCCATACGATACGGAGCTATTGAAATCGGCGTAGTACGGCACAACCGATGCGAATTCCACTTCTCGAACCGGTGGCAATCCGGTAACTCCTCGGAAAAACATCTGAATACTCACAAACCACTGGTACCGATTCGAGTTTCCTTTCCGTCTCTTTACTTCCAAACACATGCGCAAGGTATGTTTCACACCCTTTTCACATATCTCCGGCGGTCATAGAAGATATTATCGCTGGCACTCCTTTTAAATCGAGAGACTCGACTCGGACTACCTCGTTATTTGCACTCCTCAAATCAATGGTTTTCCTTTGCAGTCCACCAACGCATCATGTACGATCACCAATCCATACCAAGAATTACATCGAATTCATCAAATGGTAGAAGCATCGATTGGCGGAAAACAGATTCTCGAATTATTAGGGGCATCTCTTGCACACTTTATCAACTAGTACGTATTGACCCAAAGGGTTTGACACTCAATTATTTAATTCAGAGACTCAACAGTAGAGTCTTCTTGGATGCTAAGGTTTCACATACATATGAATGAGTAGAGCGGGGTCAATCAATGCAATCACACTAGTATCAAAGAGAGTAAAAGTACCGATGATGACGTCGGGGAGGATGCCTCCTCTCGTGCGCGGATGGCATATGCTCTAGCAGAGCACGGGTCTCGGATCGGACAGCCGTATTAGAGGCTCCTCTCTGATTACCACTCCTACCTCCAGAGATTCTCGGGGGCCTACCTCCATCGTCGTTCCACTAGGTCTTGCACCTTGCGTCTTATTCCTCTCATCTAGCTCCGTGCAATCTCTAATGAGGTGGTCCTTGAACCGCATCCATAACAGCCCTATTAATGACTTACCCCAACATTCACCTAGGTGTCGTCTTCCACATTGGGGGCATTCAGTCTCTCTTGACGATTATTGCCCACACTAGCTACTGAAGTAGCTCGGTCCGTCAATGGTCGGGCTCTAATGGAAATTCCCGATCGTCCTCGACTTCTTCGGTGTCCTCCCCGAACCTCTTTACAGCCGAGAACGGAGCTTTACTCGTCGATCTTTTACGGTAATCTCTTGCTTCAATTTCAGCCTTCTTCTTCTCCTTCCCAAGTTCTTCCGCCTTGCGTGCTCGTTCGACTAGTGTCACGAACTCCTTTATCTCCAAAATTCCCACTAGTAACTTTAACTCTTCATTCAATCCTTCTTCAAATCTTTTGCACATCGCAACCTCATCAGCCACACACTCCAGAGCATACCGACTAAGTCTTACGAACTCATGTTCAGATTCGATATCTGATCATCCGCCTTGCTTGAGTTCCAAGAATTCCTTACGCTTCGATCGATGAACCGTTGACTAATGTATTTCTTTCGAAATTGGATTGGAAGAAATCCCAAGTAACTCGTTCATTTGGGACTATGGAAATTAAAGTCCTCCACCAATAGTAAGTGAGTCTCATAACAAGGATATAGCACACTTAAGACATTCATCGGTGTGCATGACAGTTCATCTAACACTCTAATGGTGTTATCGAGCGAAACTCGGCCTTTTCGGCATCATCAAGAACTATGGCCTTGAACTCCTCGCCCCACGCTTCCTAATCAAGTCCACGGTGGTTTACTCAACCTCACAGATCGATGAATCGGAGGCATTGCGGGCTCTTGGGGTGGAGTATTTAAATTCGGGAATGGTTGGACAGCCGGGTTGGTTCGGGCATATTGCGCGACCCACTCATTCATCATGGTGAAGAAGGCTTGTTTCGCCCCTTCATTTTGATTATTCGCGGATGACTGAGGCTCAACGGGCGGTGTCCCTTGCGCAGGAGCAGCCGCTACACTTTCAACGTCATCCGCCAAGGGTCTCTCTACCCCGGGTTCCATTGCTAATCAAAACAAAAATTCCAACCGTCAGAAGTCATCACATTATTAAGTGCTAACAATTTGGCATGTATAGCTAGACTCACACGCGCTATGGTAGTCCTAGAACCGACTAAACCATAGCTCTGATACCAATAAAATTGTAACACCCCTAACTCGTGACCGACGCCGGTGTCGGACACGAGGGGTTAACGGCCAAATCCTCTCTAGATACCAACCAATTTGACATTACCAGTCAGGCTGGAAAACTGCGTCACAGTCGCCTTAAAAATCATATCTCGAGTTTCAAAACTCAGAAACTGGTTTCGTAAATTTTCCCTGAATTTAGACTCATATACCCATCCATGGATTTATTTTTAGAATTTTTGGTTGGGCCAATTGGTACAGTTTATTAGTTAAAGTCACCCATGTTACAGGGATCGACTGCTCTGACCTTCGCGCGTTACAACTTGGATATCTCTCTGTAAAGGGCTTTAATGCTGGTGCCGTTTGTTTCTAATGAAACTAGACTCAAAATGGAATCTGTACATATAAGGCATGACTCCTAATTCTTTCTGGATAATTTATGATAAATTTTCAAAGTCGCGACAGGGGACCCAGAAACCGTTCTGGCCCTGTCGCACGAGAACTTTAATATTTCTCAGTATACTGCTCATATGGTCGTTTCGTTTTGTCCATATAAAAATAGATTCATCAAGGTTCAGTTCCATAATTTACTCACTATTTAATTCTACTTCTACTATTTTTAGTGATTTTTCAATCTCATCTCACTGCTGCTGTCCGCAACAGTTACTGCAGTAGACTATGCCAATTTCATGAATTTTCCTTGGCCTTAATCATCCATCATACATGACACAAATTATGGCCACCTTATCAAAATTAGAGTTTCTAAGACTCGTGGCTATAGGCTCTAGCATCCCACTCGACGACCACATAGGCCATTTTCGCATGGCTTAAAGTTTACAACCCACAATTCGACAAAATATAATAGCCTATACATGCCAAATGTTCTACAACAACAAAAACAATACCACAAGATTTCAGCCGTTGTGATGACTTCAGCGACGGTCCCGATCACGCAAACAATACGAGTCCGAGAGACCTAAAATGGGTGACAAGAAAACACCGAGTGAGTTTACAACTCAGTAAGTCATAAGCATTCATCAACCCACTGATAAAGTTACTACTACATGTATAACAAATGAGGCTAGGTACTCGTCCATATCGAATCTATACCATAATACCTCGGACCTTTCGGTCCAATCTCGTACCAATTCATACATCCACATTTCATATTCTACACAACAAGATAATCAAGCATTTTACACATTAACTCATTTTCCAGCACAACCATACACATTTCAATCATCACATAGATTTAAGGCTTACCAATTTCAATCCCCAAGCATGAACGAATTCTCTATTCGTCATGAGCTCGAGGTACTTACCCGATCCGCTGTCCATACTCAATTCAATGGAGACACACCTCCATATATATAGAGTACGCACACACACGCTTACTACTCGATTTCGCACACTTAGTGCCACGTAATTTAAGCTCGCACACACGATTGCCATACCCTCCGAACTCGCACACCCAAGGTCAGTATTTTTCCAGCTTGCACACTTAGTGCCAAATATTTCCAACACGCACACTTAGTGCCATATATTTCCAGCACGCACACTTAGTGCCATATATTTCCAGCACGCACACTTAGTGCCAATCTCGTCACCATACACACGTATTGCCCAAGACACATAGTGCCGAAAGCAAACTTTCTACACATTCCACTATTTCTTTTACATTCAACAATTATCCTCATTCCATACACATACAATTTCATTTATACATATATATATAGCATTCCATTAAACACAATTGCATAGATTTTCCAATCATTTAAGCAATATCAAACATATGTGCTTAATGACTTACCTTGTGCTGGGTAAATAATTCCAAGTCGGCTACTCGATGATCTTCGATTTCCCCTTGTTGGATGCCTCTCCTTTAGGATCTTGAGCTTAAACAAATAAATTAACTCATTCAACCGCTTTGGTACATATATTGGTATCCACATTTTAATGATCTTATGACATACGGAACGACATGGTAAAATTTTTATCTTACTACCTTACGTTCAAAAGAAAAAAAACATTAGCTATTCGTCTCACATTGATCCCTATTTAATAATTTCTCATACAATTGGTAAAATTAGAGAATGAAACTTCCACATGTGCATGTACACACACAATAAGCATAGAATATAACAATTAATTATTTTTATGACTTCGGTTTTGTGGTCCCGAAACCACTTTCCGACTAGGGTCAATTTTGGGTGTCACAACTCTCCCCACTTAAGAAATTTTCGTCCCGAAAATCTTACATAAATAGGCTCGGGTATTGCTCTTTCATAGAGTCCTCGAGTTCCCAAGTGGCTTCTTCAATTCCGTGTTTATGCCACAACACCTTCACTAACATGGATTTTCTTATTGCGCAACTCTTTTACTTCACGCATCATAATGCGAACGGTTCCTCTTCATAGCTCAAATTAGGTGAATCTCAATCTCGGATGGAGCAATTACGTGCGATGGATCAGACCTATATCGTCGAGCATCGAGACATGAAAAACATTGTGAATCTTTTCAAGCTCGGGGCAAAATCAAACGATACTTTATCGTTTCCACCGGCTCCCTTTAATTGGTCTCATCAATTCGTCTGGATATTTATTCTTTATCGTCACTTTATTGAGTTGGCGATAGTCGATGCACAACCTCATGGTTCCGTCCTTCTTCTTCACAAACAAGAGTGCCCATGGAAAAAACTTCGGTGAGAAACATGTCAATCTTGCAATTGAACCTTCAATTCAATTAGTGTTAATGCCATACGATACGAATTAGCGGCACAACAATCTTGAATTCCACTTCTCGATTCGCAAGGTATGTTTCACACCCTTTTTCACATATCTCGGCGGTCATAGAAGATATTATCACACTCCTTTTAAATCAGTGAGCTCGACTGGGACTACCTCGTTATTTGCACTCCTCAAATCAATGGTTTTCCTTTGCGAACTTGCATCGTATGCGATCAACCATCCATACCAAGAATTACATCAATTCATCAAATGGTAGAAGCATCAGTTAGGCGGAAGCAGATTCTCGAATTATTAGGGGCATCTCTTGCATTGACCCAAAGGGTTTGACACTCAATGAATTGATGAACTCAACAGGTGAGTCTTCTTTGGATGCTAAGGTTTCACATACATATGAATGAGTAGGCCGGGTCAATCAATGCAATCACACTAGTATCAAAGAGAGTAAAAGTACCGATGATGGCGTCGGGAGGATGCCTCCTCGTCTTGCGGATCGGATCGGACGGTAGTAGAGGCTCCTCTCTGATTACCACTCCTACCTCCGGAGATTCTCGGGGCCTACCTCCGAAGGTCTTGCACCTATGGAGCATACCGACTAAGTCTTACGAACTCATGTTAGTATTCCCGCTTCCTAATCAAGTCCACGGTGGTTTACTCAGCCTCACGGATCGATTTGGAGGCATTGCATGAATCTCACAGCGCTATGGTAGTCCTAGAACCGACTAAACCATAGCTAAAATTGTAACACCTAACTCGTGACCGGGGTGTGGACGCTACATGCGCCTTAAAAATCATATCTCGAGTTTCAAAACTCAGAAACTGGTTTCGTAAATTTTCCTGTTTAGACTCATATACCCATCCATGGATTTATTTTTAGAATTTTTGGTTGGGCCAATTGGTACAGTTTATTAGTTAAAGTCATGTTACAGGGATCGACTGCTCTGACCTTCGCGTTATTTGCAATCATCCATCATACATGACACAAATTATGGCCACCTTATCAAAATTAGAGTTTCTAAGACTCGTGGCTATAGGCTCTAGCATCCCTAAACCACATAGGCCATTTCGCATGGCTTAAAGTTTACATTTCAGCGGGTCGATCACGCAAACAATACACGGGACCTTTCGGTCCAATCTGTACAATTCATCCACATTTCATATTCTACACAACAAGATAATCGAAGCATTTTACAACCAATTTCAATCCCCAAGCATGAACTAATTCTCTATTCGTCATGAGCTCGAGGTACTTACCGATCTAAGCGCACACAGTGCTTACTACTCGATTTCGCACCATCTCCAGAACTTCCCACTTGCACACTTAGTGCCAAATATTTCCAACACGTTAGTGCCATATATTTCCAACGGTGCCAGACTTTTTACATTCAACAATTATCCTCATTCCATACACATACAATTTCATTTATACATATATATATAGCATTCCATTAAACACAATTGCATAGATTTTCCAATCATTTAAGCAATATCAAACATATGAAGTCTTCTTTCGAATGCCTCTCCTTTAGGATCTTGATACCTTGTAACATCACCTCCAACCCACTTTTATTCTTTCAAGATATAGCTCAATAACTAAGCCAAAATCCTTTTTACATCTAATATTAAACCAAACTTGCTAGCACACAACATTCTTCATTAAGACCTTCGATTTCATGAACAAACCAATTTCAACCTTCAAAAAAAAAAAACATATGTAAAGAGCTTCAACTACTTGGCGAATATCCAAACAACAAAATTTAATCCATGCGAAATCTTTGGAGAAAGATGAGCATTCTTTTTCTTTTTCTTTTCTTCTTTTTACTAACATTATTTTATCTCCAATGACCCATTCCTTATTATTAAAATCTAATTAAACATATATATTGCCCATCAATATCCCATCTTGGCCGCCACCATTAATAAATTGGGCAATTTGACATGCAAGGCGTCTCACATTGATCCCACTAGACTAGGGTCGCTTACACGTAAATAGGCCTTTCAAAATTCGTGTTTATGCTTTTTACTTCACGCATCATAATGTGAACCGGTTCCTCTTCATAGCTCAAATTAGGTGAATCGATGGAGCAATTACGTGCGATGGATCAGACCTATCGTCAAGCATCGAGACATTAATCTTTTCAAGCTCGAGGCAAAATCAAGCGATCACGGCTGGACCGACTCGTTCGGATATCTCATATGGCCCGATGAACCTCGGCTCAATTTGCAACTTTTGCTCAAATTACTCGAACTTTTGCTCGGCATCCTAACCAAATCAACCCAAGATTTTTCCTTCACTAAGTTCACCGAATAATGGGGTACGGCATTTACTTATCGTGATAAAGCCTCGTAAGGCGCCATCTTGATACTTGATTGAAAGCTATTGTTGTGTTTAATTCAACCAAAGGTAAATACCGGTTCCATGCACCACTAAACTCAAGGATGCAACATCTCAACATATCCTCGAGTATTTGAATTATCCGCTCGGATTGACCATCGTCTTTGTCGCAGATTTAAGTCACGAGTCATCAAATATTTGAGACTTTTGTGATCCGAATACACATGGCACTTCTCACCAAATAAGTAATGTCGCCATATCTTCAAGGCGTAACACGATGGCGACCAATTCGAGATCATGGGTTGGATAATTTTTCTCATGTGGCTTTAATTGTCTCGACGCATAGGCCACAACTCGACCTTCTTGCATCAATACGCAACCTAACCCAAGTAGGGAGGCATCACTATAGATGACAAACTCTTTGCCGATTCGGTCGACTAGAACCGAGCTTTCTCAAATGGGTTTTCAATTGGTCGAAACTTTTCTCGACACTTTTCCGCCCATTCAAATTTGACATCTTTCAAGCGCTTTTGTCATGGGTGTGGCCATCATCGAGAATCCTTTTACAAACCGTCGGTAATGTAACCTGCAAGCCCCAAAAGCTCCTAACTTCGGTAACATTCCTTGGAGGTTTCCAATTGACTTGGTAGAAATTTTGTTCGGGTCCACTCGACACTGTCACGACACCGTGCGGCCCCAAAGCTAACCTCTTTCAACCAAAATTCACATTTCATGAACTTTGCGATAATCGCTTATCTCGTAGGATTTGCAACACTAGCCTTAGGTGTTCGGCATGTTCAGCTCATCTCTCGAATAGACCAAAATGTCATCGATAAATACAATTACGAACCGATCCAAGTATGGCCTGAAAATTCTATTCATTAAATCCATAAACACCGCAGGGCATTAGTGAGCCCAAACGGCATCACCAAGAATTCAGAGTGATGAGCACCTCGCTCTAAAAGCGGTTTTGGGTATGTCCGATTCTCTGACCCTCAACCGATAGTACCTCACCTCAAATCTATCTTTGAAAACACCGAGGCTCCCTTTAATTGGTCAAACAAATCATCAATTCGCGGCAATGGATATTTATTCTTTATCGTCACTTTATTGAGTTGACGATAGTCGATGCACAACCTCATGGTTCCGCTCCTTCTTCACAAACAATACAGTGCGCCCCATGGAGAAAAACTCTCGAAATAAATGTCAGATCCGCAATTCTGCAATTGAACCTTCAATTCCTTTAATTTCATTAATGCCATACGACACGGAGCTATTGAAATCGGCGTAGTATTCAAGACAACTTCGATGTCAATTCCACTTCTCGAGCCGGTGGCAATCCAGTAACTCCTCGTGAAAAACATCTGAATACTCACAAACCACTTTGTACCGATTCGAGTTTCCTTTCCGTCTCTTTACTTCCAAACACATACGCAAGGTATGTCACACCTTTTCACATATCTCGAAGCGGTCATAGAAGATATTATCGCCGGCAAAATCGAGAGACTCGACTTGGACTACCTCGTTATTTGCACTCCTCAAATCAATGGTTTTCCTTTGCGGTCCACCATCAAGATTGCGTACCACCAATCCATACCAAGAATTACATCGAATTCATCAAATGGTAGAAGCATCGAGGAAAGGCAGTTCGAATTATTAGGGGCATCTCTTGCACACTTTATCAACTAGTATGTATTGACCCAAAGGGTTTGACACTCCATTTAATTCAAGAGACTCAACGGTAGAGTCTTACCGATGATGCTAAGGTTTCACATACATATGAATGAGTAGAGTGGGGTCAATCAATGCAATCACACTAGTATCAAAGAGAGTAAAAGTACCGGTGATGACGCGTTGGGGAGGATGCCTCCTCTCTCGCATGGATGGCATATTGCTCTAGCGAGAGCATCGGTCTTGGATCGGACAACCGTATTACAGGCTCTTCCTGATGTTCTCGGGGCCTACCTCCACCGTTGCTCCACTAGGTCTTGCACCTATTCCTCTCATCTAGCCCGTGCAATTCTAATAAGGTGGTCCTTCAACCGCATCCATAACAGCCCTATTAATGCATTCTACCCCAACATTCACCTAGGTGTGCGCCTTCCACATTGGGCATTCGTGTCTCTCTTGACGATTATTGCCCACACTAGCTACTCAAGTAGCTCGAGTCCGTCAATGGCCTGCCTAATGGAAATTCCCGCGATGCGCCCTCGACATCTTGGTGTCCTCCCCGAACCTCTTACGCCGAGAACGGAGCTTTACTAAATCGATCTTTTACGGTAATCTCTTGCTTCAATTTCAGCCTCTTCTTCTCCTTCCCAAGTTCTTCGCCTTTTGTGCTCGCTCGACTAGTGTCACGAACTCCTTTATCTCCAAAATTCCACTAGTAACTTTAACTCTTCATTCAATCCTTCTTCAAATCTTTTGCACATCGCAACCTCATCAGCCACACACTCCGAGCATACCGACTAAGTCTTACTTAACTCATGTTCGATTCGATACGGATCTCATAGGCCCTTGCTTGAGTTCCAAGAATTCCTTACGCTCGATCGATGAACCGTTGACTAATGTATTTTTCAAATTGGATTGGAAGAAATCCCAAGTAACTCGCTTCATTTGGGACTATGGAAATTAAAGTCCTCCACCAATAGTAGTCGAGTCTCGAACAAGGATATAGCACACTTAATACATTCATCTGTGTGCATGATACCATCTAACACTCTAATGGTGTTATCGAGCGAACTTCTACTTTTCTAAGCATCATCGATATATGGCCTTGAACTCCTCGGCCCCACGCTTCCTAATCAAGTCCACAGGTGGTTTACTCACTTCAAGAATCGAGGCATTATGGGCTCTTGGGGTGGAGTATTTAAATTCGGGAATGGTTGGACAGCCGGGTTGGTTCGGGTATGGCGCGACCCACTCATTCATCATGGTGAAGAAGGCTTGTTTCGCCTTCATTTTGATTATTCATGGATGACGAGGCTCAACCAGGTGTGTCCTTGCGCAGGAGCAGCCGCTACACTTTCAACGCCATCCGCCAAGGGTCTCTACCCCGGGTTCCATTGGTCAAGTTCCGTCTCTTTACTTCCAAACACATACGCAAGGTATGTTTCACACCCACCGAGGCTCCCTTTAATTTTCACATATCTCGCAATTGAACCTTCAATTCCTTTAATTACATTAATGCCATACGATACGGAGCTATTGAAATCGGCGTAGTACGGCACAACCGCACTTCTCGTCATAGAAGATATTATCGCGCATAGAAGATATTATCGGCACTCCTTTTAATCGATGAGACTCGACTCGGACTACCTCGTTATTTGCACTCCTCAAATCAATGGTTTTCCTTTGCAGTCCACCACCGCATCATGTACGGTCACCAATCCATACCAAGAATTACATCGAATTCATCAAATGGTAGAAGCATCAGTTAGTAGGAAACGAGATTCTCGAATTATTAGGGGCATCTCTTGCACACTTTATCAACTAGTACGTATTGACCCAAAGGGTTTGACACTCAATTACAATTCGGGAGACTCAACGGTAGAGTCTTCTTGGATGCTAAGGTTTCACATACATATGAATGAGTAGAGCCGGGTCAATCAATGCAATCACACTAGTATCAAAGAGAGTAAAAGTACCGGTGATGACGTCGGGGAGGATGCCTCCTCTCGTCTGCGGATGGCATATGCTCTAGCAGAGCACGGGTCTCGGATCGGACAGCAGTATTAGAGGCTCCTCTCGATTACCACTCCTACCTCCGGAGATTCTCGGGGCCTACCTCGATCGTCGTTCCACTAGGTCTTGCACCTTGCGTCTTATTCCTCTCATCTAGCTCCGTGCAATCTCTAATGAGGTGGTCCTTGAACCGCATCCATAACAGCCCTATTAATGACTTACCCCAACATTCACCTAGGTGTCGTCTTCCACATTGGGGCATTGGGTCTCTCTGACGATTATTGCCCACACTAGCTACTGAAGTAGCTCGAGTCCGTCAATGGTCGGGCTCTAATGGAAATTCCATGATCGTCCTCGACTTCTGGGTGTCCTCCACGAACCTCTTTACAGCCGAGAACGGAGCTTTACTCGTCGATCTTTTACGGTAATCTCTTGCTTCAATTTCAGCCTTCTTCTTCTCCTTCCCAAGTTCTTCCGCCTTGCGAGCTCGTTCGACTAGTGTCACGAACTCCTTTATCTCCAAAATTCCCACTAGTAACTTTAACTCTTCATTCAATCCTTCTTCAAATCTTTTGCACATCGCAACCTCATCAGCCACACACTCCGAGCATACCGACTAAGTCTTACGAACTCATGTTCGTATTCAGATCTGATCATCCGGCCTTGCTTGAGTTCCAAGAATTCCTTACGCTTCGATCGATGAACCGTTGACTAATGTATTTCTTTGAAATTGGATTGGAAGAAATCCCAAGTAACTTCGTTCATTTGGGACTATGGAAATTAAAGTCCTCCACCAATAGTAAGTGAGTCTCATAACAAGGATATAGCACACTTAAGACATTCATCGGTGTGCATGACAGTTCATCTAACACTCTAATGGTGTTATCGAGCGAACTTCGGCCTTTTCGGCATCATCGGTAACTATGGCCTTGAACTCCTCGGCCCCACGCTTCCTAATCAAGTCCACAGTGGTTTACTCAGCCTCACGGATCGATGAATCGGAGGCATTGCGGGCTCTTGGGGTGGAGTATTTAAATTCGGGAATGGTTGGACAGCCGGGTTGGTTCGGGCATATTACGCGACCCACTCATTCATCATGGTGAAGAAGGCTTGTTTCGCCTTCATTTTGATTATTCGCGGATGATGAGGCTCAGCAGGCGGTGTCCCTTGCGCAGAGCAGCCGCTACACTTTCAACGTCATCCGCCAAGGGTCTCTCTACCGGGTTCCATTGCTAATCAAAACAAAAATTCCAACCGTCGAAGTCATCACATTATTAAGTGCTAACAATTTGGCATGTATAGCTAGACTCACACGCTATGGTAGTCCTAGAACCGACTAAACCATAGCTCTGATACCAATAAAATTGTAACACCCTAACTCGTGACCGGCGCCGGTGTCGGACACGAGGGTTAACGCCAAATCCTCTCTAGATACCAACCAATTTGACATTACCAGTCAGGCTGGAAAACTGCGTCACAGTCGCCTTAAAAATCATATCTCGAGTTTCAAAACTCAGAAACTGGTTTCGTAAATTTTCCTGAATTTAGACTCATATACCCATCCATGGATTTATTTTAGAATTTTTGGTTGGGCCAATTGGTACAGTTTATTAGTTAAAGTCACCCATGTTACAGGGATCGACTGCTCTGACCTTCGCGCGTTACAACTTGGATATCTCTCTGTAAAGGGCTTTAATGCTGGTGCCGTTTGTTTCTAATGAAACTAGACTCAAAATGGAATCTGTACATATAAGGCATGACTCCTAATTCTTTCTGGATAATTTATGATAAATTTTCAAAGTCGCGACAGGGGACCCAGAAACCGTTCTGGCCCTGTCGCACGAGAACTTTAATATTTCTCAGTATACTGCTCATATGGTCGTTTCGTTTTGTCCATATAAAAATAGATTCATCAAGGTTCAGTTCCATAATTTACTCACTATTTAATTCTACTTCTACTATTTTTAGTGATTTTTCAATCTCATCTCACTGCTGCTGTCCGCAACAGTTACTGCAGTAGACTATGCCAATTTCATGAATTTTCCCTTGGCCTTAATCATCCATCATACATGACACAAATTATGGCCACCTTATCAAAATTAGAGTTTCTAAGACTCGTGGCTATAGGCTCTAGCATCCCACTCGACGACCACATAGGCCATTTTCGCATGGCTTAAAGTTTACAACCCACAATTCGACAAAATATAATAGCCTATACATGCCAAATGTTCTACAACAACAAAAACAATACCACAAGATTTCAGCCGTTGTGATGACTTCAGCGACGGTCCCGATCACGCAAACAATACGAGTCCGAGAGACCTAAAATGGGTGACAAGAAAAACACCGAGTGAGTTTACAACTCAGTAAGTCATAAGCATTCATCAACCCACTGATAAAGTTACTACTACATGTATAACAAATGAGGCTAGGTACTCGTCCATATCGAATCTATACCATAATACCTCGGACCTTTCGGTCCAATCTCGTACCAATTCATACATCCACATTTCATATTCTACACAACAAGATAATCGAAGCATTTTTACACATTAACTCATTTTCCAGCACAACCATACACATTTCAATCATCACATAGATTTAAGGCTTACCAATTTCAATCCCCAAGCATGAACGAATTCTCTATTCGTCATGAGCTCGAGGTACTTACCGATCCGCTGTCCATACTCAATTCAATGGAGACACACCCTCCATATATATAAATACGCACACAGTGCTTACTACTCGATTTCGCACACTTAGTGCCACGTAATTTAAGCTCGCACACACAGTGCCATACCCTCCGAACTCGCACACCCAGTGCCGTATTTTTCCAGCTTGCACACTTAGTGCCAAATATTTCCAACACGCACACTTAGTGCCATATATTTCCAGCACGCACACTTAGTGCCAATCTCGTCACCATACACACGTATTGCCCGCACACATAGTGCCGAAAGCAAACTTTCTACACATTCCACTATTTCTTTTACATTCAACAATTATCCTCATTCCATACACATACAATTTCATTTATACATATATATATAGCATTCCATTAAACACAATTGCATAGATTTTCCAATCATTTAAGCAATATCAAACATATGTGCTTAATGACTTACCTTGTGCTGGGTAAATAATTCCAAGTCGGCTACTCGATGATCTTCGATTTCCCCTTGTTGGATGCCTCTCCTTTAGGATCTTGAGCTTAAACAAATAAATTAACTCATTCAACCGCTTTGGTACATATATTGGTATCCACATTTTAATGATCTTATGACATACGGAACGACATGGTAAAATTTTTATCTTACTACCTTACGTTCTTAGCTATTCGGCTAATAGCCTTATGCAATTACCATACTACCAATAATCCAATCATACATACACATATACATATTCGTATATTAGGTAACCACCCTTACTAATTACCCATTTTAGTCAATTTTATACAATCGAAGGCAATATCATAAATGGGTATACTTATATAGCCGAATGTGCTAAATTTGATCTAACATCACCTATACACTTGATTGAATGGCGAATACCTATACTATCAATTATAGTGTCACTTTTATTCTTTCAAGCACATAGTTTCCTCCCATGAACACTTGGCGAATTTTCTTTTCTCTTCTAGCATAGCTTCACATCTCAAAATTAAGAGTTGCAAATTACAATTAGGTTACAACAATGCCCATAATTGACCGAATGCTTAAGCTCAACTAAGCCAAAAATTCATTCAACATCTTTTTAATTTGCCCTTCACTATTTTCTTCAATTCATCAAATACAAAGTGGTTTACATCTAATATTAAACCAAACTTGCTAGCACACAACATTCCTTAACCGAATGTTATAAACCCAAGCTACATATATTGTTCATTAAGACCCTTCGATGGCCACATTCGCACCCCCTTATGAACAAACCAATTTCAACCTTCAAAAGAAAAAAACATATGTACCAAGAGCTTCAACTACTTGGCGAATATCAAACCTCCAAACAACAAAATTTAATCCATGAAATGAGTAGAACTTGAACTAATCACCTCATTTATACCTAAATTTCCAAGGATTTCAAAGTGCTTACCTCTTCCTAAGCATCATCCAAGCCAAATCATGAACCAAAGAATTCCATTCTTCTTCCTCCTTCAAGTCACGGCAATGGAGAAAAGATGAGCATTCTTTTTTTTTTTTTTTCTTTTTCTTCTTTTACTAACATTATTTTATCTCCAATGACCCATTCCTTATTATTAAAATCTAATTAAACATATATATTGCCCATCAATATCCCATCTTGGCCGGCCACCATTAATAAATTGGGCAATTTGACATGCAAGTCCACCTTTGTGTTAACATGCACTAATAAGCCATTTAAAACTAGCCTATCATATTTCACCATGTCTCACATTGATCCCTATTTAATAATTTCTCATACAATTGGTAAAATTAGAGAATGAAACTTCCACATGTGCATGTACACACACAATAAGCATAGAATATAACAATTAATTATTTTTATGACTCGGTTTTGTGGTCCCGAAACCACTTTCCGACTAGGGTCAATTTTGGGCTGTCACAAAAGTTCTACTCAAATGGAGGAATACTCAAGATGAAAGGGATGTATTGGTAAGTATTGTGAAATGGATACTTTGAACAGGTATGTACTTAACCCTCGGGTTGAAAACTCGATATAACAACAATATGGTAAGATGATAAATGAAGATGTGATATGAATGTCTTGGTGATGATTATGCAAATGATGTTTTATGTTTGCTTCTATGGTTATGTTACTTGCTATTTGCATGTGAACTTACTAAGCATTTATGCTTACTTCCTCCTTTTCATTCCTTGTAGTGTTGACAAGCCAGCTCAGAAAACGGGAACGATCGAAGGCATGCTCACACTATCCGTATACCATCTTGGCATAATGGCTTGCATATTTTGAGTATGGCATGTATAGCATTATAATCATTTTGTATATATGGTCTTATGATATGGTTATTGAGTGGTATGGAAATGCTTGGTAATGATTAGCCATTGGAATGGCTAATCATGATCATATTTGGTGTTATGTATGTCAAATTACTAGCTAATCCATGGAAACCATGAAATAGGTAAAATTTACCATAAAATAGATTCAGACAGCAGTAGTGACGTGAATTTGAAAAATCACTAAAAATAGTAGAAATGGAATTAAATAATGAATAAGTTATGGAATCGAAGCTTGATGAGTCTATTTTCATATGGAAGAAGCAAAACAGGTATATGAGCTATATTTTATGAGATGTTTAAATTTTTGTGAAATAGGGCCAGAGTGATTTCTGGATCCCCTGTTCTGAATTTGGAAATTCACCATAAATTTTAAAAAGATAATTAGAAGTCATGCTTTATATGTACAGATTCATTATTGAGTCTAGGTTTATTAGAGACAAACAAGATAGTCATTGAAACTCTGTACAAGGAGATATCTTATTCGAAATACATAGAGGTCAGAGTAGTCAAACCCTGAAACAGGGGAGACTTTAACTAATAAACTGTACTAATTGGCCTGACCAAAAATTCTAGAAAACAATTACTAGATAGATATATGTGTCTAGTTTCAGGAAAAATTTACGGAATTGGATTTCGAGTTTCGGAACTCAAGATATGATTTTTAAAGCGACTGTGATGCAGTTAGCTAGCTTGTCTGGAAATTTTAAAATGAATTGTATGAGCTGTTTAAGTAATGAATTAAGTCCGTTAACACCTCGTGTTTGACTCCGGCAACGGTCTCAGGTACGGGGCGTTACACTCAGCAAAGAAGACCTCAGTACCTTTGAATAGTTCTCCTAGATCACTACTCACTCATCTGTTATATTGGGTTATTTTTCAGCTCCCACTAGGGCTGTTTCTGCTTCACAATCTGTGAGTAGTGCTCCAATAAGCAAATTAGCTTCTCGATCTATTTCATCTGCAATAATGGTTGAACGGAAGCAGAAGGGCCTATGCTTTTGGTGTGGAGCGAAGTAACATGTCGGACACAAATGTGTCAAATCCCAATTATATCAGTTTCTATTGGAACCTCTATCTGACAGTGAAACAGAGGAATTCCAAGAATGTTCTGATAAGCTTGAGGAGAGTAGTCCTGAAGAGGAACCATCCAAATCCCCTGTGATTTCATTACATGCCCTTACTGGTTTACGAGGCTATAATACCATGCAAGTGGCTGCTCGAGTAGGGTCTAGTTGGGAAATCATTCTGGTCGACTCAGACAGCACACATAACTTCATCGATGCTAGGTTGGTGAGTAGGTTATCGCTTCCAATAATGTATCAAGCACAATTGAAGGTCTCTGTAGCAAATGAGAGTTGTTTGTTCACCAAGGAGATGTGCAAAGAAGTTTGATGGAAGGTTCAAAATTACCAGTTTGAAACAGATTTCATGGTATTACCACTGAAGGGCTGTGACATGGTTATTTAGAACTTTGGTTTCTTAACCATGCAATTTATGGTTAAGGGTGAACCATGCATTATTCATGTTATTGTTCCGAGCTCCTTAGAAGTAGACAATAGTAGCTCAAATTCTAGATGTTTTGTAGCTATGAGGCAAGCTTTAAGGCCTTATACCTTAGTAATGAGCTTACCTATCAAATGACACTTTCGGCTATGGTAGTCAATGATAGTGAGGAACAACTACAAGGGTTATTAGAAAACTTTACTGATGTTTTTCAATTGCCAAAAAGGTTACCACCACCTCGATTGCAAGACTATAGAATTCCCTTAAGAGATGAATGAGCTGTTGTTAAAATTCGACCCTACAGACATCTTGCCATTCAAAAGGGAGAGATGGAAAAATTGATTCAAGAGATGTTTCAAGCTGGGATAATTAGGGATAGAAATAATTCTTTTTCTTCCCCTATAGTGATGGTTAAAAAGAAAGACAGAAGCTAGAGGTTGTACGTTGACTACAAACAACTAAATCAACATACAATCAATGATAAGCTTCCCATCCCCATAATTGAGGAGTTGCTGGATGAATTGGGGGAAACTCGGGTGTTTTTCAAACTAGATTTGAGGTCTGGATATCATCAAATTCAAATGTGGGAACTTGATGCACATAAAACATGATTTATGACACATGAGGGCATTATAAGTTCCTAATGATACCCTTTGGCCTCACTAATGCTCCCTTTAGTTTTCAGGCTCTTATGAATTTAGTATTCAAATAATTGTTGAGGAAGTTTGTGCTTGCATTCTTCGATGACATACTGGTATATTCAAAGTCTTGGTTCGAACATTTGCAACATTTGAGAATAGTTCTTCTCATCTTAAGGGATCAACAACTGTTTGCTAAAAAGAATAAATGTTATTTTGGTACTTCTCAAATTGAGTGTCTTGGACATGTGCTACATGAGGGGATAGTATCTATGGATAGATCCAAGATTGAATGTATTTCTTCATGGCCCATTCCTCAATCAGTGAAAGAATTAAAAAGCTTTCTTGGACTATGTGGCTACTATAGGAGATTCATTAGAAACTACAGAGTGTTGCTAAGCCTCTTATAGACTTATTATAAAAGAATGGTTGGGGTTGGTCCGAACAGGCAACATTAGCTTTCCAGTCATTAAAAGAAGCCTTTTGTACAACACCTGTCTTGATGTTATCGTGCTTTCAGCTTGGATTCACGGTTGATACTGATGCTAGTGGGTTTGGAACTGGAGCAATGTTGTAATAGCAAGGAAGGTCGTTGGCTTTCTTTAGCAAGGTTTTAGGCGTAAGACACCAAGCCCTATCAATCTACGAAAAAGAGATGTTAGCAGTTTTATTAGCTGTTAAGAAGTGACATGCCTACATTATGGAAAGGCATTTCAAAATTTGAATCGATCACTAAAGCTTGCGATTCTTATCTGATCAAGTAGTTATCACTCCATTTCATCAATGGTGGGTAGCTAAAATGTTAGGTTAGGACTTTGAGGTTTCATACAAGAAAAGTATCAAAAACAGGGTGGCTGATGCTCTCTTTCAACGACTTTAGTTGGAGCAAAGTCAATTTTTTCAATTATCAACTAGTTTTATCATTTCTGGTGTGGGAAAAAACCTGAAACTGTGAAGGAAACTCTTTCACCATTTTCATGCTAGCGCAATGGGGGGTCACTTAGGTATCCATGCCTCTAGGAAATGTTTAGCTAGTTTGTTATACTGGAAAGGTCTAACAACTGATGTCAAACACTGGATTAGAGAATGTTTATTCTGTCAAAGATGTAAGAGTGAGACAGTAGCATCTCCAGGACTTCTTCAGCATTTACCTGTGCCTAATCGAGCCTGGTCTATTATCAGCTTAGATTTTATTGAAGGATTACTGAACTCTAGCAGGAAAAATTCCATTTTGGTTGTGATGGACCACTTGACTAAATATGGTTATTTTTGGTACTATCTCACCTATATATAGCTAAAGATGTAACACAAGAGTGCTTGAATCATATATATGAACTTCATGGCATGCTTAATTCAATTATATTAGACAGAGACAGAATTTTTGTTAGTGGATTTTGGTAGGAATTATTTCGAAGAGTTGGTACCAGATTTCTATTTTCCACAGCAAACCATCTTCAAACGAATGGTTAAACGAAGGTACTAAATCGGTGTCTTGAGAACTATCTAAGATGCATGACTGGAGAGACACATGCAAATTGGTTTTGTTGGTTACCCCTTGTAGAGTGGTGGTATAACTCTTCTTTTCACTCCTCCATTCATCTTACCCCATATGAAACTTTGTATGGATAGCCACCACCTAAGCACATGCCTTACTTAACAAGGGTCTCATCAATGGTAGTGGTTGATAGAAACTTGCAGGCTCGAGAGGCTGCAAGGAAGCTATTGCAATTTCAACTCAAAAGAGCCCAGCCTCGTATGAAGTAGTTAGCTGACAAACATCAGTCTGAGAGGAGCTTTCAAGTTGGTGATTTGGTATACTTGTGACTGCAACCTTATAGGCAACAAACTGTTAGGAAGTTTCTTCATAAAAAAATATTTCCTAAGTATATGGACATTTTCCTGTGATTAAGAAAGTGGGGGAAGTGGCATATACTCTACAATTACCCTTAGGCTCCCATATTCACCCAACATTTCATGTTTCTCAGTTAAAGAAACATATAGGATCAACTCCTATTCAAGCTCAACTACCCTTGGTTGATGCTCATGAGGCACTGCAGAAAGAACCAATTAAAATTGTGGACAGAAAAATAGTTAAATAAAGGAACCAAGCTGTTAGTGAAGTTTTGGTTAAATGGATCAACCCTTTTCCTGAAGATGCAACATGGGAAGCTTTACCTCTAGTTCAAGCAAAATTTCTTCACTTTCATTCTTGAGGACAATGATCCTTTTCTTGGGAGGAAATACTTGTTATGGGATGAAAAGCTAAGTAAGAAAATAGAGAGTAAAAAGGTCTTAAAACGGTGAGTTTAATATTGAGAATAATTTAGCAAAAACGATGCATAGGGACTTTAGTTAAACGGTGAGTATTGTTATAAATGAATTTGGCACGTTTATCTTTTCTTTATTTTTCTTTTTAAGCATGGGTTGTAATGGTAAAACAGTTATGAAATCACACAAGGAAATTGCAGAAATCTCTCTTTTCTCTCTGTTCTTCTTCTTTTCTCTACCTTCTTCCTATCTCGGATTTGAAGTTACATCACGTAATTGAACTATCCATCTTTTTTTCCATTAGAAAGTTTCTCAATCACCAAGCATTCGAGTACAGAAATCAACTTCGATTCAATAAGTTTTTCTTCTTTTTTTTAGGTAACCAAATAGGAACCAAAAATGCAAAATCAAAGGTATATATGCCAACAACATGCACGCACACGATATACATCAGACAAAGAACTCAACAAACATATAAATGTATGCATGTACATATACATATACGTATGAAGATGAAGATGAAGATGAAGATGAAAAACCTTTTTAATTCGATTGACGGGAAAAGTCTGTTCGTACAAGATGTCACTGGAAGAAGAGGTGTCAATGGAAGCTGTATCAGTTGAGCTGGCTTTAATAACATGAAACTTCCCGCAAGGTTTGGAGTTAGAGGAGCAAACGCCACGAGAGTAGAGAAGCTTTCTATGTGGAGAACAATCCAAATCCAATGAGCGAAGAGGCTTTATGTTTAACAACCACTTTGGTCCGCTAGAAGACGATAGCCTAGAGTTTTGGAGAAGGGAACCAATGGCAAGGGTGGCCATGGTTGGGCGACAATGGACATGGAAGATAGGTTGATTTTGATATTGCATTTTTTGATTGTTGCAGAAACTCGTAAAAGAGATGAAGTTTGGGATTATTATTTTCTTTGTATCAGTACAAATATTTGACCCTTAACCTGTTGGTTGTTTCGTCATAAAATAAGAATCGTTAATTTGGATGAAGTTGATAATAGTGATTGAGGTGATTCCCACCAATTTCGTAAATCTAAAAATACCCACTTTTCATTGGAACGTAAATTTATCCCGCACTTGGAGATTTGGAGGGAGAGAGATCGTTAAAGCACTTTCCCTTTCGTGGTTATCTTTTTAACATTCTCTACCATAATTTATTATTATTATTAGGTAAACTATAAAATCTGACTCAATTATGTATTTCCTTTTATTTTAATCATTCAACTATTTTTTTATATTTAGTTCACTTTGAATTAATTTGCCTTTTTTTTGTTACTAATAAAATTAGTCTTCTAATATTTATATATTCTATTAATTTGAATCTTAAATATAAAAGAAACAATAATTTTAGCTCTTAATATTTACAAAATTGATCATTTTATTCCTAATTCTAAAAATTCAATTAATTTGGCCTGAATATTTACAAAATCTATCAACTATTCCTAACTCTAAAAATTTAAAAATATATTTAAAAAATTATTTTAACCATTTATAATCCATCAGCTAACCTATGTGATATATTAAAATAAGAAAAAGAGTATCTCTTTCAAGTCACTTGCAACCATTTCTTTTATAATTTAGGCTCCACAGTACACCAAACCAATTGATTTAGAACCTATCTGGAATAATTTGTTGCATTACTACTCGAGCAAATAATGTTTTTAATGTCTTTATTTTTTCATCTTAATTTTTTTATATTTTATCCCAACTTTCTAAAGTTTTTTTGCAAGTAACTTGAAAGAGGGTACTCTTTTCTTATTTTAATATCTCACGTGAGTTAGCCGATGGGTTATAAAAGGGCTAAAAATAATTTTTTAAAAATATTTTGAACTTTTAAAGTTAAGACTAAATTAACAAATTTTGTAAATGTTGATAGTAAATTTTGTAGAATTTTTAAAATTATAATTTAAATGACAAATTTTATAAACATTGAGAGCTAAGTTTGTTGAATTTTTATATTTAGTACCAAATTGGTAGAATTTATAAACATTAGAGGTTAAATTTATTACTAGACCAATAAAAACCCACATTAACTCGAGTAATCAAAATATTTAACTTTGAAATGTTTAATGACTAGATTCAAAAAATTAATAGTTGAGTGACCAAAATAGAACGAAAAATATAATTAGATAACCATATTTATAGTTAACCCATATTATTATAAGAATAAAGAAATTTTAAAAGAGTGAGCAATTGGAATGAAGACCAATGAACTATTCCAATTTTGGAATTACCTCTTCCCTCCCCCCTCCCCCCTCTCTCTCTCCCTTTCTCCCACTCCCTCTCCCTCTCTCACTCTCTTCTCTCCCCTCTCCCCTCCCCCCTCCGCCTCTCTCTCTCTCCCTATTTCTAAAAAAACAAAATTACAGAAATGGGTCGTTTTATTCAAAAATAATTGGAAAGGGTCAATTTCCCTAAAACGCGTTGAGCTGGCTTCATTTTTAGGGGAAACGCGAAAAAGCATGTCTAGCTCAGTGCGCTTTTCCTTGATGACCAGTAAAACGTGCCCACGTCAGCATGCTTTAGTAAAGCGCTTCCACGTGGGTGTACTTTTGCCCGTAGTCCAACGGTCAACTTAAATGGCTATTTGAACTAACAGTTGGACCCCAACGATAAAAAAAAAAAGTATAAACCCCCCACACACATTTCTTACACACAATTCTTACAATTCTCTCCTAAATCTCTCAAAAATCTCAAAAACCTCTCAAATAGTCTCTTAAATTATTTTACTAAATTCTATTTTTACCTAAAGTATTATTTTTATTATTTTTTATTAGTAATTTCAAGAAATAACATTTTTATTAAAAATTTGTTCGCGTTCAATTATATATTTAACAATGGTTGGGTCTCTAATCTTCCTTGATAACAAGCACATCTCTGTTAACCAATTGCAAATGGTAAGAATAAATTTTAATAATATTTTTTTTAGTTCATAGTTATAATTGAACTTAATATATTTTATAACTTTTATGTAAATAGGTGGAGGATCGAATTTTACAATGCCATAGTCATAATCTACCTGGTCCTCCATCACCATTGATCGAAACATACCTGAAGGAAACCAGTTCTTTGCATGTGACCCTTGTAGGCTGGGCGTGTAAGTTAGACCTGAAACTTCTAAGTGTGTTGGTGGAGAGGTGGAGACCCAATACGCATACATTCCATCTTCTATGCGGTGAGTGTACTATACAGTTGGGGTTACCTGTGGACGTGTTGGTAGTTAGTGGGTTTGTTCAATCTCTTGATTGGGGAACCATATATTACGATCTTTTGGGTGTGGTTCTGGAGACGATTTACGGAGGTCAGATCAAAATGGTTTGGCTACAAAATAATTTTGCGGAGCTGGCAGAGGATTCTACTCAAGAGAGAAATGCTACGCTTAGGTGTACATCTTTCAGATTATCGGGGGTGTTCTGATGCCGGACAAGTCATGAAACCTTGTACATCTAAGGTGGCTGCTGAAACTCATCGATTTTAAAGGAGTTGGCAAACTTAGTTGGGGGTTCGCCATGTTGGAAGCATTGTACTGGGAGATGTGTTAGGCAATGAAACAAGAAAAAAATAAAAAATGGTGGTTGCCTTTTACTACTACAATCCTGGGCTTGGTACCGCTTTCCATTTTTATGTCCTCGAGTGGACTATCCGTATGCATTCTTACTCGTAACAAGGTAATATTTAGTAGATATTACCATTATTAAATTGATTTAAAATAAAATTATTATGCTAATAAGTTATTTAAATAGGTGGAACCATGCCCCGAGTCACATGAGATTACCTATTGAGTTTGAAGATATATGACTTCTATTAAACCAACAATCGAAAGTGGATGTATGTATTTATTTAATTGTGAACTATATATAAATAATATAGTCAATTTCGTATTTAGTATCTAGTAGTATATATATAACTAATGTTTTGATCATGTTCATATAGTTTGAATGGACACCATACGAGGACCCGACAATTTGGGCAGTAATTCCTGATGAATTTTTTGTAAATCCCAACGCCTGGCACGTTAAGGTCTCATTGGTAGTATATGCTCTTTCGAGATGCACGAGGTGGATAAAGGGTTGTAGCCGTTCGGATTTCGACAATTGATTCTCATCGTACCTTAAGAGCTTGATGATCTGCATTGTATCAACTTACGACAACTGGATACATATTGGCTAGCATTCCACTCGCAATACATCAACATGTGGAATAATCGGTATAATTTTTTACCTATTTGTGACGCAATTCTCATTCCAGATGCGATCTGGATTACACGCCATGGTTTAGGATCCACGGTAAGCCATATTTGTTAGGGGAAGAGGCAAGGCGTCGGCGTCCCCATACGAGTAGGCCATGACGACCCCCTTTAAATCCAATGGGTGGTGAGCTAGGCCCATCATTAGCATCCACGCAAGAACCGGCCGCAACGGCCTCAGTATCGATGCCTTCACCATGCCCTTTTCAGTATTTACATCCTTATTCTGGTCCATATTCTGGTTCTAGTCCTATGTCAGGTTGGACTTTTAGTCATCCATCCTCGGTGTGGTACACATCTAGGACATCTTATTTCTCGATAACGACGACACCTACGATGATGTATAGGCCATCTATTCATGAGGCATCGACGGAGAGTGCAGTTGTGTGATATCCCGAATTAGGGCCTAATCGGAATAGTGGTTTCGGGACCAAAAATCTGAGATAGAAATAATTATTTTATGATTATTTTGAGGTCTATGATATGATTGCATGATTGTGTGAAAATTTCGTGAAGAAATTCTATGCATAAAGTGCTTAATTTGAAGTTAGGGACTAAATTGAATAAGTTACAAAATTTGCATTCTAGAAGTTTCTAGTATGAAATTGCTTTGAAATATTAATTAGGAGGTCTTAAATAGAAATTTGACGAATTTCTAAGTTTATGGACAAAAATTGGACATGGATGGAATTTTTGAAAGTTTAATAAGGAAGGGCATTTTGGTCATTTTGATATTAAATGAAATAAAATGGGAAAAATAACACAAAAATGATCATCTTCTCCATAAGTTGCTGCCAAATTTTGCTCTCCACCATAGCTAGGGTTTCAACACTTTTAAGCCTTGATTGTAAGTGATTTCTATGCCTGTTTTTAATGTTCTTTACAATTTTGAAATCCTCGTAGCTCGGTTTACCTGTTTCTACCAATATTTTGAGCTAGGGTTTATATTTAAAAATTTACCCATGAATGACATGTATGAATTTTGATGTTTTATGGTAGAATATGAAGCTTGAGATTTTGTTAAACAACTTTTGCTAAGTGATTTTACGTAAAAACGACTAAAATGACATAATCGTTAAAAATACCTAATGTTCATAAGCACATGTTAGAGTGAGAATTGGATGTTCCTGTAGAAGGGAAAAATTATCAGCATATCATAAAACATAAGAAAATAGGATGAAGTTTAATTTATGAGATTTGGGGCAAAAGTGTAAATATGTGAAAGTTTAAGGGCAAAATTGTAATTTTACCAAAATATGATTTTGGGTTGATTTGAATAAATCATATTTTGGTAAAATATGATTTTGGGTTGATTTGAATAATATGAGTCCTAATTAGGCTATATTTGAAATGATAGAGCAAGGAAAATCGAAATTCGGGCTAAAATCAGCAAAATACCAAGTTGTAGACAAAATGGTAAAAATGACCATTTTCGCATACGAGGTAAGTTCATATGTAAATATTGTAATATAACCATTATTTTAAATCATTTAATGCTATTTATACATATTATGATTGTTATCATGCAATTCTATGCTTTGTGGTCATTGTTGGACAACATGCAAAAATTTTATGAATTATGCGAAAAATGTGAAAGACTACTGAAGTATCGTCATTGGTATTCCAAGGAGAATGGTAAAAGAGTATGAACGAGGAAAGTCCCGTTGAACCTTAGGAATAGATTCAGATATTTGGGCATCCGAACTCGTTGAGCTGAGTCCGAGTTTACTTATGGATGCGAACATTTGAACTCGTTGAGTTGAGTCCTAGTTCGTGAGATTTAACTAGGCATCTGAACTCGTTGAGTTGAGTCCGAGTTCACTTAGGATGCGAACGTCCGAACTCATTGAGTTTAGTCCGAGTTCGTGAGATGTAACTAGGCATCCGAGCTCGTTGAGTTGAGTCCCAATTCACTTATGGATGCGAATGCCCGAGCTCGTTGAGTTGAATCCGAGTTCGCTTATGGGCAGGTTACATGGTAGCTTGGCTACATATGTGGCACTTATGTGCAAACTTTCCATGTATCCGAGTTATATTCCGATGTGTTCAACGGGTAAAATTATAGTGAAATGGAAGAATACTCAAGATGCAAGTGACGTATTGTAAGTGTTGTGGAATGGACACTTTGGACAGGTATGTATTTAACCCTCGGGTTGAGACTTGATACGACAACAATAATGTAGTAAGATGATGAATGATGAATAGAAATGTGATATATGTTTTGGTGATATTATGCTAATGTTGGTTGGTATAATTGCTTTGTTAAGTTATTTGTTATTTGCATGTGAACTTACTAAGCATTTATGCTTACTCCTTCCCTTCCATTCCTTGTAGTTTTGACAAGCTGGTTTGGAGATTAGGACGGTCGGAGGCACACTCACACTATCAACGGACCATCTCGGTATGGTGGCTTGCATATTTTGGGAATATGGCATGTATAGCATTATAATCCTTTTGTGTATATAATCTTATGATATAGCTCATGGATGGCATGGAAATGTTTGAAAATGATTAGCTATTGGAGTGGATAATCGAGATTATATTTGATAACACGTATGCTTTATGTGCTAACTAATCTATAGAAATCTATAAAATGGTGAAATTGGCTATAAAACAGAATCACACAGCAGTAGTGACGTGAGTTTGAAAAATCACTAAAAATAGTAAAGATAGAATTAGATGATGAATAAAATATGGAATTGAAGATTAATGAATCTATTTTCATGTGGAAGAAACAAAATAGGTAACAAAGTTGTATTTTATGAGATATTTACGTTTTGGTGAAACAGGGTCAGAGCAATTGTTTGAGCTATTTAATTAATGAATTAAGTCCGTTAACACCTCGTGCTCGACTCCGGCGATGGTCTCGGGTACAAGGCATTACATTTGGTGGTATCAGAGCTATGGTTTAGTCGATTCTCGGACTAACCTAGTATGTGTAAGAGTCTAGCTATACATGCCATGGATCCGTGATAGTGTGATGCCTCTCGATGCGTATGAGCACCGTCTTGTTTAGATAGAGGTACTCTCCAATCGAGCTGCACTGACCATGTTCAATGTGATGCGAAGGTGTTTGAATAAAAATACGATTATGATGAGTCTCGATTCAGAAAAGTATGAATAAAAGTTTATGATATATATATATGTGTGATAGCATGTGAGATGAAAGTTCATGTTGTGATAAATATCCATACTTGCTTAATGCTCATATGATGTAGTGCACTTGGCTTACTTGATAAGATGAACGGGATAACGAGAAATTCGTAGAGGTATGAGTAAAGGTTCCTAATTTCATGATATGAATGAAAATGTTATTGCCTTGATTGAACATTGAATGTTGATGAATGTCAATGATGTTTTTTATGAAATAAATGATTATAATGAAATGAATTTATCTATGTTAAATTTTTTGGATTGAATTATATGATTGTAATGATATGTATATGATAATGCACTAAATGAAAGTTGCGATTGTGATGCAAATATCTATGTTTGTTTAGCCCTTATATGATGTCATGAGTATGATTTGTTTGAGTAAATGAATGGATAAGTCAAGCTATCCAGAAAACATAGGATGCATGCATAAGTATACTTGTCTTAATGGGATAACTAGAAAATTTGTGTAAACCAACATGAATGATGCATTGCACGAATGAATGATATGATTTTGATGATGTTGTTATGATGATGGAAATTGTGTCATATGTATATGTATGAGAAAGTCGAGTCGAGGCCTACAACCCTCCCCTTACGAAGTGGAGCTTATAATGGAATTTCATGAGATTTGTCTTGAATAAGTTTCAGTTGAAAAACCAAAGAGTTTAGTGATAGAATAATCATAAACATGATTAGAGACCGAGAATGAGTTGGTAAATAAAGTTAGAGCTAGAAAAGTATTAGGTTGATATAAAGATTATTGGAGCTATACCTTGTCCCGAGTTAAAGAATGAATTTACTTTGGTAAATTGAATTACTCGAGATACAAGGTCGAGAAAAGTGTAAATCAAAATTTATTGAACTGGTCTTCTTTAGTAAAAGGTCTAACATGAAATTTGTGATGGCGAGAACTAGTGTGGGAAATGATATTTGAAATGTGTAATATCCGAGTGTGACGATTCTGGTGGATGATTTAATAGTTTCTTTTGAGATGTTCTATGTATTTATCTGTTCTCAGAAAAAAATTTCTATGGCTGTTGATCTTTTGAAGAAATTCTTGTTATATGGGAATGTTTTCTAATCCTGGTGTTAAATGGATGCATTGGTAGTCCGACTGGTTTATAATTTGTATTTCTCAATCTTGGATTTCTTTATTTGGTTTTCTTGTTATCTTTATTCCATAATTTGTCAATTATGACTTATGTTCGAAGTGCGCTCTTCAGCTCGTGATAATCATAACAAGCATGACTATGCTTTTGATTTAATCTTGGTAATGTGATGATTTTAATATTGGAATTTCTCAAATTTCTGTGTAAGGATTTGACAACAGTAAAGGCATAAGTGATAAAAGTGCGAGTTTCAATCGGTATGGTGGATTACTTCTCTCAAGTAGGTCAATTATAATTAATGACTTCAATTGGGATATTTTGGTTACTTGAGCTAACGCAATTGAGATGGTTTTGATTAGCGTAAGAAATGAATAGTAAAGGGCTACATGATGAATTGTTTAGTAACTAGAAGAAAGGATTACTTGAAATGTCATTCAATGGTGTTTAGATCGGCTCGGGTGTTTAATCTGTGTGAATTATTTATTTGAAAGATTTCATATGACAATTATGTCAGGATCATTTTTTTTAAGTCTAATAATAGAATTTCATTTCTTTACGAGTAAAAGGCAAATAGTCTGAACGAGAAGTGTATATCTCTTAGAAAATTTTGATATGAGTTGAGGCTACTAAGAATGATAAAGTTTTCATCTTACGAAAGTTGAAAAGTTTATTACATGTTAGCAAGGTTTGGACAGATGAGAATATTGCTAACCAAAGCGTCTGAACTAAACTAGTCGCATTGAGTAAAGATTTCCTAATTTTCGAATGCAATTGTTGTATGAATGGTGATGTGTTTCATGAAAATAAGGTAATGTGATAGTTTGGAGCATTTAATGTCACAGAAAATTTGAGTTGTTGATGGGGTTAAAGCTGAGTTTTAGGATTTACCAGAATTATCTTTGCCAGTATTGATATTAGGATGAGAATGAGAAGGATTATTTTCGAGGCTATATTAGAATTATTTCCGTAGTGGAAAGAGGAAAATGTGATAGTGAGTAGTAAACTAAAAAAGTATAGTGAGGATCAACTTCTGATGTTGAATTTCAGATTGGATCTGATTCATGGTATTATTATTCCGAGGCTTATACAGAAAGAATTGTATGAAGCTTACAGTGAAAATTTGCCTATTCATTCAGAGAGTAATGACATGTACTGTAATTTGATTCAGATATTATTGGATTGTGATTTATCGATGATGAAAATTTGTATGATTATTTTGGAAGAGTGCAAGTCCCTTTGATTGTTGGATTTCTTGGAATTTTTGTCTCCATTAACCAAATTGTGATCTGGGTTTTATGTCAAGATGACAAGGGAAACTGAGAAGGGTTGAAAATTTAAGAACAATTTAGAGATGAGTCTGTAGGCTTTCAGAATATATGAGAAATTAAAGAGATATATTGGAGGCACCGCCTGAGTGAAAGTTCTTCTGCACCGAATATGAAATTGAGGAATCTAAATGAAGACCACTTTTCCGGTAAGATTTTTGGGGACGACAATCCCTAAAAGGTGGGAGAGTTGTGATATCCCGAATTAGGGCCTAATCAGAATAGTGGTTTCGAGACCAAAAATTCGAGATAGAAATAATTATTTTATGATTATTTTGAGGTCTATGATATGATTGCATGATTGTATGAAATTTTCGTGAAGAAATTCTATGCATAAAGTGTTTAATTTGAAGTTAGGGACTAAATTGAATAAGTTACAAAATTTGCATTCTAGAAGTTTCTAGTATGAAATTGCTTTGAAATATTAATTAGGAGGTCTTAAATAGCAATTTGACGAATTTCTAAGTTTATGGACAAAAATTGGACATGGATGGAATTTTTGAAAGTTTAATAAGGAAGGGCATTTTGGTCATTTTGATATTAAATGAAATAAAATGGGAATAACACAAAAATGATCATCTTCTCCATAAGTTGCTGCCAAATTTTGTTCTCCACCATAGCTAGGATTTCAACACTTTTAAGCCTTGATTGTAAGTGATTTCTATGCCCGTTTTTAATGTTCTTTACATTTTTGAAATCCTCGTAGCTCGGTTTACTTGTTTCTACCAATATTTTGAGCTAGGGTTTATATTTAAAATTTTACCCATGAATGATATGCATGAATTTTGATGTTTTATGGTAGAATATGAAGCTTGAGATTGTGTTAAACAACTTTTGCTAAGTGATTTTACGTAAAAACGACTAAAATGACATAATTGGTAAAAATACCTAATGTTCATAAGTACATGTTAGAGTGAGAATTGGATGTTGCTGTACAAGGGAAAAATGATCAGCATATCATAAAACATAAGAAAATAGGATGAAGTTTAATTTACGAGATTTGGGGCAAAAGTGTAAATATGTAAAAGTTTAGGGGAAAATTGTAATTTTACCAAAATATGATTTTGGGTTGATTTGAATAATATGAGTCCTAATTAGTCTATATTTGAAATGATAGAGCAAGGAAAATCGAAATTCGAGCTAAAATCGGCAAAATACCAAGTTGTGGACAAAATGGTAAAAATGGCCATTTTCGCATACGAGGTAAGTTCATATGTAAATATTGTAATATAACCGTTATTTTAAATCATTTAATGCTATTTATACGATATTATGATTGTTATCATGCAATTCTATGCTTTGTGGTCATTGTTGGACAACATGCAAAAATTTTATGAATTATGTGAAAAATGTGAAAGACTACTGAAGTATCGTCATTGGTATTCCAAGGAGAATGGTAAAAGAGTATGAACAAGGAAAGTCCCGTTGAACCTTAGGAATAGATTCGGATATTTGGGCATCCGAACTCATTGAGTTGAGTTCGAGTTCACTTATGGATGCGAACATCCGAAATCGTTGAGTTGAGTCTGAGTTCGTGATATGTAACTAGGCATCCGAACTTGTTGAGTTGAGTTCGAGTTCACTTATGGATGCGAACGTCTGAACTCGTTGAGTTGAGTCCGAGTTCGTGAGATGTAACTAGGCATCCGAGCTCGTTGAGTTGAGTCCGAGTTCACCTATGGATGTGAATACCCGAGCTCGTTGAGTTGAATCCGAGTTCGCTTATGGGCGGGTTACATGGTAGCTTGGCTACATATGTGGCACTTATGTGCAAACTTTCCATGTATCCGAGTTATATTCCAATGTGTACAATAGGTAAAATTCTAGTGAAATGGAAGAATACTCAAGATGCAAGTGACGTATTGGTAAGTGTTGTGGAATGGACACTTTGGACAGGTATGTACTTAACCCTCGGTTTGAGACTTGATACGACAACAATAATGTAGTAAGACGATGAATGATGAATAGAAATGTGATATATGTTTTGGTGATATTATGCTAATGTTGGTTGGTATAATTGCTTTGTTAAGTTATTTGTTATTTGCATGTGAACTTACTAAGCATTTATGCTTACTCCTTCCCTTCCATTCCTTGTAGTTTTGACAAGCCGGTTTGGAGATCGGGCACGGTCGAGGCACGCTCACACTATCAACGGACCATCTCGGTATGGTGGCTTGCATATTTTGGGAATATGGCATGTATAGCATTATAATCCTTTTGTGTATATAATCTTATGATATAGCTCATGGATGGCATGGAAATGTTTGAAAATGATTAGCTATTGAAGTGGCTAATCGAGATTATATTTGATAACATGTATGCTTTATGTGCTAACTAATCTATGGAAATCCATAAAATGGTGAAATTGGCTATAAAACAATCACACAGCAGCAGTGATGTGAGTTTGAAAAATCACTAAAAACAGTAGAGATATAATTAGATGATGAATAAAATATGGAATTGAAGATTAATGAATCTATTTTCATGTGGAAGAAACAAAATAGGTAAAAGATTATTTTATGAGATATTTACGTTTTGGTGAAACAGGGTCAGAGCAATTTCTGGATTCCATGTTCTGACTTTAGAAATTCACCATAATTTGTGTAAAAATAATTAGGACTCACAATTTATATTTATGGATTCCTTATTGAGTCTATTTTTAAGTGAGAAAACGGCAAAGTCATTAGATTTCTGTACAGAAAGAAATTTGATTCGTAGTACACAGGGGTCAGAGTAGCTGAACGCTGAAACAGGGGAGACTTTAACTAATAAACTGTACTAATTGGCCTGACCAAAAATTCTAGAAAAAAATTAGTAGATAGAGATATGAGTCTAGTTTTAGGAAAAATTTACGGATCTTAATTTCAAGTTTCAAAAATCGAGATATGAATTTTTAAGCGACTGTGACGCAGTTAGCCAGCTTGTCTGGAAATTTTAAAAATAAATTGTTTGAGCTGTTTAATTAATGAATTAAGTCCGTTAACACCTTGTGCTCGAATCTGGCGATGGTCTCGGGTACGGGGCATTACAAGTTGTTATCCCATCGACTTATGGGACTCAACACAGTTACACTCATTAGTCGTGGGTGACACAAACCCCTCCGAGATCTTTGTTCTATCAAGATGAGTCATCTTCCCAACCACCTATTTATAGAATAAAAGGATCTACATCGACCGAAGGCGGACCCTAACAACCACAACCCCGCCCGGAGGCTGTACCTAGAAGAAATCTAGCGTGTAACCATCAACCACCTCAATATGGCATAGATTTTGACCAGCATATTCACTGATGAATTGTATATGTATCATTTAAGAAAATGGAAGTTCTTTTTAATCTTTTTTGTAAAGAGTCTGATTCTTGTACCATTAAACCCTAATCAAAATAGAAATTTATTTTCATTATTTTCATATAGCATAGTAATAAGATTTGATTTGAACAGAAATATCAAACTTTTTTTGTTGAAAATTTACATGAAGAAATATCAAATTTAGTTTGGATTGACAATGGCTAACAAATCCCATGAAGACATATTATAATTTTTAATTTTGATGTGGACATGACGATATTGTATAGCCCGGGTTCCTACATCACCCGCATAACCTTTGTTGATCTGAGCGTTCCCAAAAATCCATATTGTTGTGTATTCAAGTCGAGCATGATCGACCTTTTGGTTTGCGGCACAATTCTCTATCGGGTAACAACTTAAATGGAACAAGCGATATAGATGACCACCTACATTCATTTGGGGCTGGTGGGAATAACAAGTTTTCTAATTTGTACACTTCATTGAAAAAACTTATGGGATCCAAATGGAGATTCATACAACCTGCAATTATATGAGCGCATGGACAACAAAGTGCATCAAATATCCCACAGTCACAAGTCCAATTTCTTAGGTGTACCTAGTACACTACCCTCCCAATACCTTAGACAGTTTCGCCAAATAGAAGTACGTCTCTTTCACAATTGAGGTTATCGGCAAATGATGTATTCCACCAGGTTTGGGGTCATGTGGCCATATCGTAGCCCATCGTGGTATGCTTGTGTCCACTGTTCAAATGCTATGTTAGTGAGGTATGTTGCCCCTACCGAGTTAGTTGACCGCAATGTTTCTAATTTCTTATGAAAATGATCCTTCCTGATCCCGTACCCTGTCAATATAAGTGCGTATTGATGATTACATACCAAAAAATATAAAAATAAAAATGGAATATTACAAACCAAATAATATTGATGGCTATTAAATACCCATGTTGGTCATTTATTGTCACTCAGCAGTAGACCGATATTGCTGGTAGTAGTTGGATGCAATGTGCCTTAGTAGTACCGATAGTGTATGCAATCCCAGAGGCTTCCCTGTCATTCAATTGCGGATAGTATTCTAGTTCCCTGATCTAAGATGACGCATATATCAAGTTGGGGGCAGACTTGCCTCCTCAACCTAGACAGAAAGAAATCCCAGTTATCTGCTTTCTCCCTTGGTGTTATTGCAAACGCAATTGGAATGATCCTTTGATTACCATATTGTGCCTAGCCAACAACAGTCGATGGGTATATCTACCATACATAAAGATACCGTCTATTTGTACCAATGGCTTGTAGTAGTGGAATGTACCTCGACATTGCTTAAAGGTCCAAAACAATGCTTGAACATTTAGTGTAACAGCCCTAACCTGTCTCCGTCGCCAGATTACGATTATGGAGCATTACCGTACAATTGGAAAATTTTAAACATCATATCATTCAACATGTTAATAATATCATAAACCATTCATTCATATGCATACAATCCCTAAATCGAGCCCTCGAGGCCCTAAAAATAACATAAGAGCAATTCAGGACTAATTTGAAACAAAATAGGAAGTTTAGGAAAAACTTGTAAAAACTTGGAAACAGGGGTCACACGGCCGTGTGGAATCACCCCAGGCCATGTAACTTTCAAACAGGGGACACATAACTGTGTCCTCACCCGTGTAACTCACTAAGTAGGGTCACACGGCAGTGTCACATGCTTGTGTGCTAGGCCGTGTAACTCATTGTCTTAAACCTTTTGAAATCTTCAGATGACATGCAGCTATGTTGCCAGGCCATGTGCCTCGCACGACTAAGTTACATGCCTGTGTCTCAAGCTGTGTGAACCCAAAATTTACCTAAAACCAAGCCATTTTAAACCATTTCATGCATAACCTTTCAACCTATTTAAGCACACTTTAAAGGAATCTAAACATCATCCAAAGACAAATCAAAATGCCATTTCAAGATCCTAATTCAAACTAACCAATATTCTATTCAAAGGGACCACATTTCATCAAACATTTTTAAACAAAGCAAAGCAAAGCAAATTTTAGCTATATTTCAAGAACAGACTTAATTCTTCTAACTACCACCACATAACAATAAACTTAACCATTCATATTTTTACTTTGAACATATCATATAAAGGCTTATATTCCAAGTGCTTAATATGATCAAAAGACTTAAACTTATCAAAGCATTTAAAATCCATCAAACAAAACTTAAGTTCAAAAGCATATTTGGACCAAAATGATCATTTACACATTCATAAACTATTTCTACACATAGTCATATACATGCCATAAAAGCAAGATATTCAAAATCTACCAAATTAGTTCTTAAGATAGTATGATTCTTTGAGCTTGATTCGATCTCCCAACATTAAAACAAAGTCTACAAAACAAAGGAAAAACAGAGATAAGCTTACTTAAAGCATAAAATAATGATAGAACTTGCTACAATTTAATTTGACAACACAAACGAATATCAAATAGGAAATTGCCAATCATTCACAATCCACTACAAGTAAGAACTACACATTTCATTACTTTAAACTGATCAGATAACTTCGCTTTTCATTTTCAGAATTTATAGAATAACGCTCAATCGAGCTAGATCTAGAACAATGACCGTTTGTAACGTATGCAAGTCCCCAGCCATCGCTACAGTTCATTTATCAAAACAGAGTTTTTAGTCATTTCACTAGTTCTCGATACTGCTCACACAAGCTGTCGAGAATCCACAACTTATGCAAAATTCTCAGCCATCGGAACAGTCTATATGTTCAGAACAAAATGCTTAATTATTTCATCACTTTACATCCTAACCCAACACAGAATCATATTAATAATTCATATTTCCAACTCTCAATTAACTCAACATGTTTTTAAATTTCACAACTTAAATATATATAACTAGAAGTACGAACTTACCAGGTTAATTTGTAATAACATCTAAAGTACAGGGACTAGTCCGCTACCTTATCCTTTCCTTGGTTATCAACAAATTTGTAACGCCCTGAATTTTGGGCCTAGAAGTATTAGATTTTAAGCATGGGAACAGTTAGGAGACTGCACATAAATGTTTGGTTGTACAAGAAAGTAACGTAAATTCATGCTTGTCTCAGTAGTTTAGTGTTCTAGGAAGTCTCTGAGAAGTCTTGGGTTCAAGCTTGAGCAAGTGCAAAAAATTTTAGTTTAAAGGAATAACCATAGTCTCTAGGTAGTAGGCTTTTAAATAAAAATGGGTAAAGCATGACAAAAAAGGGTTTGCTGGTCTAAGGGATAAGTGGCGTACTATGGTTACTTGAGGTTTGAATCCTACTTTGAGCAATGGAGTGTTTTATTTTACTGCACTGGCCGTGTGGGTACTAGAGGATGACTGAAACACTGCTGAGTGGAGTAGAGTTTGAATTGGCTATGGAGGGATTGTAGAAGGGAGTTGAGGAGAGATATGAGGAGGGATTTTAGGAGAAAATCAAGGAAAGTGTTGTGAGAGGGAGGAGTGTGCCGATTGGGAACATTAGGCACTTTGGAAATTCGGCTTTTGTGAGTTAGAGGACTCCATTTCGGTTTTGGTGGGCATTTTGGGGTTCTTTTCTTTTTGTTCTTTGGAGGCTGAATAGTGTGAAAAGAGGTAGGTAATACCTTTATTTTCTTTTGTTGATGTCGGTTTTACACTCCTCTCACTAGCCGAATGTTTTCCTTCTCCACCTCTCATTCCTCTTGAGACCATCAAGCCTTCTCTTTTGCATCTCACTGTTGGTCGAACTCTCACTCCCATTTCTTCTTAACTTTTTCGGTTTGGACAAGTGCTCTCTTAGTTTTCTTATTCGTGTGGTGACCTTTCTTGATCGTCTACCCTATCTTCTCTCTCCCCCATTTGGTTAAGGTTCTTTAACTGGATACTCTCACCTTCCCTTCTTTCGTTTCTTCCTCCCTTTATCTCTCAATTTCTTCCCAGGCCGAATATCTCATACTTTTTTGTCCCTTCGGTTTTCACCTTTTGTGCACCATCTCCTCTTTTCTCATATTCCTTATTGTTACCCTTGTTTACTACTTCAGATCAATCTGTCCTCACCTACCGATTTCCTTTTCTCAAGCTATTGGTTCTGCCCAACGCGAATTGCTTCAGGGTGGTAAGCTTTTGGTAAGAGTGGAATTTATTTTTGCCTCAAACGTTTGAAGTACTATTGTCTATTAACTTTCTAAGTTTCTAACATTTGGTTCTATCAACTGGTGGATTGGCAGTTACTAATTATAATGTTTGGGGACTTTCTTTGGAGTCGTAGGTTACATCTTGTAGTTGGGAGCAGTGAGGTAAGGAACGAATGTAAGTCGATTGTTTATGGGATTGGAACATGACTAACATTGGATATGAATGATCATTGGTTGTAGGTGCAGTTCATTTCAGGAGGGGTTGCAAACTTAGAATCTTATCAGGTGTGTAGTCACACTGCCTTAATCGTAAATCAGCAAAAGCCAAAAAATATGCCTAGTGTAGCCACATGAGCGTGCGCTTGCTCGTGTGTTGAACCGAATGCACCAAAACGTGGTTGCTCGACTGTAAAGGCCACAATGAGCAATTTCATGGGTTTAGGCCGTTTTGGGCCCCACGGGCTCGTGGGCCCCACATGAGTAAACCACACGGACGTGTGGAGATTATTGGGCCAAGCTGTGTAATTCACACGGCTAAGGCCTTTTGGGCTATGTGGGCCATATTATGGGCTTTGGGCCCATTTTCACTGATTGATTGTTAATGTTGCACGAGTTGCCCGAGACGACTGTGGAGCTACTGTCGAGTGAGTAAGTATACCTAGACCCCAGATTTGTTGAAATGATCCGTTATACCCTTATGAGGTAAATGACTGTTATACCCCTATGTGATGTGTGACTGTTTGAGCATGTTATTTTTACTGTATATACATTTATATTATGTTGCATTGCATGGGGTGTGATATATGATATTGGAGGAAGTGTACTGAAAGGCTATAAGCCTATTACTGGTAGCTCTACTGCAAATACTATTTTAGTGCAACAACTAGTGCTACATGGTGTGTAGGGATGGGTGCATCGATTTTATCCCCACATAGTGTGTAGGGTTGGTACGGAGATGGTGTGTAGAGGCTGGATTGGGTAGGATTTTCTGATTGCATACTGTACTGATTCTATAACGGGTTTAAGCCCCACTGATATTGTTACTGAAATGGGCTCAGGCCCAAACTGCTACTGTTACTGTAAAGGGCTAAGGCCCTAATTAATATTGTCCCTGTTACTGATATGGGCTTAGGCCCAGAATGTATTCGCTCACTATATGTTTGACTGTTTGTTAATAAGGGATTACACACTGAGTTTTCGTAAACTCACCCTTCTATTTATTTGCGCAGGTAATCCTTAAGCGGATCAGTACTGCGAGGGACTCAAAGGTGGCAACACAACAGCTTACACTTCCGTATTTATCTTTTAAATTATAAGTAGTTTAATTTAGGTATTTTTATGTAATAAGGCCTCTCTGGATTTTATTTTAATTTGGGGATTTATATTTGTTTTGCTTTAATACTACTAGCAATAGGAAAAACACGCGATTTTTCAAAAAGGATAATGATTTTAAAAAATACCACGATTACGTAAAAAGTTTTAAGAGCTACAGCAAGTAAACAACGTTTTGCAAGTAAACGCTAGAACGCGACTGTTTTAAAAAGCTTCTGCTACAAACAAGATTTATAAATTAATAACGTTTTGAAATAAATACTTTTGATAGCAACGCAAGTTTAAAATCATATTTTAGAGCACACAAAGAGGCTTAATAAGGATTGGGCTTTGCAAACGACATCATGTTTTACGAAAAACACTTCAATGTGACATCGCCAGTTTCGACCATAACGTCAAGGCCGGATTTGGGGTGTTACAACGTTCGTGATCTAAAACAGTAATTTCATTTAATTAACTAAATCAACAAAGAGTTTAAGTCATTTATGCAATTAAGTCCCTTTTTGACATTTTACAAAAATCACCCTAAACTTTCTTTTTTACTCAATTTAGTCCTCAAGCCCTAATCATGTAATTAACCCAATGTTTCCTAGAACCCAATATAATCAATTTGATAACTACACCATAACAACCTTTACTGTGAATATTTCTCTTATAATCCTTGAAATCTGTACACTTAAACAATTTAATCACTAAACCTTAAAATCATCAAAAACCACTTTATAAAGCTTCATATTCCATCATAAACTTCAAGAAATAACTCAAATTTTGTAGTTTTTATGATTCAGTCCTTTTTACTTATTAAACTATCTAAACGATAAAATTTTCCAACAAAATTTAATATGACCTGAAAGGCCTTGTAAATATATTAATTAAATAATATTTACTAATTATTACGTTGAAATTATAGTCTCGAAACCACTATTTTTGACACCATAGAAAAATAGGATGTTACATTCGACACCCATAGAGCAAGCGATCATTGTAGTACGCAGGACCCATTTCAACATCTGTTATGCAACCTGGTACATACCTCTCCAGTACCTGACACCACTGTCATACCTTGTTGTATGATGTGTCCCACCCACTGTGCATCTTCTTCAAGGCCTTCTGCTTAGCTATCCACGCCTTGTGGTATGAAGGCGTGTAATTGCATTGATTATGAATATTGGTAATTAATACAGACACAGTAGTCATCGGATCTGCTTTCACCATCGGTAGTATTAGGCCCCTAATCATATTTTAATCTAGCTTCGGATGATCCTGTGAAACACCTACAATCCCACGAGAATTTTAAATTAATTAGAAATAACCTTAAACCCTAAATAAAACCAGAATAACCTAGTGATACTGTATCAGAAGTAACACATGTATGCGAACCGGTGAACTTTTTTATTGTCCATAACACCGTCTTTTTTTAACAGAAGCCATGATTTTTCATTAACATTTAACACCCCTCACCCATATTCAATGCCGGAATAAGGTTACAGAGCATTATCGGACATACAAAACAATTAAACATCCATTTAGTATTTATTATCTCAATTCAATCATTCATCATTCAATCTCAATCAATTTGTCCCTTATACGAGCCTACGAGGCCCTAAACATGCTTTGGGAGTGGTTTAGGAGTAAATCAATAACTCGAGAAACTTTCACAAAACTTTGAAATTTTTCTCCAAAATAGGGGACACACGCGCGTGTGGCCAGGCCGTATGTCTTACACGGCCACCAGACACGCTCGTGTCAAAAGCAGTGTGGACATTCAAAATGGAAACACATGGCTATGTCCTAGCCCATGTCCAAGCCCATGTAAATATTTGACTTGGGTCACACGGCCAACACACACGTCCGTGTGACCTAAAAAAGGCCATAAACGCTCGTGTACCAAATTATATGCTAGGCCATGCCAATTCTGTAGGGTATATTGACTTATGCCACACAGCCAAGTCACACGCCCGTGTGTGAGTCTGTATGGAGCATACTAATTTGACTTCAATTTCAATACTAAGGGACACACGACCGTGTAACATGATCGTGTGTCACACACGGCTGAGACACACGCCCGTGTCTCTGCCCGTGTGGTAAAAAATAAGCTATTTACCAAGGTATTTTGCCACCCATTTTGCATATACCAATACAAGTTCAAATAGTTCCATTTCAAGACACAAATAAGCAGCCAAATATCATCAACCAATATTTAATTCATACCATTTCATTATCAACCATTTCAATACTCAATTCAATGCCGTTTACCAATTCAAATACCTATTAGCTCAACTTGCTTCACTAGACATAACTCACATACATATATCATGTATCATAGTTCATCTAATTCATCATTCAAAACCAATCTACAATAAACATATCTCAACCAAATAAATACCTCATATCATAATAACCATTTGCGTATCATAATTCAACCTCAACCATATCACATGTAACATCCCAAAATAGGGCCTAGTCGGAATAATGGTTTTGGGACCACAAATCTGACATCAAAATATTTATTTTATGATTATTGTGAGGCCTAGAATATGAGAATATGCATGTGTTAAAATTTCATGAAGAAATTCTTTGAGTAAGGTGTCCAATTGGAAATTAGGGACTAAATTGAATGAATTTTAAAAATTTGATTCTAGAAGCAATTTGTATGAAATTGCTTTAGATTATAAATTAGAAGGTCTTGGAGAGCAATTTTCCCAATTTCTAAGTTTTTGGACAAAAATGGGCTTACATGAATGAAATTTTAAAGAAAAGACTTAAGGGCATTTTGGTCATTTGGCATTTTAATGAAATAAAATGGGAAAAAAATGCCAAAACTAGCCATCTTCTTCCCCATAGCTGTCGAAATTCCTAGAGCACCATAATCTAGGGTTTTTAACATTTCAAGCTCAATAGTTAGCGCTCCCAAGCCCCATTTTTAATGTTATTTGTATTTTTGAAATCCGGTAGCTTGCTCTCTCCATTTCTACCCATATTTCATGCTAGGGTTCATGTTTAAAAATTTACCCATGCATGAGTTACTTGTATTATGATGGATTATGGAGGGAAATAAAAGATGAATGTGTGTTAAACATATTTTCCTAGGTGATTTTCATGAAAAAAAAAACCTTATAGGGACTATTTTGCAAAATTTGTAAAATGTGTGGTAGAAATGTGAAAATAATGGAAAATGTGGGCTGCCTTAAGAGAGAAAAATGTTTGGCTAGGCTTGCATAAGATAGAAATTGCATGTGTTTCATTATACGAGCATAGGAACTAAATCATAAAAATGTGAAAGTTAGGGGCAAAACGGTCATTTTGACCGGGGGTGGAATTTAGGCTTGAAATCTATAATATGGAGTGTTAATGAATAAATTTTATTGTTATAGACCCTGAGGAACAAATTCTAGAGGTCGATCGAGGAAAACGAAAGGTTTCGAAATAACCAAAACACAGAACCGAAATGATTACCAGGTAAGTTCGAATGACTTAAAGTAAACTTATAATATGCATAATTGTATGATTTATAAATGTATGATAGTTGCATTTATTGATGACATGAAATGCATCCTTATTAATGACATGTTGATAAATGTCCCGGTTGGGGTTAAAAAGGGAATTCGATGGATAAACCATAAGCAAAATGTGAATTGAGATCCTGCATGTGTTGCAGTAAGGATTTAGCCCGGATGGGTAATCCGTGAGCTCAAGTATAGAAAGGATCTAGCCCAGAATTGTCTTCCTTGAATGATCGAGCCTCCCGAAGAATACATGTACATTATGGATTTAGCCCGGATGGGTAATCTGATAAGGGTCTAAATTTAGCCTGGACTGGTAATTCAGATCCGAGCTCATTAAAAGTGTTTGTCACAATAAGGGATTTAGACTGGACTGGTAATCCTGACATCACCTTATGAGTTTGTAAAATGGGGGATTTAGCTTGGACTAGTAATCCCGCCATAAAATGTGAGGTTCACAGGAGTGCATTCTGAAATGATCATTTGTATGAATTGATAGTTAATGGATACTCCATCGAGATTTCCCAGAAACTCAACGGGATTATCATGAGATATATTCATAAAATGAGATACTGAATGATGAGCTCATCTAAGATAAGTTACATGATGCTTTATTATGTGGCTAACTCATTGGTTGAGTGCATGTGATAGGGAACCATTTCATACTTGTTGGTTTCCTTATCTATTATGGATGTATGCTAATTACTAGGTAAGTTTACTTTTTAGTTATTCGAGCTTACTAAGCATGTAAATGCTTACCCCTCTCTTTTCCCTATTTTTCAGAGCTCTAGGACTTGTGAGGATTGGAAGACGGTTGGAGAGCTGGCATACTATCAAATAGGACAGCTTTGGTATAAAGACATTTCTATTTTGTTCAATGGCATGTATAGGGTTTTGAATATTTGTTATATGTGTCATTTGAGCCAAGTAAAGCCATGTAAAGATGTACCTATTTTTTTGTATATGGCCATAGGAATTGGCTTATTTTGAAGTAGGCTATGAGCTACAATTCTATATTTGCTTGTTTTTACATATGATGGCTTATCATAGTTGGTAATGAGTCATAAGAACGAGCCAAATTTCGAATGCATTATATTAACATAGAAACCCATAAATACAAGATGGGAATAATAATCTAGCATGCATGAAACCAACGATATGAGGTTTCCAATGCAATAAGCTTTGCAAAGAGCATTCCTAAGAGTATAATTACGTTTTGCCTGGTATTTGGTAGTAAAAAGGGTGACCAAAAGCTTGGAAAATAGCCTATTAGGGTCCACATGGTTTGGCAAACGGGCGTGTGTCTAGGTCGTGTGTGACACAAGGCTCACTCCCATGGGTGTGTGTTATGGCCGTGTGTCCCTTGCACTTAAAATTCTAGGTCAGTGTTGAACACGAGCAAGCCACACGGGCGTGTGCTTAGGCCATGTTTAAAAGACAGTATTGAACACGGGTAGGCTACTTGGGCATGTGCCATGGCCGTGTTGAAAGGTCAGTGTTGCACACAGGCTAAGAGCATGGGCGTGTCCCAAGCCACACGGGCGTTGAGACCATAGGTCATGAAAATTTCCCAAGTTTTTCTTAAGCTCCCGGTTTAGTCCCAAACTGTTTTTAATGTTTGTTTTTGGCCTTGTGAGCTCGTTTAAAGGATATAAAGTATGTAACCGAGAAGATTCAAGTTAAATGAAATTTTATGGTTCAGTTTTATATGTGATTGTTTGAGTTAAGTCCTGTAGCACCTCAAACCCAGTGCCAGCATCGGATACGGGTGAGGGGTGTTATATTTAGTGGTATCAGAGTTACGATTTAGTCGGTTCTAGGACTACTGTAGAGGGCATTGAAGATTACTATACATGCCATTATTCGAATATTGATTGTGTAACATCTCTTAACTGTTTAAACTGTTTTGAATATAGTAAATGTCTTCCAATCAAGCACAAGATGAGTTTGAGAGAGCCGAGAGCCATGCTCCAACTTCCATACAATAAGTTATATCTAGTTGTTGTAGAAGGCTTATTTCTGAAGGCCGAGAAGAAGCCCGAGCTGCCTTCTTTGATATTATGGATGAATGGTTTGGGGATTATCTGAGAAATCACCCCAACATACCAAGACCTCCCCCGCCCCCTAACCAACCAGATGAGGATGTGCCACGATGTATGGCATCGGTAAGAATTGGTAAGGCCTCTGTAGATAAGCTTAGAAAGTATGGGGCTGAGGAATTCAGAGCGAAAGTTGATGATGACGCTGAAAGAGCCGAGTTCTGGCTCTAGAATACTACACGGGTGTTAGATGAATTATCATGCACGCTTGAGGAATGTTTAAAATGTACTGTATCCCTCTTGAAGGATACTGCATACCATTGGTGGAAGACTGTATCCTCGGTAGTGCTAAAGGAAACTATCACTTGGGATTTCTTCCAAGTAGAGTTTAGGAAGAAATACATTAGCCAATGGTTTTTAGATTTGAAGCGAAAGGAGTTCCTGGAACTCAAACAAAGGAACAAGACTGTAGAGGAATACGAGAGAGAATTCGTAAGGCTAAGTCAATACGCAACTGAATGGGTCCAAACTGAGCCGAAAATGTGTAAATGCTTCGAGGAAGGTCTGAATGAAGAAATCAAGCTGTTGATCGAAATCCTTGAAATACGAGAGTTTGTCACATTGGCTGATCGGGCCAAGAAGGCCGAGGAGCTTAATAACAAAAGAAAGCAAGAAAAGAGAGAGGCTCGAGTTGCGAGCAAGAGGTCCAGCGGTAAAACACTCTCGTTTTCCACGAAGAAAGCAAGGAGCCAACATGAACGCTCCACTTTATCAGTAGGATATTCGGGTAAAATGAGAGGCTCTAAACAGATAAGTCAGAAGTCTTCCTCCCCGATGGTAACTAGTGTGGGGAGTGTAAATGATCAAAAGCTGAAGTGTAAGAGTTGTAACAAATTTCACTTCGGAGAATGCTGAATGAAGAGCAGCGCATGTTTCAGATGTGGTTCTCTTCACCACTTTCTCAGAGACTACCCAAAGCAAGTGGAAAAAGAAATAGAAGTAGCCCCAAAGTTGAGTACTCCCATTCCACGAGGTAGACCTCTGAGATACCCTAGGGGTGCTAGTGGCAGTCGAGTTGTGACTAAAAAGCTAGAGGTTCGAGCCATGGCAAGAGCATACACGATACGTGGTCGAGAGAAAGTCTCTACTCCTGACATTATTACAGGTACTTTTTCTCTTTTTAATACAAATATTATTGCTTTAATTGACCCGGGGTCGCTGCATTCCTATATTTGCATGAGATTGGTGTCTAGTATGAACATACCCGTTGAACTTACGGAATTCATTATTAGAGTGTCGAACCCACTAGGCAAATCAGTCCTGGTTGATAAAGTCTGTAAGAATTATCCTCTGACGATTCAGGGTTATTATTTTCCAGCTAATCTTGTGTTATTACCATTTGATGAATTCGATGTAATACTTGGTATGGATTGGTTAGCCCTTCATGATGTAATTGTAAATTTTGTTAGTAAGTATATTAAATTGAAATGCCTGGATGGTGGGATGCAACGGATCCATTCAAGAGAATTGGGTTCACCGCCAGTTGTAATCACGGCAATGGTTGCTCAGAGATATATGAGGAAAGGGTATGAAGCCTACCTTGCATTTGTATTGAGCATTAAGGAAACAGAATTGAAAATTGAGTCTGTACCGATAATATGTGAGTATCCAGATGTGTTCCCGGAAGAATTACCCGGATTACAACCTGAAAGGGAGATAGAGTTTGGTATTGAATTGGTGCCATGGACAATTCCCATTTCTATTACTCCGTACAGAATGGCGCCAACCGAGCTAAAAGAGCTTAAAGCACAGTTACAAGAGCTAACGGATAAAGGATTTGCAAGACCAAGTATTTCACCTTAGGGTGCTTCCGTACTATTTGTAAAGAAGAAAGATGGTTCGATGAGGCTATGCATAGATTATCGGCAACTCAATAAGGTAACTATCAAGAATAAGTATCCTTTGCCAAAGATCGATGATTTGTTCAACCAGTTGAGAGGAGCCACTGTGTTCTCCAAGATAGACTTGAGGTCTGGCTATTATCAGCTGCGAGTTAAAGACTCGGATGTACCCAAAACAACTTTCAAGACGAGGTACGGCCATTATGAATTTCTTGTCATGCCGCTTGGGCTGACGAATGCACCGGCCGTTTTTATGGATCTAATGAATAGGATCTTTTAGCCATAGTTGGATAAGTTTGTCGTTGTGTTCATTGACGACAACTTGATTTACTCCAAAGATAAGACAGAGCATACGAAGCACCTGAGAATTGTGTTGTAGACTTTGCAGGAAAAGCAACTGTATGCTAAGTTTAGCAAGGGTGAGTTTTGGCTCCAGGAAGTTAGATTTTTGGGTCATATTGTTTCGGGTGAAGGCATTCGAGTTGGTCCAAGTAAGATCTCTACTATCGTTGAATGGAAACTGCCTAAAAATGTGACCGAGGTTAGAAGCTTTTTGGGCTTTGCCGGTTACTATCGAAGATTTGTAAAAGGATTCTCCATAATAGCGACTCCAATGACGAGGTTGCTACAGAAAGACGTTAAATTTGAATGGACGGAGAAGTGTTAGCAAAGTTTTAAGAAGTTAAAGACATTGCTAACCGAAGCTCTTGTTTAGTACTACCTGAACCGGGAAAAGAATTTATGGTCTTCAGTGATGCATCCTTAAATGGATTAGGTTGTGTACTTATGCAAGATGGCAAGGTGGTATCTTATGCTTCACAGAAATTAAAGCCTCACGAGAAGAATTATTCGACCCACGACCTAGAGCTTGCTGCCATCGTTTTTACTTTGAAGATTTGGAGGCATTATTTATATGGTGAGACTTGTCGTATATTCACAGACCATAAAAGTTTAAAGTACCTGATGACTCAAAAAAAAATTAAATCTGAGACAGCGGAGATGGTTAGAATTAATTAAGGATTATGGTCTGATCATTGACTACCACCCGGGAAAGGCGAATGTGGTTACCGATGCATTGAGCAGAAAATCGTTGCTTACCTTAAGAGCTATGGATGCTCGTCTGGTATCACTTGATGATGGTTCAATCTTGGAAGAGCTAGAGGCTAGGCCAATATTCTTTCAGGAAATCTTCAATGTGCAAACTAATGATGTTGACTTGCAAGAAAAAAGGACTCAATGTGAGTCAAATATTGAATCAGATTTTTGAATTGGTTCTGATGGATGTTTGATGTTCAGAGATAGGGTTTGTGTACCCAAAGACAATGAGCTTATTCGAAAGATTTTGCAAGAAGCACATGACAGTCGTTTGTCTATTCACCCGGGAAGTACCAAGACGTACAACGATTTGAAGAAGATATACTGGTGGAACGGCATGAAAAGAGATATTTCTGAATTTCTATCAAAAGGCCTAGTATGTCAGCAAGTTAAAGTTAAACATCAAGTGCCTTCAGGGTTGTTACAGCTAGTGATAGTCCCCGAATGGAAATGGGATAGAATTACCATGGATTTCATGACAGGATTGCCATTAACTCCAAAAAAGAATGATGCCATATGGGTCGTAGTGGATAAATTGACAAAGTCGGCTCATTTTATCCCGGTAAGGACAAATTATTCCCTTGATAGATTGGCCAATTTGTATGTTTCTGAGATAGTAAGATTGCACGGAGTGCCACTGTCAATTATTTCAGACAGAAACCCGAGGTTTACTTTGAGATTTTGGAAGAAGTTACAAGAAGCATTGGATATAAAGTTGAGCTTTAGCACAGCTTTTCACCCTTAGACTGATGGTCAGTCTAAGCGGATGATTCAGATTCTCGAGGACATGTTGCGTTGTTGCATCCTCAAATTTCAAGGTAGCTGGGAAAAATATTTACCGTTGGTAGAATTTGCCTACAACAATAGTTTTCAAACAAGTTTGAAGATGGCACCTTATGAGGCCTTGTATGGCTGAAAGTGCCGAACTCTGTTGTATTAGACAGAACTCAAGAAGAGCCAGATTCACGGAGTTGATCTAATCAATGAAACTGAAAAAAAGGTTAAAGTGATTCGTAACTGTTTAAAGGCATCATCGGATAGGAAAAAGTCTTATGCTGATCTGAAAAGAAAAGAAATTGAATTTCAAGTTGGAGATAAAGTATTCTTGAAAGTATCTTCGTGGAAAAAGGTGTTGAGATTTGGTCGGAAAGGTAAACTAAGTCCACGATTTATCGGACCGTACGAGATTGCCGAAAGAGTTGGACCGTTAGCCTATCATTTGGCATTGCCACCCGAACTGGAAAAGATTCATGATGTGTTCCATGTATCCAAGTTAAGATGATATCAATCAGACCACTCTCATGTGATTTCGCCGACTAAGGTTGAAATTCGACCGAACATGACCTATGGAGAGGAACCGGTTAAGATTTTAGCCCGTGAGATTAAACTGTTGAGGAATAAAGATGTGGCTTTAGTAAAAGTTTTATGGCATCGACATGGTGTGGAAGAGGCTACATGGGAGCCGGAAGAAACCATGAGAAGCCAATATCCAAATCTGTTTTCTAGTAAGACTTTCGAGGATGAAAGTCCCTAAGAGGGGAGAAATATAACATCCCAAAATAGGGCCTAGTCAGAATAATGGTTTTGGGACCACAAATCCGACATGAAAATATTTATTTTATGATTATTGTGAGGCCAAGATATGAGAATATGCATGTGTTAAAATTTCATGAAGAAATACTTTGAATAATGTCTAATTGGAAATTAGGGACTAAATTGAATAAATTGCAAAACCTGGATTCTAGAAGCAATTTGTATGAAATTGCTTTAGATTATAAATTAGTAGGTCTTGGAGAGAAATTTGCCCAATTTCTAGGTTTTTGGACAAAAATGGGCTTGCATGGATGAAATTTTAAAGAAATGGCTTAAGGGTATTTTGGTCATTTGGCATTTTAATGAAATAAAATGGGAAAAAGAAAGCCAAAATCAGTCATCTTCTTCCCCATAGCTGCCGAAATTCCTAGAGCTCCATAAGCTAGGGTTTTTAACATTTTAAGCTCAATAGTAAGTGCTCCCAAGCCCCGTTTTTAATGTTCTTTGTATTTTTGAAATCCCGGTAGCTTGCTCTCTCCATTTTTACCCATATTTCATGCTAGGGTTCATGCTTAAAAATTTACCCATGCATGAGTTACTTGTATTATGATTGATTATGGAGGGAAATGAAAGATGAATGTGTGTTAAACATATTTTCCTAGGTGATTTTCATGAAGAAAAACCCTTATAGGGACTACTTTGCAAAAGTTGTAAAATGTGTGGTAGAAATGTGAAAATAATGGAAAATGTGGGCTGTCTTAAGAGAGAAAAATGTTCGGCTAGGCTTGGGTAAGATAGAAATTGCATGTGTTTCATTATACGACCCTAGGGACTAAATCGTAAAAATGTGAAAGGTTAAGGGCAAAACGGTTATTTGGAGCGGGGTTGGAATTTAGGCTTGAAATGTATAATGTGGAGTGTTAATGATTAAATTTTGTTGTTATAGACCCGAAGGAACAAATTCTGGAGGTCGATCGAGGAAAACGAAAGGTTTCGGAATAACCGAAACACATAACCGAAACGATTTCCAGGTAAGTTCAAATGACTTAAAGTAAACTTATAATATGCATAATTGTATGATTTATAAATGTATGATAGTTGCATTTATTGATGACATGAAATGCATCTTTATTAATGACATGTTGATAAATGTCCCGGTTGAGGTTAAAAAGGGAATTCGATGGATAAACCATAAGCGACATGTGAATTGAGATCTTGCATGTGTTGCAGTAAGGATTTAGCCAGGATGGGTAATCATTGATCTTAAGTATAGGAAGGATCTAGCCCGAACGTGTGTTCCTTGAATGATCAAGCCTCCTGAAGAATACATGTGCATTATGGATTTAGCTTGGACGGGTAATCTGACAAGGGTCTGAATTTAGCCTGGACTGGTAATTCAGATCTGAGCTCATTAAGAGTGTTTGTCGTAATAAGGGATTTAACCTGGACTAGAAATCCCGACATCACCTTATGAGTTTGTAAAATGGGGGATTTAGCCTGGACTGGTAATCCCGCTATAAAATGTGAGGTTCGTGGGAGTGCATATCTGAAATGATCATTTATATGAATTGAGGGTTAATGGACACTCCATCTAGATTTCCTAGAAACTCAACGGGATTATCATAAGATATATGCGTAAAATGAGATACTGAGTGATGAGCTCATCTAAGATAAGTTACATGATGCTTTATTATGTGGCTAACTCATTGGTTGAGTGCATGTGATAGGGAACCATTTCATACTTGTTGGTTTCCTTATCTATTATGGATGTATGCTAATTACTAGGTAAGTTTACTTTCTAGTTATTTGAGCTTACTAAGCATGTAAATGCTTACCCCTCTCATTTCCCTATTTTTCAGAGCTCTAGGACTTGTGAGGATTAAAAGACGGTTGGAGAGCCGACACACTATCAAATGGGACAGCTTTGGTATAAAGACATTTCTATTTTGTTCAATGGCAAGTATAGGGTTTTGAGTATGCTGTTATATGTGTCATTTGATTTCCCAAGGAAAGGCATGTAAAGATGTACCTATCTTTTTGTATATGGCCATAGGAATTGGCTTATTTTGACGTAGGCTATGACCTACAATTCTATATTTGCTTGTTTTTACATATGATGGCTTATCATAGTTGGCAATGAGTCATAAGAACGAGCCAAATTTTGAATGCGTTATATTAACATAGAAACCCATAAATACAAGATAGGAATAATAATCTAGCATGCATGAAACCAAAGATATGAGGTTTCCAATGCAATAAGCTTTGCAAAGAGCTCTCCTAAGAGTATAATTAAGTTTTTCCTGGTATTTGGTAACCATTAAGTACAAGTAGTAAAAAGGGTGACCAAAGGCTTGGAAAATAGCCTATTAGGGTCCACATGGTTGGGCACACGGGCGTGTGTCTAGGCTGTGTGTGACACATAGCTCACTCCCATGGGTGTGTGCTATGGCCGTGTGTCCTCTGCATTGAAAATTCTAGGTCGGTGTTGAACACGAGCAAGCCATACAGGCGTGTGCTTAGGTTATCTTTAAAAGACAATACTGAACACGGGTAGGCCACACGGGTGCGTGCCATGGCCGTGTTGAGAGGTCAGTATTACAATCGGGCTAAGAGCATAGGCGTGTCCCCAGCCACACGGGCGTGTGGAACCTTAGGGCATGAAATATTCCCAAGTTTTTCTTAAGCTCCCGATTTAGTCCCAAACTATTTTTAATTTATGTTTTGGTCCTCGTGAGCCCATTTAAAGGATATAAAGTATGTAACCGAGAAGATTCAAGTTAAACAAAATTTTATGGTTTAGTTTTATATGTGATTGCTTGAGTTAAGTCCTGTAGCACCTCGAACCCAGTCCCGGTATCGGATACGGGCGAGGGGTGTTACATCACATGGCAATATTTATATTAAACTAGATAACTTTCATAAGTTACCTTTAATGGCCAAAATACATTTCCATCAAACACACAAAAATGACCAAAGCTTATACATGCCATATACCATATATACAACTCAAAAGTACCAAAATAGATGTTCGATAGTGCGGTGAAGTCCTTGATAAACTCTGGATCCGAGCTAGCTTCGAAATACTATAAAATATAGAAAATAAACAAAGTAAGCTATAAAGCTTAGTAAGTTCATATGTAAAAATGAAATAATCTCATCATTCATTAACATTTCGGTCTAAAAAACATAAATTTGCATTTAAAGCATCATTTAATGAGTTTAACATAAAATGGAACCACATAGTAATTCATAAGTTCTCAACTTTTTTTAACTCGTTATTCGAATAGTTTTCTGTACATACCTGTACCATTACATATCTATTTCTCACCAATTCACCTATCAAATAACTCCGTGTTTATAAATCCTTACAATACGAGTACATCAATTTTTCGATGCCATAGTCCAACTATATCTTATCCATACATTGCCACGACCCTGCTGTGGTCTTACTTTCACATGCCATAACCCAGTTATGGTTTTATTTTCTGATTCGCCATAGCCCAGCTATGGTCTTATTCAACAACTCATCTACTTAAACCGTACATTCAATTTAAGATTTTCAAATTTAACTAATAGAATAATTTCAATTTCAATTCTATCCATCAATTAAGTAAATACACATTAAAGTTCAATTATACGAACTTACCTCGTGTATGGAAATGACGAAACGAACTGACTATTCAATTACTTTGTTTTTTCCCCAATCTAAGTCCGAATTCCTCTTTTCTTGATCTATAAGTAATCAAAATCAGCTTATTTATTCTTCTAATTATTCAATTCAATCTAAAATATGCATTTGAGCTATTTTACACATTAGCCACTAAATTTTCACATTTTTACCATTTAGTCCTTATTGCACAAAATCACAAATTCACGAAATTCAAGGCTAACACATGCTAGCCGAATTACCATTATACCCCTAGCAACCTATTTTTTCATTTATTTCACATTTTAACCACAAAGTTTCAACATTTCTCAATTTAATCCCTATTTTGCATTTTCACTAAAAATCACTTAACAAAACTTGTATATCTATCAACAAGCATTCATAATCTATCAAGAAACTTCAAAATACATATGTATTCATCAATGGCATCATTCAAAATCTTAACAGTTCTGCAAAATAGTCCCTGGGCTAGCTAGACCTAGCTGCAAAGATCTCAAAAACGTAGAAATCATTAAAAATGAGACAAAACCATACCTTAATTAGTTATACAAGCTTGGCCAAACTTATCCATGGTTTCTTTAGGTTAAAATCGACTATGGTTGATAAAATGAAGAATATGGATGTTATTTTACTAGTTTTAATTATCATTTATTACCAAATTACTATTATTACCTTTAAAAACTTTAATATTTACACAAAATACCAAGCCACAGTCATTCAATAACATTTTAATGGGTTATGTACCACATAAGGAACTTAACTTTAAGGTTCTATAGCAATTAGACACCTTTAGCTATTAGAACTCAAGTTTTACACTTTATGTGATTTAGTCATTTTTATCGAATTGACTAACCAAACGATAAAATTTCTTAATGAAATTTTCATACAATTATTCAATCATGCTGTAAACATTAAAATAATAATAAAATAAATATTTTAACCTCAAATTTGTGGTCCTGAAACCGCTATTCTGATTTGACTAAACCAATATTTTAACCTCAAATATTTTCATAACTCTCCCCCTTAGGGATTTTCGTCCCCGAAAATCTTACCAGTGAATAGGTTATGGTACTGTTTTCTCATAGCTTCCTCGGGCTTCCACGTAGCCTCTTTAATACCATGACGTTGCCACAAAACCTTCACTAAGGCTATTCGTTTATTTCTCAACTCTTTGATCTCTCGAGCTAGAATTCTGATCAGTTCTTCGTTGTATGACATATCAGGTTGAATCTCAATTTCTGACGGGGAAATTACATGTGATGGATCTGATCTATATCAATACAACATCGATACATTAAATAAATTGTGGATCTTTTCTAATTCAGTCAGTGAAGCTAACCAGTAAGCCACTAGCCCTATTTTTCGATGATCTCGTACGGCCCAATGAAACGTGGACTCAACTTGCCTTTGTAACCAAAATGAAGTATTTTCTTCCATAGTGAAACTTTCAAAAATACTTTATCACCAATCTAGAATTCTATTTCTTTTCGTTTGAAATCAGCGTATGACTTCTAACGATCTGAAGTTACTTTCAAACAGTTACGAATTACTTTCACATTCGCTTCAGTTTCTCTAACCAAATCAACCCTGGGAATTTGTTTCTCGCTAAGCTCAGTCCAGTACAATGGAGTTCGGCATTTGCGACCATACAAAGCTTCGTACGGTGCCATATTTATGCTGGATTGAAAACTGTTATTATACGCAAATTCAACTAGCGGCAAATATTTTTCCCAATTGCCTTCAAACTCTTAACACAACATCTGAGCATATCTTCGAGGATTTGTATTACTCGTTTAGACTGCCCATCAGTTTTCGAATGAAAAGCTGTACTAAAATTCAACTTTGTACCCAGGGCTTCTTGAAGTTTCTTCTAAAATCGCGATGTAAACCTTATTTCTCTATTCGAAATAATTGAAACTGGCACACCGTGTATTCTCACAATCTCAGATATGTACAATTCAACCAATTTATCAAGTGAAAAGTCTATACGTATCGAAATGAAATGTGTAGATTTCGTTAGTCAATCAACTACAACCCAAATTTCATCTTTCTTCTTCGGAGATAGGGGTAATCTCGACCCAAAATCCATCGTCATTCTATCCCATTTCCACTCCGGTATCATCACTGGCTGAGCTAGTCCCGACGGTACTTGGTGTTTAGCTTTAACTTGTTGACAAACTTAACATCTAGATACAAACTCTGAAATGTCTCGTTTCATACCTGACCACCAATATACTTGTTTCAAATTATTGTACATTTTGGTACTCCCCGGGTGAAGAGATAAGCATCTATTAAGTGCTTCATGCAAAATTTTCTGAATAAGCTCAGGATTTCTCAGTACACAGATTCTGTTTTGGAACATTAAACAATCATCGACTCTGATTTGGTACTCTAAATCACTAGTCGATTCACTTTGCACTCTTTTAGCTAGCAAATCACTATCGCATTTCTGAGCTTCACAAATTTGTTGAAGAAATAATGGTCTCACTTTCAACTCAGCTACAATCGAACCATTATCAGACAAATCTAGCTGTGTATTCATCGCACGCAAGGAAAATAATGACTTTCTACTCAGAGCGTCAGCAACTACATTCGCTTTCCCGGGATGATAATCATTTACTAGCTCATAGTCTTTCAGTAATTCAAGCCATCTTTGTTGTTGCAAATTCAAGTCTTTCTGAGTCATTAAATATTTTAAGCTCTTGTGATCAGTATAAATGTGGCATTTCTCGCCAAATAAGTGATGTCGCCAAATTTTTAATGCAAACACAATTGCGGTCAACTCTAAATCATGTGTCAAATAATTCTTTTCGTGTAGCTTCAACTTTCTAGAAGCATAAGCTATTACTTTGCCTTCCTGTATCAATACACAACCCAGACTGTTCAACGACGCATCACTAAAAATTACGAATTCTTTACCCGACTCAGGCTATACTAACACTGGTGCCTCTGTCAATAATGTAACACCCCGAACCCGAGACCATCGCCGGTGTCGGACGCGAGGAGTTAACGAGCCAAGTCCTCTTAAAGCACCGACCAATTTGTCATTTCCAGACAGGCTGGAAAACTGCGTCACTGTCGCCTTAAAGATCATATCTCGAGTTTCAAAACTTGGAAACTGATTCCGTAAATTTTCCCTGAATTTAGACTCATATATCCTTCCATGGATTTATTTCTAGAATTTTTGGTCGGGCCAATTGGTACAGTTTATTAGTTAAAGTCACCCATGTTACAGGGATCGACTGCTCTGACCTTCGCGCGTTACAACTTGAATATCTCTCTGTGCAGGGCTTTAATACTGGTGCCGTTTGTTTCTAATGAAACTAGACTCAAAATGGAATCTGCACATATAAGGCATGACTTCTAATTCTTTCTGTATCATTCATAGTAAATTTTTAAAGTCGCGACAGGGGACCCAGAAACCGTTCTGGCCCTGTCTCACAATAACTTTAATATCTCTTAACATGTAACTCCTATGACCTTTTCGTTTCTTCCATATGAAAGTAGACTCATCAAGGTTAATTTAAATAACTTATTCACTATTTAATACCATTCCTACAAATTTTGGTGATTTTTCAAAACCACACCACTGCTGCTGCCAGCATCTGATTTCAAGGTAACCTTTACCTATCTCATGATTTCCACGATTCAATTGGCCCTTTTTGCATACATAGCACAAAGTGTGATCATGATTAACCATTCCAATGGCTAATCTTTTCAAAACAATTCCATACCCCATAATGATCATCATACAAACGATTATAGAATCATACTGAAAACGTATATAAGCCATTTTCGTATGGCTATCCAAGCTTACACAAAACCGAGAAGTACATGACCTTCAACAATAGGGTAGTCCTATACATGCCATTTCAAAGTTCAACCAAAATTATACCAAAATGGAGGCTTTGATAGTGTAGATGACTTCGACTTTAATGATCCCGAATCCGATCGCTAACGAGCAAAATCTATAAAACAGAGCCAAAGCAACGGGTAAGCATTTTTATGCTTAGTAAGTCTCAAGCAATAAAATCAGCTTTAACTAAAGCATTACATTCACATAGCCAAATGAATCATTTCATTAATACACATTCACATACTTACTACACACTTCATCATTATATACTTTCACAAGATATCAACCAATTCAATAGCGGAAAACTCGTTAGTCGATTGAGCAAATGTTACTCAAACGTATCGACTTTTCCAATGCACATATAAACATACCTTATCCTTTGGGCTTTTCGAGCGTACTAATTAAATTTATTACAGCAACCAACGCTCACCTTCAGCCCAAGCTTCTTCGGATTACAACCGGATATAACCACATGCACGAATGCCTTCGGGTCTTAGCCCGGATATAACGACTTGCACAAATGCCTTCGGGTATTAGCCCGGATTTAACAACTTGCACGAATGCCTTCGGGTCTTAGCCCGGATGTAGTCACTAGCACAATTGCCTTCGGGTCTTAACCCGGATATAATTACTAGCACAAATGTCTTCGGGACTTAGCCCGGATATCATTCAATTGCTCATGTACACATACATCAATAATCATTACACATCCATGTTTCATTTTCGTTACTAAGGCTCAAACATATCACTAGCATAATCACCTTCGGGACTTAGCCCGGGTATCATTCAAATACTCATACACACATATATCAATAATCATTACACATCCATATTTCATTTCACATAATTCGAGTAGGGTCATTACTTGAAGACTTACCTCGGATGTTGTCTAACGGCTTCAACGGCTATTCGATCACTTTTTCCTTCCCTTTATCGGATTTAGCTCCCCTTTGCTCTTGAGCATAACGAATACAAGTAGAAGTATTCAATATTTTTCTCAATAATGTTTACTAGTCAATCACATTCGGCATCTCATATCATCTCACTTTATTATAATTTATCATTCAACCTTTGAACCAAAACGCCATTATATGGCCACATATACATACATCCATATATTTAAGCTCAAGAATTTTAACATAACATCAAGTGCTCAAATTACTCATGTGGCCGATTATACATGGTCATAAATACACAAAATCAAAAATAATTTCAAGGTTTTCACATTATAAGGTACTAAGTCAATACACTTGCTAGGTTCACATACATTCTTCACCAATTTCTTCTTTAAACAAACACATTTAAGCATTCCTTTCGTATTATCAACTCCAACCACATTCATTACTCAAGTATAGTATTTTCACATTCGGCAATAGTATTACATACAATAGCCGATTCTTCTTACTTTGTATTTGTGCATCTATTTGATCATTAGTTTAGTTCAAACACCCATACACCAAGATTCATCAAGTTTAGCATGAAACATAAACCTTAATCCTCAATGACCACTATGGCCGAAAATCCTAGTCAACCCAAAATCACAATTTCTAGCATGGGTTACCTAGAGAACTTGGTAACTAGCTCAATTTCATCTAACGTTTCAAGAATTCACATGAATTTCTCACTTAATTTATAGCTTAGAAACCGAATGGTTGCTCCCTTTTCCTCCCTTAGAATCCACCATTTTCCTCCTTAAAACTTGTTTCTTTCACCCATCCACCATTTCTCCTTAAAACACAAGACAACAATCATTTTCCTCCATTTCTTCCATGGCCGATTACCCACTATCACCACACAATCAAGATTTTGACAAGGCTAAGTAGGAAACTTAGTAACTAGCTTAATGTATGCTAATATTTCAAGAACTAACATGAAATCACTTACCTTGTTCCAAGCTTAAGGGTGACCAATTGGCTATCTCCCCTTCTTCCTTTGAGTTTCGGCCAAGCTAAGGAGGATGAACACTTTTCTTCTTTTTTTTTTTCTAGTTACGGCACAATGGGGGGGGGCAAGGATGAAACAACCTTGGTTTCTCTTCCCACTCCCCTCATATTTTATTGTTCCTCCCACAACATGTTATCACAACATGTTTATTATATTCTTTACCCATCACATTTTGTCAATCTTCATTACCATGGCCGGCCACTTCCTATAGTTTGGCTAAATTGACATGCAAATCCCTCATGTCTTTACTTCATGCATTATTTGGCCACTTAAAATTTCACCTATCACATTTTCAAGTCCTATCACATGGGTCCTTTCTTATAAATTAGCACCTAATTAATAAAATCAAGGCACGAAATATTTACACATACAAATTCCACATACAATAAGCACAGAATATAACACCTAATTATTTTTGTGACTCGGTTTTGTGGTCCCAAAACCACTTTCCGACTAGGGTCAATTTTGGGCTGTCACAAATAATGCTTTCAACTATTCAAAACTCTGCTAAAACTTTTCAGACCATTCAAACTTTACATCTTTATGAAGTAATCGAGTCAGCGGTGTTGCAATCATAGAAAATCCTTTCACAAAATGTCGATAATAGCCAGCTAGTCCCAGAAAATGTGACAATTTCAAAATTGACCCTAGTCGGAAGTGGTTTGGGACCGCTAAACCGAGTCACCGAAATGTTTGAACGTAATATTTATTGTCTAGAATATGTATTTATGAATGTGTGAAAATTTCAAGATTCGATTTAGTCGATTGCATGTGAATTCAGTTATTAGGACTTGTGTGACACTTTTGAAATGTGATAGGCTAATCTATAAGGACCTAATAGTGCATGTAATCAAAAGGAGGACTTGCATGTCAAATTTCCCCTAATAGCTAGTGGCCGCCATGACAAGGATTATGGGCAAAACATGTCATAAAACATGCTGGGACAATGGTGTATGTAAGAAAAAATAAAATAATGAGCATGGGAATTGAATAATGAAAGGGAAGAAAAAAAAGAGAATGGTGAGTGTCCCCCCATTGCCGTGAGTTGAAGAAAAGAAAAGAAAAAAATTTGTTCATCCTTTTCATTCTCTCTTGGCCGAAAATTCTAAGGAAGAAGAGGGAGTTCTTGCTTCATGTTTGGTTTGGAAGAGGATTAGGAAGAGGTTTGGCCATACTTGTATCAAGATTAAGGTATGTTTGATGTTGTGCCATGAGATTCATGCATGTTTTTGGTTGCTAACTTGATGTTCTTATTAGCCCATGGTTCAAATCCTTGCTATGTCATGGGAGTGGTATTCGGCCAAGGTGGATTTTGTGTTAATGCCATTGCATGTTGAATATGAAGCTTGCTAATGATACATGTGATGGTGGATTGATGGCTCTTGGACTTTCTTTTTAGCATTTTTGAGTGAAACATTAAGTTCTTTGTTTAACCATGACCAAAATTGAAATGGTATGGTGTTGTGATGTATTCGGCCATGGTACATCCATAAGTATAATTTATGCTTATTGCATGGTAGGTAAGATTTGTGTTTTGGATTTATGTTCATGTTTAGTTATAATCAACCTTGAGATTCGGCTCTAGCATATACATATATATATATATATGTTTGCACATGATGTATTGGTATGACATATATACTATCTCAAGGTATATATTTTCATAGGATGATGTTTCGGTTATGAAGTAAATGATTGATGCGTATTGAGTTACAATATGGAATGCGTTAGTTAGTAAAATGTATGCCGCTTATGTGTGGTATTAAGTGTATAATTGGCCTCAACATGGACATGCATATTCGCCACATGAGGGGATTGGTGTGCATGCATTCGGTTAGAGGCAAGCATATTGATGCCTATTCTTGGCTTGGAAAATCCGGCTAAGGAGAGTACTAACTAATGTGTTGAGTTTGATTCATGATTTCGTACATATGTGACTTAAATGTCTAATGAAAATATGTGGGCTAAGTACCTTGAATTCCTCTTCGATGCTCAAATGATTAAATCAATTTATTTGTTAAATTAAGCTCAAGAGCAAAAGGGAGCTAAATCCGATAAAGGGAAGGAAAAAGTGGTCGAATAGCCATCGAATCATTCGACAACATCCGAGTAAGTTCTTGAGTAATAGAGCTTAAATTATGATTTGATTAGATCATGTTTTAAGCAAATCGAAATCATGCTCTTTGTGTGTGGCTATTGAGCGAAATTGTAAATATGATAAGTGTCTTGTGTTTGAGCTTTGGTAATGAGAATGTAATAAGAATGCGTATTGATTTGTTGATATATGTGCTTGGTTATTCAATGGTATCCGGCTAAGTCCCGAAGGCTTTTGTGCTAAGTGACTAAATCCGGTCAATTCTCAAGGCATTTGTGCGAGTTACCAAAACCGGGTTAAGTCCCAAGGCATTTGTGCGAAGTTACTAAATCCGGGCTAATTCCAAGGCAATTGTGCGAATCACTATAACCGGCTATGTCCCAAGACAATCGAGCGAAGTCGCTATATCCGGTTAAATTCGAAGCTATGTGATTCGGGAATGAGCAATCTTGCTGTAAAATTTCAGTTAATACGCTTGCAAAAATTCCAGCAATGAGGTATGTTCGTATGTGCTTGAATTAGTTGAGCCCTTACAAGTAAGTATTCGCTCGGTTGATAAACGAGCTACCGCCTTTGGCTAAGTTGATCTTTGTGTATGAACATAAGGGTTGGTAATGTGAAGTAAGTATGATATTGAGAATGTGTGCATATGAAATTATCCGCTTAGCTATATGAATGCTATGCTTTTGTTGTGCTGAATCCCTTGCTCAAAACTTACTAAGCATAAATTGCTTACTCTGCTTTCTTTGTTCTATGTTTTATAGATTTTGGCTCGTCACCATCTGGACTCGAGATTTTTTTGGAAGTCAAGTCTCCCACACTATCAAAGTCCCTTTGGTACAAATTTTGGTTGAGCTTTGAAATGGCATGTATAGGACTACCCTTTGTTGTTTTTCTAGTACTTTTGTGATGTATGTGTGTACACCATGCGAAAATGGCGATAGAAGTGGAGTATGGCATTAGACCATTTGTGTTTATGTATATATATATGGTTTCATGATGTGACTATGGATTGGAATGGAAGTGTTGGGCAATGATCAGCCCTTGGAATGGCTAAATATGATCATATGTGGACCTATGTATGACAAAACTCTAGTTGGTCCATGGAAACCACGAAATAGGTAAAGTTTACCTTGAAAATAGATGCTGACAGCAGCAGTGGTGTGGATGTGAAAAATCACTAAAAATAGTAGGAATGGAATTAAATAGTGAATAAATTATGTAAATGAGCCTTGATGAATCTACTTTCATATGGAAGAAACGAAACGGTCATATGAGTTGTATGTTAAGAGATATTTAGGTATTCGTGAAACAGGGTCAGAACGGTTTCTGGATTCCCTGTTCCGACTTTGGAAATTCATTATAAATTAACCAGAGATAATTAGGAGTCATTCCATATATGTATAGATTCGTCTTTGAGTATAGTTTCTATAGAAACAAACAGAATCAGTATTGAAGCCCTGTACAGGGAGATTTTCAAGTTGTAACGCGCAAAGGTCAGTGTAGTCGACCCCTGTAACATGGGAGACTTTAACTAATAAACTGTACTAATTGGCTTGACCAAAAATTCGAGAAAAAAATCCGTAGATGGAAATATGAGTCTAGTTTTAGGGAAAAATTACGAAACTGATTTTTGAGGTTTGAAACTCAAGATATGATTTTTAAGGCGACAGTGAGGCAGTAACCAGTTTGTCTGGAAATTTTTTTTTATGGACTGTGAAAACAATTAAGTTAAGTCTGTGTGCACCTTGTGTTCGACTCCGGTAACGGACTCGGGTACGGGGTGTTACAGAAAACTTCAGACTTCAGATACATTTCTTGGAGGTTTCCAATCTATTATTGCAGAAATCTTGCTCGGGTCAACTCTAATACCTTCAGCTGAAACAATATGCCCCAGAAATCCAACCTCTCAGAGCCAAAACTCACATTTGCTGATGCAAATAATTGCTTGCCTCTCAAGGTTTGTAACACTATTTTCAAATGCTTGGCATGCTCGGATTCATCTCTAGAAAAAATTAGAATATCATTAATAAATACAACAATGAATCTATCTAAATACGGTCTGAAGATCCAATTCATCAAATCCATAAAAATGGCAGGGGCATTAGTTAGTCCAAAAGGCATAACAAGGAATTCATAGTGTCGGTACTTGGTTCTAAACGCTTTCTTTGGTGTATCAACATCTTTAACTTGCAACTGGTAATAGCCAGATCTCAAATCAATCTTTGAAAACACTGTTGCACCTTTCAACTGATCAAACAAATCGTCTATTCTCGGTAAAAAGTACTTATTCTTTATCATAACCTTATTGAGCTAACGATAGTCAATACACATTCTCATTGACCCGTCTTTCTTCTTAACAAACAACACTGGTGCACCCCAGGGCGAGAAACTCGGTCATGCGAATCCTCTATCAGTTAATTCTTGCAACTGAGCTTTCAACTCTTTTAACTCTGTTAGAGCCATTCTGTACAGAGATATCGATATTGGTGAAGCTTTCGGTTCTAAATCAATAGCAAATTCAACCTCTTTGATCGGTGGCAAACCTGGTAACTCTTCTGGAAACATATCTAGATACTCGCAAACAACTGGTACTGATTCAATCTTTGATTCTGACACTTTAGTATCAAGTACATATGCAAGATATGTGTCGCATCCCTTTTTCGCATATTTCTGAGCTAACATCGACAAAATTACAGCTGGTAAACTATTCAAATCATTTGATTCAATTCGAAGAATCTCATTATTCTGACATTTCAACTCAATTGTCTTTCGTCTACAATTTACTACTGCATCATGCAATGTCAACCAGTCCATACCCAGAATTACATCAAACTCATCAAACGACAACAACATCAAATTAGCAGAAAATAGTAACCCCGAGTCATTAACGAACAATTCTTGCAAACTTTGTCAACCAGGACATATTTGCCTAAAGGGTTCGACACTTTTATAACAAAATCAGTAGAATCAATAAGTAAATTCTTACTAGACACTAAGTTCACATATATATATGAATGAGTTGATCCAGGGTCTATCAATGCAACTACATCAGTGTCATAAAGAGAGAATGTACCTATAATAATATCTAGAGATTACGCTTCTTCGCGAGCGCCAATAGTATATGTTTTGGCAGGTGCTCTAGCTTCAGGTCTTACAATAGTATCTCGTGTTGCACCTCTACTACCACTCACGTTTCCAAAATTATGGAATGGTCTTCCTCTCGCAGTCGTGTTGCTTGATCTTGCATTCTGAGATTTATCTTTCTCATCTAACTCAGGACAATCTCGAATGAAATGTTCGTGCGAGCCACATCTAAAATAGGCTTTGTTATTCATTATACACTCTCCAAAATGTCATTTTCCAAATCATCCACATCCAGGTTTATTAGATCTAACATTACCCACACTTGCCGTTGACATAGTTGGAGTTTTTGAACTCATAAATTGCTTCCCACGATCTCTATTAGAGTACTCCATCGATGCATTTGATCGACTATTAACATCTCATAATTTCTTGGATAAAGAGTAATAGAGTTTATTCATCAATCTCTTTCTTGATCTCTAACTTCAGAATAGCCTTTCTCTTTTCCTTACCCAGTTCTTCAACTTTACAAGCACGATCGATGAGTACCACGAACTCTTTCAACTCTAGAATTCTGACTAACAATCTGATATCCTTGTTCAATCTGTTTTCAAATCTTTTGCACATAATAGCTTTCGTTGAAACACATTCTCGGGCATATTTACTGAGCCTCATAAATTTTCGTTCATATTTTGTCGCGGATTTACGGCTCTATTTTAATTCTAGAAACTCTTTGCATTTCTGATCAATGAACCTCTGGCTGATATATTTCTTTCTGAACTCAGATTGAAAGAAATCCCATGTAACTCGTTCTTCTGGTACCACTAATGTGAAAGTATTCCACCCTTGATACGCAGTGTCTCTCAATAAGGATACAACACATTTAATGCACTCTTCGGTTGTACATGACAGCTCATCAAATACTTTGATTGTATTTTCAAGCCAGAATTCAGCCCTCTTGGGATCATCGTCAATTGTGGCCCTGAATTCTTTAGCCCATGCTTACAAATTTTATCAACTGGTGGCTTGTTCAATAGTATAGGATCAATAACTTGAGAAACTACGGGAATTGGATTAGGAATTGGCGGGGGTGGAGGTTGTTGGGCAGCCGGATTTATCCAGACATATTGGGTAAACCACTCATTCATCATTTGGAAAAAGGCTTCTTTAGCCTCACCTCTATGACTACTCGACATGGGTCTAGATTTAGAAGGCGCTCTCCCTTGAACAAGAGTAGGCGCATTACTCTCGACATCACCTGCTACAGCTTGTTCAGGATCTATTACTATAGGAAAACATAGTTTATAATGTCAGGATTCATCACACTATCATATATTATATATGGCATGTATAGCTAGACTCTTACACACACTATGTTAGTCCTAAAATCGAATAAACCGTAGCTCTAATACCAATAACTGTAACACCTCTCACCCGTATTCAATGCCAGAATAGGGTTACAGAGCATTACCAGACTTACAAAATAATTAAACATCTATTTAGCATTTATTTTCTCAATTCGATGATTCAATCTCAATCAATTTGTCCCTTATACGAGCCTACGAGGCCCTAAATATGCTTTGGGAGTGATTGAGGACTAAACCGATAACTCAAGAAACTTTCACAAAACCTTGAAATTTTTTCTCCAAAATAGGGGACACATGCCCACCAGACATGCCCGTGTCACAAGCTGTATGGACATTTGAAATGGAAACACATGGCCATGTCCCAGCCTGTGTCCATCCCCGTGTAACTCTCTGACTTGGGTTACACGGCCAACACACACGCCCGTGTGGCTAGCCCGTGTGCCCTAAAAATAGCCATACATGCCCGTGTACCAGACCGCGTGCTAGGCCGTGCCAATCCTATAGGGTATACTGACTTATGCCCCACGGCCAAGTCACACGCCCGTGTGTGAGGCCGTGTGGAGCATACTGACTTAACTTCAATTTCAACACTAGGGGACACACGACCGTGTAACATGAGCGGGTGTCATACACGACTGAGACACACGCCCATGTGGACCAAAATAGGCTATTTACCAAGCCATTTTGCCACCCATTTTGCACATACCTATACAAGTTCAAATAGTTCCATTTCAAGACACAAATAAGCAGCCAAATATCATTAACCAATATTCAATTCATACCATTTCATTATCAACCATTTCAATTCTCAATTCAATGCCATTTACCAATTCAAATACCTATTAACTCAACTTGCTTCACTAGAAAAAACTCACATATGTATATCATGTACCATAAATCATCTAATTCATCATCCAAAACCAATCTACAACAAACATATCTCAACCAAATAAATACCTCATATCATAATAACCATTTGAGTATCATAATTCAACCTCAACCATATCACATGGCAATATGTATAACAAACTACATAACTTTCATAAGTTACCTTTAATGGCCAAAATACATTTCCATCAAACACACAAAAATGACCAAAGCCTATACTTGCCATATACCATATATACAACTCAAAAGTGCCAAAATAGATGTCTGATAGTGTGATGAAGTCCTTAATGATCCCCGAATCTAGGCTAGCATCGAAATACTATAAAATACAGAAAAATAAACAAAGTAAGCTATAAAGCTTAGTAAGTTCGAGTGTAAAAATGAAATAATCTCATCATTCATTAACATTTCAAACTAAACAACATAAATTTGCATTTAAAGCATCATTCAATGAGTTTAACATAAAATGGAACCACATAATAATTCATAAGTTCTCAACTTCTTTTAACTTGTTATTCGAATAGTTTTTCGTACATACCTATACTGTTACGTATTTATTTCTCACCAATTCACCTATCAAACGACTCTGAGTTTATAAATGCTTACAATACTAGTACATCGATTTTTCAATGCCATAGTCCAACTATGGTCTTACACATACATTGTCATGGCCCTGCCGTGGTCTTACATTCACATGCCATAACCTGGTTATGGTCTTATTTTCTAATTTGCCATAGCCCAGCTATGGTCTTATTCAGCACCTCATCTACTTATACTGTACATTCAATTTAAGATCTTTAGATTTAACTAATTGAATAATTAAAATTTCAATTCTAACTAATTGAATAATTAAAATTTCAATTCTATCCATCAATTAAGTAAATACACGTTTAAGTTCAATTATACGAACCTACCTCGTGTACAGAAATGACGAAACAGACCGACTATTCAATTTCTTTACTTTTTCCCTGATCTAAGTCCGAATTCCTATTTTCTTGATCTATAAATAATCAAAATCAACTTATTTATTCTTCTATTTATTCAATTCAATCCAAAATATGCATTTGAGCTATTTTTCACATTAGCCCCTAAACTTTCACATTTTTACAATTTTATCCTTATTTCACAAAATCACAAATTCATGAAATTCAAGACTAACCCATGCTAGTTGAATTACCATTATACCCCTAGTAGCCCATTTTTTTTTCATTTATTTCACATTTTAACCACAAAGTTTCAACATTTCTCAATTTAATCGCTATTTTGCATTTTCACTAAAAATCACTTAACTGAACTTGTATATCTATCAACAAGCATTCATAATCAATCATGAAACTTAAAAATACACATGTATTCATCAATGGCATCATTCAAAATCTTTAACTGTTTTGCAAAATAGTCCCTAGGCTAGCTAAACATAGCTGCAACAATCTCAAAAACATAGAAATCATTAAAAACGGGACAAAAACCATACCTTAATTAGTTGTACAATATTAGCCGAACTTATCCATGGTTTCTTTATGTTAAAATAGGTTATGGTTGATAAAATGAAGAAGATGGATGTTATTTTACTAGTTTTAATTATCATTTATTACCAAATTACTATTATAACCTTTAAAAACTTTAATAATTACACAAAATACTAAGACACTATCATTCACTAACATTTTAATGGGTTATTTACCATATAAGGACCTTAAATTTAAGTTTCTATAGCTATTAGACACCTTTAGCTATTAGAACTCAAGTTTTACACTTTACGCGATTTAGTCCTTTTTATCGAATTGACCAACTAAACGATAAAATTTCTTAATGAAATTTCACACAATCACTCAATCATGTTGTAAAAATTAAAATAATAATAAAATAAATATTTTAACCTCAGATTTGTGGTCCTAAAACCACTGTTCTGATTTGACTAAAAATGGGCTACTAAGAGTAGTTACCGTCTCGCATTGCACACTTCCCTTCGAACTTCTCAGATTTGGATTTAACCACGTGGAAGTTAACCCCGTTTTTGATGCTATCTCACTTCAATGTTACGAGAAAATCGTCTTTATTGGAAAACTTCCTGCCCACTTCCAAATCACCTGAATCCAATGATGCGCTTCCGTGGCCAGGCCTCTTGTGTGGTAGTTTTGCAAACACTAACACATCCTTTGCCGAAAGATTGATATTATGCATGTGGGCTGGCAGTGAGTACACCGTGAATCATGGATCTTTTTTATCTTCTTCATTTTCATCCCCTTCACCGTCAACATCGAGCTACCAGGGTAGATCTATATTGGATTCATTGACATCTTAGTTCTCTGACCCACCAACGTCTGTCATGTTGGAGGTCCCTTTGCCGGTGGACGTCGTAGGGAGTACATCATATCTTCTTATGTAAGTTTCTGAATGACCAAAATCACATGTTGATTGCCAACCACTGGAAGATGATGTCATTCCCTAGTAACTATTTCCAACGTTGAACATAGACCTACCAAGGTGCATGTCCCATCCACTAACTGAGTGTCGTGCAAGGGGTCGTGTATTCAATTCTACCACTAAAACCTGATGGTTTGGTATTTTGCGTCCCACGATTAAAATTTAAGATTGAGACGAATGAGTGTCTTTCCATTGATGATTCTGGGATATCATAATGGAAACTTTCTAACAAAGTGGTTGTACTATTGACATTTTCAACTGTTCTCGCCTCTCGAATAAGAAGAGATGTTAAAGCCGCAAGTCCTTCATCTGGTCTTGAAAATTCCACATATAACTCAAGAAATGATGTTCCGCTTTTAAGGTGCATCTGTACCATTGCCTCTGAGCCCTGAGCACCTTTGATATCAAATGAGTCATATCTCATGGGGTTGACTGAAGCAGAAAATCGATACTTAATATACGAAACCCTCATTTCTATAGACCTGAAGATTTTTCGCCTAATTCTTTTACCAAGTTCTATCAAATCTATGTTTTGGTTAAAAGCCAATCGTGCTGTGTTCTTCGATAAAAAAATCAAGCCAGTCTTGCTGTCACATACCTCACTATCGTAATAAATAATAACATTAATTTGTCCACTCATTTTCAACCAATTTATCTATTGAGAGAAATTCGAAACATAAAAACTTAACACGAAAAATCAAAACATTATGCAATAAATATAATGCTCCGTATAAATATTAACATGAAAAATCAACTTATACCTTCAACCCCAACTTCTATTCTTCTGAACTTCTTCAATTTCTATTGCTCCAACTTATGCCAACAGAGGTTGAAATATGGGTCATTTATAGCCTAAGGGATAACATCCCACTCCTTTCTGTAAAATGCCTCGGATAGTGGGGGTTGAAATTTGTAAAGGAAAAATGCTCCAAGTAAGACGCACTATCAGAAGTAGTACTAAAAAGGGCGTTCAGCTGGAAGCATTTTCAGTACTTTTGCTGACAATGTATACAATTTGGAGCACTTTTCCTCTACAAAACTCAACCCCCATTATTCAGGGCATTTTTCATAAACCTTATCCCGAGAATCCCAAGATATTTTTTTAAAACCATCTCCTCAAATTTAATTTTCAGAAGCAGCAGTATTAAAATTGGCTTCTAGCTGAAAGCGTTTTCGAAGATTTTTTTGTTGATCAGGCATCCTATTTAGGTATTTTTCTCTAAAAATTCAACCCACTAAATCAAAATTCTTTCTTTAGAACCATCCCCTCAAAATTAGTTTTTTAAAACCCATCTTGTACAAATTATTTTTTCAGAACCCTTAAAAATTAAATAAAACCCTAAAATCCTAAACACTTAAAATTAAAAAACCTTAAACCTTAAATATTAAACCCTAACCTTAAATCTAAATATTTAAAAAGAAAAAACCCTAAACCCTAATTGGCACTAGGAAAACATAAGGAAAAGCACGCCTGCGTGGAAATGCTTTACTAAAGTGCACTGATGTGGGAACGTTTTACTAGTCATCAGGGAAAAAAGCACTGAGCTAGACGCGATTTTATACGTTTCCCCTGAAAATGACGCAAACTCAGGGCATTTTAGGGAAATTGGCCATTTCCAATCCTTTTTGAACAAAATGACCCATTTCCGTATTATTTTTTTTGGAAATAGGCCTTTTCTGGTCATTTAGTCAGAATGAACTAAAAAATTTACATTTCATATATTACTTCTATTAATTCTATAAAAATTTTAAAATTATCATACCTTTTATATTTTTTATGTAAATCTAATTTTTAATCTAAAAATTTCATCATCCTAATTAAAATATCATGGTAGGGGAAATGAAAAGACTATTAAGGCAAGTAGCACCACTAATAGAAGTATAAAAAAATGAAGTGTTTGATAAAGAATTCATGAATAGTTTGATTTTTTTTTGTTCATTCATGTTAATTTATCAAACTAATATGAACATGGACAAGCTTTAAAGACTCATTTATTAAACAACTAAATACAAATTAAATTTGAATATAGGTTTGTCACTTGTATTTTAAACATCGTTCTTTTGTTCATTTTGCATTGTTGGTAGCTAAAGACTTATTATACCATCTACTTAAGGTGAACATGTGGAATCACGAGAAGATGCCTAAGAGACATCCACGAGTGGCCCTACGCCTCACACCACTCAACTAGTCCCTCATTTTATACCACTTAATTGGTCACTAGGTGACCAACCACTAAGGTGCCTCGTCTCCTAAGCCATGCAAAAGTGTTTGAGGAGCATAAGACTTTACCTCACTAAAGATGTCATGATCACAGAATTACTCTCAAAGAGACGAAGTTGTAACAACCCATTTTTTAGTGAAATCGGAATAGTGGTTTTGGGATCACAAATCTGACCCAAAAATAAAATTTATTATTTTATTTTATTAGATGGTCCATATTATGATAGACATGTCGTGTGAAAATTTTGATACAAAAATTTTATCGATTAAGTGTTTAATTACAAGAAGGACTAAATCACATAAAATTTGAAAGTTGAATTCTATTAGCTATAAGGATTAAATAGCTATAGAATTCAAAACTAGAGGTTATTGCTTTTCGACTGACTTGATGTTATTGCCATTTGATGAATTTGATGTGATTTTGGGAATGGATTGGTTAACCCAATATGATGCAATGATGAATTGTAAGCAGAAATATATTGTATTGAAATGTGAGAGTGGGGAATTACTTCATGTTGAATCTGATAAACTGGATGGATTACCTAATGCGATTTCAGCAATATCAGCACATAAATATGTCAAAAAAAGGTTATGATGCTTATCTTGCATATGTGTTGGATACTGAAGTATCTGAGTCAAAGATTCAGTCGGTGCCGGTTGTATGTGAATTTTCTGATGTATTCTCAGAAGAATTACCTGGTTTACCACCGAATAGAGAAGTAGAATTCTATATAGACCTTGTTCCAGGTATAACACCTATATCCATAGCACCTTACAGGATGGCTCCTACTGAATTGAAAGAACTAAAAACACAGTTGTAATAGTTGATTGACATAGGTTTTGCCCGACCTAGTTTCTCCCCTTGGGGTGTGCCGGTTCTATTTGTAAAGATGAAAGATGGATCATTAAGGTTGTGCATTGATTACAGATAGCTCAATAAAGTTACAATAAAGAACAAGTATCGATTGCCTCGTATTGATGACCTGTTTGACCAGTTAAAATGTGCCACTGTATTTTCAAAGATTGATCTCCATTCTGGTTACTATCAACTACAGGTAAAATATTCAGAGGTGCCAAAGACAACTTTTAGAACCCTGTATGGACATTATGAGTTTCTTGTGATACTATAACACCCCTTACCCATAACCGATGCTGGAACAGGGTATGTGGCGTTACTCGACATAAGCTTACAAAATCTTACAAAATCGAGACATAAATTTTCGTCCAAATTTAAAACTTTTCACCCACATGTGCATCGTCCCTTATATGGGCCCACGAGGCCTAACACATACATTGGGAGTGGTTTGGGACCAAATTGAGAACTTAGAAAATTTTTCAGTAAACAGAGTCACACGCCCGTGCGAATGGGTCGTGTAATCCCATACGCGCGTGTGGCTTGGGACACGCCCGTGTGGCTTGGGACGCGCCCGTGTTCCTTGCCCATGTAACTCTCTATTTATGACATCATGAACAAAACGTGGTCACATGGTCAAGGCATACGCCAGTGTGCTTAGGCCGTGTGGACAATTAAATTTCATAATTTTTCCATAAATAGGTGTAGACTCCACACGGCCAGGGCATATACCTATGTCCTATAGTCGTGTCTCTCACACAGATGAGACACATGGCAGTGTCTCAACTCGTATGTTTACTACTGGGCATTTTATTTGTATTAATTAAGGTGCAGAGGACACACGGCCAGAGCACACACCCATGGGGCGAGCCGTGTGTCACACGCGCTCTTGCCACACGCCCGTGTAGACAAATTTAAGGCTATATTTCAAGTCATTTTCCACCCTTATTTACAAAACACATTCATGGTTCCAAAGGTACTTAAACTCTCTTATGAATCTAGTTTGTGCATTCAATTTCTCAACACTTTAGACTAGATTAAGGCTTCATATCATAACAACTCTATTGCACCAAACACACATGTATCCATGAGCAATAATTATTAAATTTGTATGCATGCATGCATTTTCATATCAACTCATACACACATTTAGTGATCATCATCATTCAGCCATCATCCACCAAGATCCATACCATAATGGAATTGGCTCATACATGCATAAGTGAATAGGTTTACAACCCAATAGTCATTATAAGCCATATCTCATGGCCTTATACAAAATGAATCATAACATCCTCATAAGACAACACATTGGCTAAACTAATAAAACATATAACAAAACAACCAAGTTCCTATACATGCCATACTCAAAATAAAAAGACTAACTATGCCCAAAAGATTCAGTTGATAGTGTGGTCGAGTCTCCGACGCCCTTTCATCCTCGAACTAGCTTGGTGAAACTATAAGAAAAATGAAAAAAGAAGGAGTACGCATAAAGCTTAGTAAGCTTATATGTAAATAATAAGCAATGAAAATATGTAATTTCAACACACACATAACATCACTTAATTCATCACATTCTCCATAATCACTATAATCATATCCTATCTCATTCAAATCTTATAATGTCTCATAGAACTCAAGATCATGATTTCTCCATTTTCATCATACCAAAATTGTATCATTCCGTATTTTCAATAACTATGAGCTTGGCATACTTACCTGTACCCACTTAAGATAGCTATACCTCGTCATTCTTTTGTCATATCCTGGGACTACCCGTTGAGCTGCTTGGAATACTAAGGTTACTCAGGATATCATTTAGACAAGGTAGGGTGCCAATGCCATATCCAAGATATGGTCTTACATGGGATCACATAACGATGCCAATGCCATGTCCCATACATGGTCTTACATAGGATCGCACATATCGAAGTCGATAGCCTAGCTATGGTCTTACACGATGTCTCATTATAATGCCAATGCCATGTCCCAGACATGGTCTTACATGGGATCACATGTCACTGCCGAAGCCATATGCTAGATATTGTCTTATACGGGAGCTCATCCACTTAAATGTCAAAACAATGATACCCTAAGTATTCCCGAGGTTCAATCAGCTTATGTTAGCACAATTCTTTAACAAACAACATCAATGATATTCACCAAGACAATTAAACCATTCGTATAACATCAAATATTAAGCACATAATAGAATGCTATATTAATTCCACACAAACTTACCTCAGTACAAAATATGGACAATTACTTCGATTTAGTCCAAGATCTTGCTATTTCCCCGGTCTAGGCCCGGGCTCCACTTTTCTTGATCTATAATAGCAAATTTCACTTATTTTATATCCATATTATTCAATTTAGTCCAAAAATCATATATGGAAAGATTACACTTTTACCCTAAACTTTGACATATTTACATTTTTGTCCCTAAGCTCGTAAAATGAAATGTGTCCAATTTCTTTGTTACCCAAGCCTAGCTGATTCATATTCCTTCTTATAAAAGCCCACATTTTTCATCAAATCACATTTTTGACACTTGTTTTTGCATTTTTTACAAATAAGTCCTTTTTGGTGTTTTCATGAAAAATCACCTAGGAAAAGATGTTTATCTAACACTAACCTTTCATATTCCTTCATAAATAATCAATATACATGTGTGAAACACATGGGTAAGTTTTTTAACATGAACACTAGCTTAAAAAATGGTAGAAATAGCTAGTTCTTGTTTCAAAGATCTCAAAAACATAAAGAACATTAAAAACAGGGCTAGGATGTACTTACTATCCAGCTTGAAAGGTTGAAGAAACCCTAGCTATGGTGACTCTTCAAATTCGGCACAATCATGAGAAGGATGAAGAGATTTTGGCTTTATTTTCCCTTTTTATTCTTTTATTTACCAAAAGACAAAAATGCCCTTAAGGCCTTCCTTTAAAATTTTATCCATGCATGCCCATGTTTGTCCATAAAAATAGAAATTGGGAAAACTACTATTTAGGGACCTCTACTTACTAATCTAAAGCCATTTCATACTTAAAGCTTCTAGAATCTTTAATTTTGCAACTTTTGTAATTTAGTCCCTAAAGTTAAATTGGACACTTTACACATAAAATTTCTTCATGAAATTTTCACACAAGCATGTCATCATATCATAGACCTCATAAAAATCACAAAATAATTATTTCTACTTCAAATTCATGGTCTCGAAACCACTGTTCCAATTAGACCCTAATTCGAGATGTTATAAATGCCATTCGGTTTGACAAATGCACCTGCAGTGTTTATGGATTTGATGAGTAGAATTTTCAGCCTGTATTTGGATAGATTTGTGGTGGTGTTTATAGATGATATTTTGGTTTACTCCTAAGATGAAAATGAACATGCTGAGCTTTTGAGAATAGTGTTGCAAACCCTGCAAGAGAAACAATTGTACGCCAAATTCAATAAATGTGAATTTTCGCTATGAGAAGTTAGTTTTCTTGGGCATATTGTATCTGCTGAAGGTGTCAGGGTAGACCCGAATAAAATTTCAGCCATTGTTAACTGGAAACCACCAAAGAATTTGTCTGAAGTCCGAAGTTTTTTGGGACTAGCTGGTTATTATTGGAGGTTTGTAAAAAAAATTTCAATGATAACTTCACCAATGACTCGTTTACTATAGAAACATGTAAAGCTCGAGTGGATTGATAAATGCTAGTAGAGTTTTGAAAGATTAAAAGCTTTATTGATAGAAGCACCAGTATTAGTTCAGCCAGAATCGGGTAAGGAATTTATAGTTTATAGTGATGTGTCATTGTAACACCCCTTACCCGTATCCGAAGCCGGGACAGGGTTCGAGGCGTTACCGGACTTAAACATTCACAAACATGCAAAACCAGGCCATAAAATTTCATCCAAATTAAAACTTTTCGAACACATGTAGATTGTCCCTTATACAGGCTTTCGAGGCCTAAAACATACATCGAGGTGGTTTGGGACTAAACCAAGGACTTTAGAAAGCTCTGGGAAAACTTAAAGAAATTTTCATGAAATAGGGTCACAAGCCCGTGTGGACACAGGGACACGCTCGTGTGTCTTCAACACCCCTGTGTCCTTAGGCCGTCTAACTCTCTGTTTATGATGTCAGCAAGACAAATTGATCCACACGGCCAAGCCACACACCCGTGTGCTAGGCCATGTCCTCCACACAGCTGAGACACATGTTCGTGTCTCTGCCCGTGTAGTCAACATTTAGGCTATTTTCCAAGCCTTATGTTGTCCTTCATTCTCTCCCATACTTATACACATTATAAACACACCTTATAACATCAATTTAATGGTTAATCATCTTTTAGTAAAATTCCATTAAAGCATTTACATGTTGTCATACATGTGTTTATTACCTATACTCATGTTACACCAAGTTAGACATTCCAATTCACATTCTACAGTTTTCCATATTCAATCATTATCAACTTACTACCATGCCACACATTCATTCTATGGCCACGACCACCTCAAATGGTCTTAGAGCATTCATCATGTACATGTATTATACTAATCATTCATAACAACCAATTATAAATACATCACAAACATTAACACATAGCAAGAATAATTAGGCTTACAAGCCATAACCATTTGAGCCACTTCTCATGGCCATATACAATAAATCAATAGAAGCCGATACATTTAGCTAATCATAACAACATCTAACATAAAAACTAGTCCTTGTACATGCCACTCACTTGAAAGTATTTAATACACATATGACAATACTCCGGAGTTGTTGGCTTGATAGTGTGATGCTGCCTCCGATGGTCTCCAACCCTGAGCTGACCTGAGAACACTAAAGAAATGGAGAGCAAGGAGTAAGCTTAAAGCTTAGTAAGTCTATATGAAAATAATAAGCAAATTATCAATATGATTCCATAAAAATGTAATCATAATTACACTTTTGCTGATTTTCTGGTCATGTTGTTTTCTCGAGTCATAGTTACTAATTTATTTATATCTGGAGCTACAAAACTCAAAATTAAGATCTTTTTACCATAAAATTTTAAGATTTTTTTTTCTAGCCAATAAGTACAGTTTATTCATTAAATATACCCCTATTTCACTGTCCAATAGTTCCAACCTCTCTTCACTAAAAATTATTTATCTCATGGTACAGGACTCCAAATTCAAAATTGATAATTTTCCCAGAAACTAGACATATTAAGGATTTTAAGCATGCAAATTATGGGGCATAATTATTTTTTTACAAGTTTTAATGATTTTCCCAAATCAGAATAGGGGATTCCAAAATCATTCTGACCCTGTCTCACAAAAATCCAATTATCACTGAATATGAAATTCTTTTGCCTTCACCGTTTCTTTTATGAGAAAATAGACTCATTGAGCTTTAATTTCATATCTTATTCAACCTCTAATTAAATTTCTACCATGTTTGGTGATTTTTCAAAGTCACACAACTGCTGCTGTCCAAAATTATTTTACCACAAAATTTCACTTTTACATAATTTCAGTTACTCCATTCTATCTTACCAAAAGATTTGCTCAACTATCGAGCACATTGCTCACAACTTTTCACATAGATATATTTGTACTTATTCATCACATAGTCATGTACATATGTATTTTCACTTAGTAAATTTCTCGTTGAACTCACCGGAATAATAACAGATACCCGGTGGCCTGTGCATATACCACCCTTGTAACTGAAGCTCACTGGTACCCATAGTAGCCTGCACTTAGTACTACACATGCGACCTATAAATCTGGAACATGTAGTAGCCTGCACTTAGTACTACACACGTGACTTAACCATCTGATACACGTAGTAGCCTGCACTTAGTACTACACACGTGATCGAAGTTAACGAGTACGCATAGTAGCCTGTACTTAGTACTACACATGCGACCTATCAATTTGTTACATGTAGTAGCCTGCACTTAGTACTACACACGTGACTCACAATGGATCATTTGTATCTCTTCTATTCCGAAGGTTTAATCAGGAAATTCTTCACTTTTCAACATTTTACTAACTCGTTCTTAGTCAATTCCGATTCGTAGTTTACATCAATTGATCATTCTATAGGCAACTACATCTCATATAATAACAAAAGACAATAACATAAAAAGAATCGAAATATTATTCACATACAAACTTACTCATTTCAAAGAAACATCATATTTCATCAAACTTCCAAACCTTTACCGAATGTACTCAAAATGTGGCTTCATTCACATAGCAATAGCTCATAATCACATGGCATTGCAACATTTTCATCATAATAGCAAAACATCAAGAACATGTTATATCATCAAAATAATCTTATAATATCAAATTATTCACATATATATACTTACAACTCATGTAATATCGAAGCATTAACATTCAAATACAATATGGGATTATTAAAATCACATGAACTTACCTCGGGTTCGAGTACGACTATATATTCTAATTTAGTCCATAATCTCATTCATTCTCAATCTATGCCCAAATCTCATTTTCCTTGATCTATAATACTACATTTAGCTTAATAATTAGTCACATTATTCATATGGGTCCAAAAATCATACTTTTACAAATTTTTATTTTGATCCTTAAACTTTCACATATTTTCACTTTGGCCCTTAGGCTCGTAAAATGATTTTTATTCAATTTCCTTACATTTTAATCCTAGCTGAATCATTTTCATAACTGTAGCAGCCCTTAATTTCCACTAAATCACACTTTTATGACAAATTTTGTAACTTTTACAAAACGGTCCTTTTTGACAATTTCACCAAAAATCACTTAGTAAAAGTCGTTTATTACACACTGAGCATTCATATTCTATCATTAGACATCAAAACACATGCATGTCATCCATGGGTAAATTTTTAAACACAAAACTTAGCTTAAAATATGGGTAGAAATGAGTAGATCTTGTTACGAGGATTTCAAAAACGTAAAAATCATTAAAAATGGGGCTCGAATAGACTTACAATCGAGCTTGGAAGATTGAGAAGCCCTAGCTATGTCTTCTCCATGAAAGTTTCGACCATGGGGTAGAATATGGACAAAAGTTGGCTTTTAATTTTGTTTTTAATTCATTTTAATTACTAGATTACCAAAATGCCCCTAACTTAAAAATATTCTATTTCACCCATTTCATGTCCATTTTTGTCCAGAAAATCATGCAATGGTTTAATTAACATTTAATGGCCTCCAATTTAAAATTTCATAACAATTAGACACCTCTAACATGTAGAACTCAACTTTTGCACTTTTTACAATTTAGTCCTTTTGACCAAATTGAGTGCCCAAACGTCAAAATTTTTGAATGAGATTTTCACGAAATCATCCCGTGAAATTGTAGACCCTAAAAATATAATAAAAAAATTTTATTGTGTCGAATTTGTGGTCCCGAAACCACTATTCTAACTAGGCCCTAATTCAGGATGTTACAATTATTGCATGGTTTAGGCTATGTCTTGATGCAAGATGGTAAAGTAGTAGCCGATGCTTCACGATAGCTAAAGCCACGTGAAAAGAATTACCCGACACATGATCTTGAATTGGCAGCCATAGTGTTTGCGTTGAAAATCTGGCGGCATTATTTGTTTGGTGAAAAATGTCATATATTCACTGATCATAAAAGTCTAAAATATTTGATGTCACAAAAAGATTTAAATTTGAGATAGCGTAGATGGCTTGAATTACAGAAGGATTATGACCTTGTCATTGACTATCATCCAAGAAAAGCCAATGTAGTGGCAGATGCTCTGAGCAAAAAATCCCTGTATGCTTTGCGAGTAATGAACACCCGATTATTGTTGTCTAATGATGGTTCAATCATAGCTTAGTTAAAAGCTAGACCAATGTTTTTGCAACAGATCTCTGAGGCTCAAAAAAATGATAGTTAGTTGCGAGCAAAACAAGTACAAAGTGAATTGACTCCTGATTCAGAATTTCAGATCGGGATTGATGGTTGTTTGTTATTCAAAGGCAGAGTATGTGTATCGAAAAGTTCAGAACTAGTACTGAACAGTTTGAATGAAGCTCATAATGGTAACATGTCTATTCATCCTGGTAGTATTAAAATGTATAATGATTTGAAAAAGATGTATTGGTGGCTGGGAATGAAATGAGATATTTATGAGTTTGTATCTAAGTGTTTGATATATTAGCAGGTAAAAGCTGAGCATCAGTTACCCTCTGGACTATTATAGCCAGTTACGATACCGGAATGGAAATGGGAAGTAATTACCATGGACTTTGTATTGGGGTTGCCCTTGTCTCCAAAAAAGAAAGATGTCATTTGGGTAATTGTTGATTGGTTGACAAAGTCTACACACTTTATTCTAGTATGTATGGATTTTTCCTTGGATAGATTGGCTGAATTATATGTTTTTGAGATTTTCAGATTGCATGGAGTGCCTATCTCCATTATTTTAGATAGAGACCTTCGATTTACATCTCGATTCTGGAGCAAATTGCAAGAAGCTTTGGGTACTTAGTTACACTTTAGTACTGCATTTCATCCCTAGATAGATGGTCAATCTGAATGGGTAATACGGATCTTAGAAGATATGCTTCAATGTTGTATACTTGAGTTTGAAGGTAACTGGGAAAGGTATTTGCCTTTGGTTGTGTAACAGCTTGTTTTTAGGTCAAATCAGAACAGTAGTTTTGGGACCACAAATTTAAAGTCAAAATATTTATTTTATTATTTTAATAAGGTTTATAGCATGATAGATTAATTATGTGAAAGTTTCGTAAAGAAATTTTACCGTTTAAATACTTAATTAGGTTAAAAGGACTAAATCGCGTAATGCGTAAAAGTTGAGTTATATTGTTTAAAAGTTTTAAATAGCTATGGTTTATTAATATGGAAGTCCTTATTATTTAGTTAGTCCATTTATAATGTAAGTGGACATTCTTGGACATTGTTTAAGTGATTTATAAGTTATAATTATAAGGTTAATATAGTAATTTATGTATTAAGTTAATAATAATAATAAAACAAAGCCAAAATCATGTTAATTCATTCATTATCTTTTCGAAATTGAGAATGAAAATAAGGGTTTGAAGCTTCCATGGTTTTGACACATTCTCAGCTAAATTAAGGTACAATTTTAGCTCAATTTTTAATGATTTCTACGTTTTTGAGCTCGTTGCAGCTTAATCTAGCTAGCCCATACATTCGTTTTTGAAACTATTATAGATTTTGAATGATGCCATTGTTGAATGCTTGAGTATTTAGATGTGTAATGATAGATTATGAAGGTTTAATGATAGATATACAAGTTTTACAAAGTGATTTTTGATAAAAATGTCAAATAGGTATTAAATTGTGATAATGTAAAATGTGGTAGTTAAAAATGTAAAATAATGAAAGATATGGGCTGCTAGTAGTACATAATAAATTCGGCTAGACATGGGCTGGTATTAAATTGTATGAATTTGCAATTTTATGTGTTAAGGACTAAATTGCAAATGAGTTAAAAGTTTAGGGATAAAATTATAATTTAGCCAAAATGAATGTTTAAGGCTAAATTGAATTGAATGAAAGTCTGCATGAGTTAATTTGATATTATATAGATCAAGATAAGCAAATATCGAAACTAGATTGGGGAAAACGAAAAGTAGACGAATAGCCGATAATTTTATTCGAGGTTACGAGGCAAGTTCATATAATTTGAATCGAACTTCTATATATATTTGAAAATATTTGAAATGAATAATGTAATTGAGAATTGGATATACTTGAATTACAAATGTATTGTTGATATGTATTATAATTATTACTGAGCCCCGTTTGAACTATTTGAATTCATAGGATATGAGTAACTTGTCACTAGGGTTACCGATTTGGTCGAGCTCCTGCATTTGTTGCGGACTCACCACAGCTCGTATGAGCTTACTGATATATCAGCTCATAAGAGCTTACTGTTATTAGCTCATTGAAGCTTACCGTTTCAGCTCATATAAGCTTATTGTTCAACTCGATAGAGATTACCGTTTCTGCTCAATAGAGCTTACTGTTCATCAGCTCAGAAGGAGCTTACTGATTAGGACTCGAAAGAGCATAAATGATAATAAATTGACGGATTACTGATGTTATTCACCTGAGTATTCTTTGAATTTCTAATAGGTTCATCGGGCACAAATAATGTTATACAGATGAGTTATGGTTTATAAATGTTACTAATGTTATATATGATATATAAATTTGGAATGATGCAAAGTATTGTATTAATGGATGGTTTCATGTATTTTTACATTGACTAACATGTGATGAATACTTGTGATTAGCTGTTTGTTAATTAAATTGGTTGCACTTTAAGTATTTCTTTGATTATGTATAATGGTAAGTTAAATTCTGATTTATACGGGCTTACTAAGCTATAAAACTTACTCTGTTTCTTTTTCCATGTTTTATAAAAGCTTGATAGCTCGCTCATTTCAGACAAGTCAGAGTTGTACATCACACTATCCAATTTTCGATTGGTATTTTGAACTTGTGAATATATATAAATATGGCATGTATAGGCTAGTTTAACTGATGTTAGTTATGTTAGTTGATATCATGGTTTGGTATATTTTGTATATGTGTTAAGCTATGTGATTTGACTTATTTTGGTAACATGTTTTGGTTGAATTAAGTTTTCAATTATGGTATGTTTTGGTAAGGTAATGTTTGAATGAAAATATGCAAGTGAGGTATTGATATGTATTTGTTAGATGAATGGATTATGCTTGGTATTAAATAGGTAATTGAATAACAAGTTGAATTGGTAATAATATGTATTGAAATGGTTATCTTGGATGCCTATTGAGTTGTAAAAATGTGGTTATTCATGCTTATGAATGTTTGTGTTTTTAGGGTGGCAAAATGACTTTACAAATAGCCTATTTTTGTCCACACGGACAGAGACACGGGCGTGTGTCTTAGCCATGTGTGACACACGGTCAAGCTGCACGGCCGTGTCTGTAACACCCCGAACCCGAGACCATTGCCGGTGTCGGACACGAGGGGTTAACAAGCCAAAACCACTTATGGCACCGACCAATTTGACATTCCCAGGCAAGCTGGAAAACTGCGTCACTGTCGCCTTAAAAAGTATATCTCGAGTTTCACAACTCGGAAACTGATTCTGTAAATTTTACCTGAATTTAGACTCATATATCCATCCATGGATTTATTTCTATAATTTTTGGTCAGGCCAATTGGTACAGTTTATTAGTTAAAGTCGCTCATGTTACAGGGGTCGACTACACTGACCTTTGCGCGTTACAACTTGAATATCTCTCTGTACAGGGTTTAAATACTGATACTATTTGTTTCCAATGAAACTAGACTCAAAAAGGAATCTGCACATATAAGGCATGACTTCTAATTCATTCTGGATAATTTATGGCAAATTTTCAAAGTCGCGACAGGGGACCCAGAAACCTTTCTGGCCCTGTCTCACGAGAACTTTAATATCTCTCGGTATACTGATCATATGATCATTTCGTTACTTTCATATGAAAATAGACTCGTCAAGGTTCGATCACATAATTTATTCACTATTTAACACCATTCCTACAAATTTTGGTGATTTTTCACATCCACGTCACTGCAGCTGGCAGCCTCTGTTTTTAAGGTAGGCTTTACCTATATTGTAGTTCCCATGGACCAACTATAGTCTAGTCATACTTAGGTCCACATATGATCATATTTAACCATTCCAATGGCTGATCATGTGACCAACTCTCTCATTCCAAACCATAATCACATCATGAAACCAAATATAATTACAAACCACATATGGTCAAATTCCATACTCCACTATTACGAACCATTTTCGCATGGCCGTACACATATACATCACAAGTACTTAAAATAACCGAGGGTAGTCCTATACATGCCATATCCAAAACTCAACTAAAGGAGTACCAAAAAGGGCTTTGATAGTGTGGTTGACTTCAACTTCTATGATCCCGAATCCGATCGCTAACGAGCAAAATCTATAAACAGAGAAACAAAGAAACGGAGTAAGCAATTTATGCTTAGTAAGTTTCGAGCCATAATATACACACAACCAAAGCATAGCATTCAAGTAGCTAAACAATAATTCATATGCACAATTTCTCAAAGACATGCTTACTTCACAATCCCAACTCTTATATTCATACGCAAATAACGGCCTAGTTAATGCTGATAGCTCATTTATCATTAGAGCGAATATTCGTACGCATTTACTCATAGTGTGCAAAGCACACACAAAACATACCTTGTTGTTGGGAATTTCACATGTGCAATAACTGAAAATTTTCCAGCAGCTTATAAATTTCAATCCACATACCTTCGGAGTTTATCCGGATATAGCTACTCGTTCAAAACACCTTCGGGACATAGCCCGGTTATGGTAACCCGCACAAATGCCTTCGGGACTTAACCCGGATATCACAATTCGCACAATTGCCTTCGGGCTTAGCCCGGGTATCATAGCTTGCACAATTGCCTTCGGGCTTAGCCCGGATATCATAGCTCGCACAATTGCCTTCGGGCTTAGCCCGGGTATCACTCGAACATTCATACACATCTTTGTTTCATTTTCACAACAAAACTTTTATGCACAATTCACTTAACAAAAATATCATTTCGGCTCAATGGCCATATACAAGGGCAGAATTTCGATTGCTTATTACTTCATTCAATCGAATCAAAATCTAAGTTTCGATACTCGAAAACTTACCTCGGATGTTGTCGAATGATTCCGATGGCTATTCAACTACTTTTTCCTTCCCTTTATCGGATTTGGTCCCTCTTTGCTCTTGAGCTTAATTTAGCAAATAAATTGATTCAATCATTTGAGTATCAAAAGAGGAACTCAAGGCACTTAGCCCACATATATTCACTAGACATTAAAGTCACATAAGTACGAATTCATGAATCGACTCAACACACAAAGCCTTCAACATGCTTACTCATGGCGAACAACACAACCTCTTAGGTACTCATTCATGGGCCGATTATGCATGTTGATGTTGAGGCCAATTACATGTTTAATACCACACATGCATGGCACACATTTTACTAGCTAATGCTTTACATATTGTAGCTCAATACACATCTATCATTTGCTTCATAATCAAAACACAATCACATGAAAATACATACTTTGAGGTAGTATATATGTCATTCCAACACATCATGTGCAAACATATATATATATATATATATATATAGGTGCATGGCCGAATCTCAAGGGGTTCATACCCATCCAAACACATATTTTTACCAATCAAGTAACAAGCATAAATCATGCTCATGAATGCACCATGGTCGAATACATCACAACCATACCCTTTTAACTTTGGTCATGGTTAAACAAAGAATTCAATGTCCTACTCAAGAATACTAAAAAGAAATTTCAAGAGTAGTCAATCCATCATTACATGCATCATCAACAAGCTTCACATTTAGCATGCAATGGCTTTAACACAATATCAACCTTGGCCAAATACCATTTTCATGGCATAACAAGGATTTGAACCATGGCTAACATGCACATCAAGTTAGCAACCAAAACAAGCATGAACCTCATGACACAACCTCAAACATACCTTAATCTTGATGCAATTATAGCGAATCTCCTTCTAGTTCTCTTCTAAACCAAGCATGAAGCAAAAATCCTTCCTTTTCCTTAGTATTTTCGGCCAAAGAAGAGAAAATGGATGAACAAAATTTTTTCTTTGCTTCTCTTTCACTCACGGCAAAAGGGGAAAGGATGAGCAAATTTTTGATTTTTTTGTTTCTCTTCCTACATGCTTAATTTTTTTATCATTTATCATGTAACACCCCGAACCCGAGACCATCGCCGGTGTCGGACACGAGGGGTTAGCAAGCCAAGTTCACTTGTTTTGCCCATCCATTGGACATTTCCAGTCAGGCTGGAAAAACTGCGTCACTGTCGCCTTAAAAATCATATCTCGAGTTTCAAAACTCGGAAACTGGTTTCGTAAATTTTCCCTGAATTTAGACTCATATATTCATCCATGGATTTATTTCTAGAATTTTTGGTCGGGCCAATTGGTACAGTTTATTAGTTAAAGTCACCCATGTTACAGGGATCGACTGCTCTGACCTTCGCGCGGTATAACTTGAATATATCTCTGTACAGGGCTTTAATGCTGGTGCCGTTTGTTTCTAATGAAACTAGACTCAAAATGGAATCTGTACATATAAGGTATGTCTCCTAATTATTTCTGGATAAGTTATAGTAAATTTTTAAAGTTGCGACAGGGAACCCAGAAACCGTTCTGGCCCTGTCTTACAATAGCTTTAATATCTCTTAACATGTAACTCCTATGACCATTTCGTTTCTTCCATATGAAAATAGACTCATCAATGTTCATTTACATATCTGATTCACTATTTAATACCATTCCTACAAATTTTGGTGATTTTTCACATTCACGTTACTGCAGCTGGCAGCATCTGTTTTAAGGTAGGTCTTACCTATTTTGTAGTCTCCATGAACCAACTAGTCTTGCCTTACATAGGTCCACATATGATCATTTTAACCATGCCAATGGCTGATCATGTGACCAACATTCCCATTTCCAATTCATAGTCACATCATGACACCATATATATATATACAAACCGCAAATAGTTTAAGTTGATACTTCACTATTACGAGCCATTTTCGCATGGCCGTACACATATACATCATAACATATTTAAACCAACAAGGGTAGTCCTATACATGCCATTTCAAGTTCAACCAAGAATTTATACCAAAATGGGGCTTGAAAGTGTGGATGACTTCGACTTCAACGATCCCGAATCCGATTGCTATCGGCGAAATCTAGAAAACGAGAGCCAAAGCGGCGGAGTAAGCATTTTATGCTTAGTAAGTCTCAAGGAATATAATCAACTCTAATTACAGCAATACATTCACATAGTTAAATGCATCATTTCATTAATGCACATTCACATAATCATACTTACTTCACCATCCCAACTCTTATGTTCATACACAAATAACGGCTTCATTAAGGCCGATAACTCGTTCCATCATAGGAGCGGATATTTACACGCTCTACTCCTAGCGCATAAAGCACACACCGCACTTACCTTGTCATTGGGAAATTTCACAAGTGCATTAGCTGAAATTTTCCAGCAAGCTTATAATTTTCAAATCACATACCTTCGAGTTTAACCGGATGTCGCTACTCGATCAATCGCCGGGACATAGCCCGGTTATGGTAACCCGCACCAAGGCCTCACGGGACTTAACCGGATATCACGATTTGCACAAATGCCTTGGTCTTAGCCGGATAGAATGACTTCGCACGAATGCCTTGGTCTTAGCCGGATGTAGCCACTAGCACAATTGCCTTGGTCTTAACCGGTTATAATTTCCAGCATAATTGTCTTGGGGCTTAGCCGGATATCATTCAATTTCTCATGTACACATACATCAATAATCATTGGACATACATATTTATTTTCGTTACTAAGGCTCAAACACAATTATAATCACTAACATAATCGCCTTCGGGACTTAGCCCGGTATCATTCGAATACTCATACACACATAAATCAATAATCAATACATCCATATTTCATTCCACATAATTCAAGTAAGGTCACTTCTTGAGGACTTACCTCGGATGTTGTCGAACGGCTTTTACGGCTATTCGATTACTTTTTCCTTCCCTTGTCCAATTGTGGCCCTCTTAGCTCTTGAGCTAATTCAAACAAATTCAATTTATCAAAACCTCATTGTGCTAGCTTATGGCGAATATGACAAGGAATTTAAATGGTCATATGGCCACCCTTTAGCTTGAATACACAATGGTCATGCACATTTTATACTACATCAAGCAATTCAATACAATTTATTCGAGCATCAAGGAAAAGCTAAGGCCTTCAATAGGCTACCCAAGGCCGAATATACTTGTCCATGTTGAGGCCAATTATGCACTTAATACCACACAAAACAGCATGCATTTTACTAGTTAATGCTTTGCATATTGTAGCTCAAAACTTACAATATAGCATCAAGCACTCATATGTGTGCTAGGCGAATGTGCTTACAATTTCACAATTATTCTTCAACATCTTCTTCTTTAAACAAACTTATTCATCACTTCCTTCATAACCAAAACATCATGTGCAAACATATATATACATATATGAGCATGGCGAATTTCAAGGTGTCCATAGCCATCCAAAACACAAATTTTAACTAACATGCAAGAAGCATGAACCATGCTCATGAATGCATCATGGCGAATATGACAATCATGCTCCTTTTCAACTTCAATCATGATAAAACAAAAGAAAGCTCAAAATCTTACTCAAGAGTAGACAATCCATCATTGCATGCATCATCATCAAGCTTCACACTTAGCATGCAATGGCTTTATCACCATAACAACTTTGGCCAAATACCATTTCCATGGCTTAACAAAGATTTGAGCCATGGCTAACATGCACATCAAGTTAGCAACCAAAACATGCATGAAACTCCTAACACAACCTCATACATACCTTAATCTTGATGCAAACTTAGCCAAATCTCCTTCTAGATCTCTTCCAAACCAAGCATGAAGCAAAATCCTCCTTCTTCCTTAGTTTTGGCTCAAAGAAAGGATGAACAAAATTTTTTCTTTCCTTCTCTACAACTCACGGCAATGGGGGATTACCACACTCACACACATTTTTTTCATTTTTTATCACCCATACACCTTTGTTTATTATTTCACCCTAATGCACCAACAAAACATGTTTCATGACATGTTTAGCCCATCCTCCCTTGTCATGGCCGGCCACCACCTATAAAGGGGAATTTGACATGCAAGTCCATTATTTTGCATGCATGCTTTAATTAGTCATCACACATTTCCTATCATACTTTCAAAGTTCATTACTAAGTCCTTTCTTGTGGAATTCACCCTTATAACACTAAATCAATCATCATAAAATGTCATACATGAGCACACACATATTATAGGCATCAAAATAAATTTTAATTATTTTTATGCCTCGGTTTTATGGTCCCGAGACCACCTTCCGACTAGGGTCAATTTTGGGTGTCACAACTCTCCCCACTTAAGAAATTTTCGTCCCGAAAATCTTACCGTAAATAGGTTTGGATAACGCTCTTTCATAGAGTTCTCGGTCTCCCAAGTAGCTTCTTCTATCCCGTGCTTGAGCCATAACACTTTTACTAGCGGAACCGCTTGTTTCACAACTCTTTCACTTCTCGTGATAGGATACGAATCGGTTCTTCCTCATAACTCATATTAGCTTGAATTTCAATTTCGATGGACTAATCACGTGCGATGGATCGGATCTATAGTGTCAAAGCATCGAAACGTGAAAGACATCGTGAACCTTTTCGAGTTCGGGGGCAAAATCAAATGATATGCCATCGGATCGACTCGCCGGATATCTCATATGGCCCAACGAACCTCGGGCTCAACTTGCCCTTACGGTAGAATCGAGTATCTTTTTCCAAGGCGATACCTTGAGAAACACTTTATCACCCACCTAATACTCGATATCCTTACGCTTCAGTCCGCGTCGACTTCTAACGATCGGAGGCTATCTTGAGACTTTCACGGATTACTTTCACTTTCGCTCAGCATCCCTAATCAAATCCACCCGAAAATCTTGCTTTCACCGAGCTCGGTCCAAAACAATGGTGTACGGCATTTACGACCGTACAAGGCCTCGTAGGGTGCCATCTTAATACTTGATTGAAAGTCGTTGTTGTAAGCGAATTCAATCAACGGCAAATACCGTTCCCATAAACCACTAAACTCGAGGACACAACATCTTAACATATCCTCAAGTATCCGAATTATCCGCTCGGATTGACCATCGGTTTGGGGTGAAAGGCGGTCTTTGAAATGCAACTTGGTACCCAAAGCTTCTTGCAACTTTTTCCAAAATCGCGAGGTAAATCTCGGATCTCTATCCGACACGATGGAAATAGGCACCCCGTGTAATATCACAATCTGAGAAACGTACAATTCAACAAATTTGTCAATTGAAAAATCCGTGCGTCACGGGACAAAGTGGGCCGACTTAGTCAATCGATCTACCACGACCCAAACCGCATCCTTCTTACTTGCGACAATGGCGGTCCGGATACAAAGTCCATTGTGACTCGATCCCATTTCCACTCGGGTATCGTGATTGGTGAAGTAATCTGAAGGCACCGATGTTCCGCTTTCACTTGTTGACATATTAAACATCTCAAACAAAGTCGGAGATGTCTCGCTTCATACCATGCCACCAAAATCGACGTTTCAAATCATTGTACATCTTCGTACTCCCCGGGTGGATTGCCATTCGGCTACAATGGGCTTCATTCAGAATTATCGAAATGAGTTCCGAATTCTTTGGAACACACAGACGACTTTTGAACCTCAAACAATCGTCATCATCGATTTGAAACTCTGAATCCTTGTTTGGAACACACTCAATTTCGTTTTGCGCCCAACTCGTCGTCGACTTTACGAGCTTCTCGAATTTGATGTATCAATAGTGGTTTGGCTTTCAATTCAGCTACTAACACACTATCGGATCGAATGACAAGTGCACGTTCATCGCTCAGAAAGCGAATAATGATTTACGACTCAAGGCATCCGCAACCACATTCGCCTTTCCCGGGTGATAGTCAATGACCAGCTCGTAATCCTTTAACAGCTCGAGCCAACGTCTTTGTCGCAGATTTAAGTCTCTTTGGATCATCAAATATTTGAGACTTTTGTGATCCGAATATACATGGCACCTTTCACCAAATAAGTAATGTCACCAAATCTTTAAAGGCGAATACGATGGCGGCCAATTCGAGATCATGAGTCGGATAATTTTTCTTATGTGGCTTTAATTGCCTCGACGCATAGGCCACAACTCGACCTTCTTGCATTAATCGCAAACCTAACCCAAGTAGAGGCGTCGCTATAGATGACAAGCTCTTTCTTGGGACTCGGGTTGCACTAGAATTGGGGCTTCATCAAATAAGTTTTCATTGATCGAAACTTTTTGGCATTTCTCCGTCCATTCGAACTTAACATCCTTTTGGAGTAAGCCGTCATCGGCGTGGCTATCGTTGAGAAGCCTTTACAAATCGTCGGTAATAACCTAAGCAAGCCCCAAAAAGTCGAACCTCGGTAATATTTCTGAGGCTTCCAATTAAGTATGGCTGAAATTTTATTCGAATCGACTCGAATACCGATCTGAATACCACATGACCCAAGAAGCTAACCTCTCTTAACCGAACTCACACTTGCTGAACTTAGCATATAATTGCTTGTCCCGTAAAATTTGCAAGACTAACCGCAGTGTTCAAAGATGTTCGGTCTCATTTCTTGAATAGACCAAGATGCCATCAATGAACACGACTACGAATCGATCCAAATATGGTCTAAAGATCCGATTCATTAAATCCATAAATACCGCGAGGGCATTAGTGAGCCCAAACGGCATCACTAGGAACTCATAGTGACCATATCTCGCTCAAGGCGGTCTTGGGCACGTCCGAATCTCGGATTCGCAATTGATAGTAGCCCGATCTCAAATCTATTTTTGAGAATACCGAGGCTCCCTTCAGTTGATCGAACAAGTCGTCAATACGTGGCAGCGGATATTTGTTCTTTATCGTCGCTTTATTAAGTCGGCGATAGTCGATCTACAATCGCATGGTTCCATCCTTCTTCTTCACGAACAACACCGGCGCACCCAAAGGCGAAAAACTCGGCGAGCAAAACCTCTATCCACCAATTCTTGCAACCGAGCTTTCAACTCCTTTAATTCCGTTGGTGCCATACGATCACGGAGCTATCGAAATTGGAGTGGTACCAGGTACCAATTCGATGCCAAATTCTATTTCCGAACAGTGGTAAACCCGGCAATTCTTCTGGAAAACATCCGGTATTCACAAACCACGGGCACAGATTCGGGTTTCTTCTCGATTCCTTGTCATCGAAAGCACGTCGCAAGGTACGCCGCACCCTTTTCTTACATATTTCGGGCCAACATCGCGATATTACGGTGGCAACCCTTTAAGTCCGTGGACTCAACCCAATTATTTCATTATTCGCACCTCAAATCGATAGTCTTGCTCTTGCAATTTACAACCGCATCGTGCATGGTCAACCAATCCAAACCAAGAATAACATCAAACTCATCGAACGGCAAAAGCATCAAGTCCGCGGGAAAACAAGAACCTCGGAACACTAGGGGACTTTTCTTGCACACTTTGTTGACAAGCACGTAATGACCCAAGGGTTTGACACCGAATTACAAACTCGAGACTCAATAGGCAAAGTCTTCTTGGATGCTAAGGTTTCACATATATAAGATTGAGTAGAACCGGGGTCAATCAAAGCAATCACATTAGTATTGAAAAGAGTGAAAGCACCGTAATGACATCCGGAGGGCAAGATCCTCGCGTCGCGCGTATGGCATAAGTCCTCGCAGAGCACGAGCCTCGGATCTAATGGTAGCATCTCTAGATCCTCTCGACCGCCATCGACATTGCCCATATTTCTAGGTGGCCTACCTCGGCGATGGTAGCACCCGAGTTTCCACTCGACTCACATTCTGCTCAAGCATCCTCGGGCAATCCTTCCTAAAGTGGTCGGCCGATCCACACTTATAGCGAGGAGCGATCACGAAACCAACAGCTCCCGAATGCCATTTGCCACAATGTTGACACTCCGCCCTCTCTCGGCGATCATTTCCACCATCAGCGATCGAAGTGACTCGTGTGGTCACAGGGGTCGATCGCGTCCTCGCCTAGAAAAGCCCAAAGCGCCTCTAGACCGGTTCACATCATCTCGAAATCTCTTGATTGCTGTTGAAGAGACTTTCCGAGGACCTCTTCGAATTCTCCGGTTCCCACATCAGCTTTTGTTTCTCCTTTCTAAGCTCTTGACTTTACAAGCTCGCTCAACAAGTACTACGAACTCTCGTATCTCGAGAATGCCAACAAACATCCTTATATCATCATTCAGCCCATCCTCGAAGCGTTTACATAATAGCTTCGGACGAAATGCATTCTCGCGTGTCGGCTAAGCCTCACAAATTTTCGTTCATAGGCGGTAACCGACATAGAACCTTGCTTAAGATCAAGAAATTCCTTCGCTTTTGGTCGATGAATCTCGATGATATACTTTTTTTTGAACTTGGTTTGAAAGAATTCCCAAGTCACTTGCTCTCTAGGTACCACGAAGTCGAGTACTCCACCAATAGTAGGTGGAATCACGTAGCAAGGAGATGGTACACTTTAAGCACTCATCGGTGTACAAGATAGCTCATCGAGCACCGGATAGTGTTGTCCAACCAAAATTCAGCTCGTTCGGCATCATCATCATCCGTAGCTTTAAATTCAGTGGCCCCATGTTTTGAATCCTATCGATTGGGGCTTACTTGACCTTATTTGGTCAATTACGGAGGTATTGTAGGTCTTGGGGTTGCATTTGTCGGGAATGGAGGTTGTGGGACAGCCGTGTTAGTTCGAATGTATTGATTAAACCATTCGTTCATCACACTATAAAAGGCTTGCCTAGCCTCATCATTCGGATTGCTGGCCATAGGTTGAGAGTCCGTCGGCGCTGTCCCTTGCGCGGGAGCAGGCGCCACACTCTCCACATCATCAGCTATTGCTCGGTTGGGATCGGGATCCATTGCTATAAACAAACTCAAAGTCAAATTGTCAGAAATCACCACACTATCGATTCATCATTTAATGGCATGTATAGCTAGACCCCAAACACCTCACGGTAGTCCTAGAATCGACTAAACCGTGGCTCGATACCAATAAAATTGTAACACCCGAACCTCGAGACCATCGCGGTGTCGGACACGAGGGTTAGCAAGCCAAGTCACTTGTTTTGCCCATCCATTGGACATTTCCAGTCAGGCTGGAAAAACTGCGTCACTGTCGCCTTAAAAATCATATCTCGAGTTTCAAAACTCGGAAACTGGTTTCGTAAATTTTCCCTGAATTTAGACTCATATATTCATCCATGGATTTATTTCTAGAATTTTTGGTCGGGCCAATTGGTACAGTTTATTAGTTAAAGTCACCCATGTTACAGGGATCGACTGCTCTGACCTTCGCGCGGTATAACTTGAATATCTCTCTGTACAGGGCTTTAATGCTGGTGCCGTTTATTTCTAATGAAACTAGACTCAAAATGGAATCTGTGCATATAAGGTATGTCTCCTAATTATTTCTGGATAATTTAGAGTAAATTTTTAAAGTTGCGACAGGGAACCCAGAAACCGTTCTGGCCCTGTCTTACAATAGCTTTAATATCTCTTAACATGTAACTCCTATGACCATTTCGTTTCTTCCATATGAAAATAGACTCATCAATGTTCATTTACATATCTGATTCACTATTTAATACCATTCCTACAAATTTTGGTGATTTTTCACATTCACGTTACTGCAGCTGGCAGCATCTGTTTTAAGGTAGGTCTTACCTATTTTGTAGTCTCCATGAACCAACTAGTCTTGCCTTACATAGGTCCACATATGATCATTTTAACCATGCCAATGGCTGATCATGTGACCAACATTCCCATTTCCAATTCATAGTCACATCATGACACCATATATATATATACAAACCGCAAATAGTTTAAGTTGATACTTCACTATTACGAGCCATTTTCGCATGGCCGTACACATATACATCATAACATATTTAAACCAACAAGGGTAGTCCTATACATGCCATTTCAAGTTCAACCAAGAATTTATACCAAAATGGGGGCTTGAAAGTGTGGATGACTTCGACTTCAACGATCCCGAATCCGATTGCTATCGAGCAAAATCTAGAAAACCGAGAGCCAAAGCAATGAGTAAGCATTTTTATGCTTAGTAAGTCTCAAGGAATATAATCAACTCTAATTACAGCAATACATTCACATAGTTAAATGCATCATTTCATTAATGCACATTCACATAATCATACTTACTTCACCATCCCAACTCTTATGTTCATACACAAATAACGGCTTCATTAAGGCCGATAACTCGTTCCATCATAGGAGCGGATATTCACACGCTCTTACTCCTAGCGCATAAGCACACACCGCACTTACCTTGTCATTGGGAAATTTCACAAGTGCATTAGCTGAAATTTTCCAGCAAGCTTATAATTTTCAAATCACATACCTTCGAGTTTAACCGGATGTCGCTACTCGATCAATCGCCTTGGGACATAGCCCGTTATGGTAACCGCACCAAGGCCTCACGGGACTTAACCCGGATATCACGATTTGCACAAATGCCTTGGTCTTAGCCCGGATAGAATGACTCGCATACGAATGCCTTGGTCTTAGCCGGATGTAGCCACTAGCACAATTGCCTTCGGTCTTAACCCGGTTATAATTTCCAGCATAATTGTCTTGAGGCTTAGCCGGATATCATTCAATTTCTCATGCACACATACATCAATAATCATTGGACATACATATTTATTTTCGTTACTAAGGCTCAAACACAATTATAATCACTAACATAATCGCCTTCGGGACTTAGCCGGGTATCATTCGAATACTCATACACACATAAATCAATAATCAATACATCCATATTTCATTCCACATAATTCAAGTAAGGTCACTTCTTGAGGACTTACCTCGGATGTTGTCAAACGGCTTTTACGGCTATTCGATTACTTTTTCCTTCCCCTTGTCCAATTGTGGCCCTCTTAGCTCTTGAGCTAATTCAAACAAATTCAATTTATCAAAACCTCATTGTGCTAGCTTATGGCCGAATATGACAAGGAATTTAAATGGTCATATGGCCACCCTTTAGCTTGAATACACAATGGTCATGCACATTTTATACTACATCAAGCAATTCAATACAATTTATTCGAGCATCAAGGAAAAGCTAAGGCCTTCAATAGGCTACCCAAGGCCGAATATACTTGTCCATGTTGAGGCCAATTATGCACTTAATACCACACAAAACAGCATGCATTTTACTAGTTAATGCTTTGCATATTGTAGCTCAAAACTTACAATATAGCATCAAGCACTCATATGTGTGCTAGGCCGAATGTGCTTACAATTTCACAATTATTCTTCAACATCTTCTTCTTTAAACAAACTTATTCATCACTTCCTTCATAACCAAAACATCATGTGCAAACATATATATACATATATGAGCATGGCCAATTTCAAGGTGTCCATAGCCATCCAAAACACAAATTTTAACTAACATGCAAGAAGCATGAACCATGCTCATGAATGCATCATGGCGAATATGACAATCATGCTCCTTTTCAACTTCAATCATGATAAAACAAAAGAAAGCTCAAAATCTTACTCAAGAGTAGACAATCCATCATTGCATGCATCATCATCAAGCTTCACACTTAGCATGCAATGGCTTTATCACCATAACAACTTTGGCCAAATACCATTTCCATGGCTTAACAAAGATTTGAGCCATGGCTAACATGCACATCAAGTTAGCAACCAAAACATGCATGAAACTCCTAACACAACCTCATACATACCTTAATCTTGATGCAAACTTAGCCAAATCTCCTTCTAGATCTCTTCCAAACCAAGCATGAAGCAAAAATCCTCCTTCTTCCTTAGTTTTGGCTCAAAGAAAGGATGAACAAAATTTTTTCTTTCCTTCTCTACAACTCACGGCAATGGGGGATTACCACACTCACACACATTTTTTTCATTTTTTATCACCCATACACCTTTGTTTATTATTTCACCCTAATGCACCAACAAAACATGTTTCATGACATGTTTAGCCCATCCTCCTTGTCATGGCCGCCACCACCTATAAAAGGGGGAATTTGACATGCACGTCCATTATTTTGCATGCATGCTTTAATTAGTCATCACACATTTCCCTATCATACTTTCAAAGTTCATTACTAAGTCCTTTCTTGTGGAATTCACCCTTATAACACTAAATCAATCATCATAAAATGTCATACATGAGCACACACATATTATAGGCATCAAAATAAATTTTTAATTATTTTTATGCCTCGGTTTTGTGGTCCCGAGACCACCTTCCGACTAGGGTCAATTTTGGGCTGTCACATATCACATCATGCATTAACAAAACATGTCATAACATGTTTTCCTTGCCCATATTCCCTTGTCATGGCCGGCCACTATACCATCTTTGGGGAAATTTGACATGCAAATCCCTTATTTTTGCATGCATGATCAACTAGTCATCACACATTTCCCCATCATACTTTCAAAGTATACTACTAGGTCCTTTCTAGTGAAATTCACATTTATAATTCTAAATTGAAACATCAAAATGTCATACACAAATTAACACATATCATAGGCATCAAAATAAATTTTTAAATTATTTTTATGCCTCGGTTTTGTGGTCCCGAAACCACATCCCGACTAGGGTCAATTTTGGGCTGTCACAGTGTCTCCCTTAGGGTACCCTTTCGAATTAAAGTCAGTATACCCTACAGGTTTGACACAGCCTAGACACGCGAGCATCTCTACTGGCCATGTGTGGTACACGGGCTGGCACATGGGCGTGTGGTCGACTGTGTGACCCAAGTCAGTAACCTCCCTAATTTTCCCATGGCCTGGCACTCGGACGTGTCCTCGGCCATATGGTGTAAGTTAGTATGTATGCCCTGTTTCCACATGGTCTAAGACACGGACATGTCTATCAGCCGTGTGAGACACACGGCCTGTTCACACGGGCATGTGATACTTAAAATGTTGAATTTTAAGTTTCCAAAATTTTAATATGTTACCAATTTAGTCTCGAATGCATGTTTTAAGTTTCGTATGCTCGTTTATGTATATATTGAATGTGATTGAATGATAGTTACTAAAATGATATGATAATTGATAAATGATTGTTCTAAATTGAGTTACAAGTCCGGTAATGCCTCTTAACCTATTCCGGTGACGATTACGAGTTAGGGGTATTACATTTGTTGGTATCAGAGCTACGGTTTAGTCAATTCTAAGACTAACGTAGCGTATGTGAGTCTAGCTATACATGCCATATATAAAACTATGATAGTGTGATGACTCTTGACATTTTCAAATGTTTTTTATATAGTAATGGATCCCGAATGAGCTATAGTAGATTATGTAGAAAGTAACGCGCTAGCTCCAGCTCAAGGGACAGCACCTACAGAACTTAGATCCGTGACAAGTAGTCATAGTGGTGAGGGTAAAGAAGCCTTTTTTCAGATATTGAACGAATGGTTCATACAGTACATTCGTACGAACTCGACTGTTCCGCAACCTCTACCCCCACCTATTCCCCAACCGATCCCTATAGTTCCTCAAGGTATTGATCCTCTGCCATTAAATAAACCACCTGTTGATAAGATACGAAAACACGAGCTGAGGAATTTCGAGCTACTGTGAATGATGATCTAGAGAGAGCCGTGTTTTGGCTTGAGAACATGATTCGAGTATTCGATGAATTATCATGCACACCTGAAGAATGTCTAAAATGTGTAGTATCATTGTTGAGAGACACTGTGTATCAGTGGTGGAATACCTTGATATCCATAGCTCCACAAAAAGAGTCACTTGGGATTTCTTTCAAGTTGAATTTAGAAAGAAATACATCAGCCAAAGGTTCATCGATTAGAAGAGAAAAGAATTCTTTGAATTGAAATAGGGTCCTATGTCAGCATAGAATATGAGAGAGAGTTTGTATGACTCAGTAAATATGCTCGTGAATGCATCTCTTCTAAAGCTATAATGTGTAAAATATTTCAGGATGGATTGAATGAAGAAATCAAAGTGTTAGTCAGAATTCTTGAGCTGAAAGCTTTTTTATTTTGTTTGATCGAGCTTGTAAATCTGAAGAGCTTTGCAAAGAGAAAAGAAAAGTCAATTCTTCTAGAAAGAGATTTGCGAACAAATCACATCAGTCTGCATCAAAGAAATTTAGAGACTATCATCTTTGTTCTACGGCCTATATGGGAATTTCGATTAGAGACAGAGATGTGAGACAATTCATTTCTAAACCTCAGGCGACATCCGTTGCTAGTGTGGGAAGCATTAGAAATGCTGGACCTGAATATAAACATTATGGTGAATGTAGATTAATGAGCAGCGCTTGCTTTAAATGTGGGTCACTTGATCATTATCTCCGGGACTGTCCAGAAAGGTTTACAGCTAAAAAATAACAACCAATGAAAGTAAGTAACACGACTACTAGAGGGAGACCACCCCGAAATACTGGAAATGTGAGTGGTAAATGAGGTGTTACGAGAGATTCAACTGTGAGATCTGAGGCACGAGCACCTGCCAGAGCTTATGCTATTCGTGCACGAGGGGAGGCATCACAGCCAGATGTTATTACTGGTACTTTTTCTCTTTTTGATACTGATATAGTTGTGTTGATAGATCCTAGATCAACCCATTCTTATATCTGTGTGAATTTAATGTTTAAAAAGAGTTTACATATCGAGTCTACAGAGTTTGTAATTAAAGTATCGAACCTCTTATGCAAGTCACTTTTAGTTGATAAAATTTGTAAGAGTTGTCCTCTGATGATTCGGGGTTACTGTTTTCGGGCTGACTTGACGCTTTGACCGTTTGATGAGTTTGATGTGATTTTGGGTATGGACTGGCTTGCTATTTATGATGCAGTTGTGAATTGTAGACAAAAGACTATCGAATTGAAATGTCAAAATGGTGAGATTCTTCGAATTAAGTTTGATGATTTGAATGAATTACCGGTTGTAATATCATCTATATTAGCTCAGAAATATTTGAAAAAGGGCTATGATGTATACCTTGCATACGTACTAGATATGAAAGTGTCATAATCAAACATTGAATCTGTACCTGTAGTTTGTGAGTTTTCGGATGTATTTCTAGAAGAATTACCAGGTTTACCACTGATCAGAGAGGTTGAATTTGGTATTGAATTAGTATCGGGAACAACACCGATATCAATAGCTCCATACAGGATGGCTCCAACAGAATTAAAAGAGTAGAAATCTCAGTTGCAAGAATTGACAGATAGAGGTTTTATATAACCGAGTTATTCTCCTTGGGGTGCACTAGTATTTTTCATGAAAAAGAAAGATGGCACAATGAGAATGTGTATCGATTATAGACAGTTGAATAAAGTGACTATAAAGAACAAATATCCTCTACCGCGGATTGATGACTTATTTGATCAGTTGAAAAGGGCTAAAGTATTTTCAAAGATTGATTTGAGATTGGGTTACTATCAGTTGTAAGTTAAAGAGTCGAATGTACCAAAAACCGCGTTCAGAACGAGGTATGGACATTATGAATTCCTTGTCATGCCTTTCAGTTTAACTAATGCTCCTGCCATTTTTATGGACTTGATGAACTGGATATTCAAACTGTATTTAGATAGATTTATGGTTGTATTCATTAATGATATTCTGATCTATTCACAAGATGAATCTGAACATACCGAACACTTGAGAATTGTGTTGCAAAACTCTATGTGATAAACAGTTATTTGCAAAGCTCAGTAAATGTAAGTTTTGGCTCAAAGAGGTTAGATTTCTAAGGCACATTGTTTCAGCTGACGGTATTAGAGTTGATCCAAGCAAGATTTCTACTATTTTTGATTGGAAATCTCCAAGAAATGTATCGAAAGTCTGTATTTTTTGGGGCTTAGCGGGTTATTACCGAAGATTCGTGAAAGGATTCTCGATGATTGAGACACCGATGACACTACTATTACAAAAAGACGTGAAGTTTGATTGGTCAGAAAAATATCAACTGATTTTTGAACAGTTGAAAGTACTATTAGCTAAAGCACCAGTTTTGGCTCAACTGGTTGAATTTGTTTATAATAACAGTTATCAATCTAGTATTAAAATGGCACCGTATGAAGCTCTGTATGGTAAAAAATTTAGAACTCCATTGTATTGGACAGAACTCAGTGATGAAAAGTTACATGGAGTTGACTTAGTCCAAGAGACTGAGGAAAAAGTGAAAGCAATTCGAGACAGTTTAAAAATAGCCTCTGATTATCAAAAGTCTTATACTGATCTGAAACGAAAAGAAATAGAATTTCAAGTTAGTGACAAAGTATTCTTGAAAGTATCGCCTTGGAAGAAAGTTTTCCAATTTGGTCGTAATGGAAAACTGAGTCCACAGTTCATTGGACCATATGAGATTACAGAAAGAATTGGGTCGGTTGCATATCAGTTGGCTTTACCACCAAAGCTTGATCAGATTCATAATGTTTTTCATGTGTCTATGCTATGGCGGTATCGATCCAATCCTTCACATGTTATCTCTTTGCCAGAGGTAGAGATTCAGCCTGATATGACATATAGTGAAGAACCAATCAAAATCTTAGCTCAAGAAACAAAAGAGTTAAGAAATAAAAAGGTAGCTTTAGTGAAAGTTTTTTGGCAACGACACGCTATTGAAGAGGCTACTTGAGAACTGGAGGATACTATGAGGAAGCAATACCCGAATCTTTTTACTGGTAAGATTTTCAAGGACGAAAATCCTTAAAGGGGAGAGAGTTGTAACAACCCATTTTTCAGTAAAATCAGAACAGTGGTTTTGGGGCCACAAATCCAACCCAAAAATAAATTATTTTTATTTTATTAGATGGTCTGTATTACGATAAACATGTCATGTGAAAATTTTGATACGAAAATTTTATCGATTAAGTGTTTAATTACAAGAAGGACTAAATCCTATAAAATACGAAAGTTGAATTCTAATAGCTATAAAGATTAAATAGCTATGGAATTCAAACCTAGAGGTCCATATAATTAGATCATTAAAGAAAATTATGTAGATTTTTGGTAACACATCCATGGAAATTAAGAAAAAGGGTAAGGACTAAATTGGAATTTGAAAAGTAAGTAATTAATTAAAAGATGAAAAGAAAATATCATCTTATTTTCTCATCTTCTTCAACCTAAAATACATGGAAACCTTAAGAGAGAGAGAAGAAACTTTCATGGCTTAATTGGGTAAGTTCCCTTGTCCTGTTTTTAGTAATTTTGATATTTTTGAAATCGGGATAGCTTAAACATCTATTTGGGGGATTAATTTGAAAAGCTATCAAAGTTTGGAAAATGGGTCATGGATTCATATGCTAAAAATTAGAAATTTATGGTAGAAAATGAAAGGTTGTTGATAGATAACAACTTTTACAAAGTGATTTTTTATGAAAACATGATTTAGGTACTAAAATGTAAACTTGTGAAATTGAAGAAAAATTCTAAATTTTTATGAATACATGTGCTATAAATTTTGTAATAGGATTTTGGTTAGGCTTGGAAGAGGGATTAAATTGCACAAGTTTTATTTTTCGAGCCTAGAGACAAAATTGGAATTTATGGAAAAGTTAGGGGCAAAGTGGTTATTTTTCCTAGGACGTAAATTGAGTCCAAATAAATATGCAATATGTGAAATTGATGATTAAAACTATTTATATAGATCCGGACAACACAAATTTGAGGTTAGACTGAGGAAAAGAAAAGGTTTCGGATTAGTAGATTTTATACGCGAACAAGTGTAGAGGTAAGTTCGTGTAACTTAATCAGGCATGTAAATATGTTTAATTGAATGTTATGTTGTATGTAATGTGACTTATATTGATGTACATTACTTGAATGTTATAATGAGAAATTTAATATATGCTTGATATGGAAAAAAAATGGGTTAAGTCCCGATTGAATATTGAATTCCGATGAATACATGCACTTTCCCAAAATGAATAAGGTCCTGCATTTCTTTCTGTGACAGCCCTAATTTGACCCTAGTCGAAATGTGGTTTCGGGACCACAAAACCGAGTAATAAAATTTAGTTAAAATTTTAATTTCATATCTTATATGTGTGATAGTACTTGTATAAAAATTTGATGTTTTAATTTTATCTTAGGAATGTGAATTTTGCTTGAAAGGATCTAGTTGAGAGACTTAGAAAATTATGATAGGTAAATAAGTAAGGACCAAATAGTATTAAAATAGGAAAGTTTGGGTTTGCATGTCAAAGTGCCCAATTCATGTTAAGTGGCCGGCCAAGCATGGTTCCATTCCTCCAAGTTTATGTTGTTTATTATTTAATATTGGTAAGTAAATTAAAATAAATTAAAGAAAGGAATTAAAAGGAAAAGATGAATAAAATAAGGAGGAAGAGGAGTGTTCATCTTTTTTTCTTTGGCTATTGCCGTGAGTGAGGAGAAGGAAGGGAGATTTGGTTATTTGATTTTGGCTTGGAAGATGGCTAAAATGAGGTGTGTATTGAATGATTCTTGAAAATCTATGCATGTTTGAGATGGTTAGTTCAAATTCTACTCATCCTATAGATAAGACTTAGGATTTTGAGGTTGACATTCGGCCAAGAAGCTTGAAACTCTTAGTAGATGTGTTAATGTCATTAAAATGGATAGTAATGTAGGATATGGTGAGTGGTTAATTGCTTTTAACTTGAAAGTTGAGGTTAAAATGGGTTAAGTGATTGCGAATCTAATTTAGGGTGGAGGATTGTGTTCATGTTATATTGGATAGGTAGAGGTTGTAATGAGGTTGAAATTGTTGAATTGTTAGTTGGGTAACAAATGAAGCAATCGGCCATATGGGGTAAAAATGGGATGTTCATTTTAGTTGTTGTCTCATTTTTGTGAGAAATGGGTCAAGTGTTCATGAGATGAAATTTTGTGATTTGATGAATTAAAAGTAATAGTATAGTTGATATATATATATATATATAGATATACATATTCGGCCATCACTTAGGAGCTTATGTGATGCTGAGTTTAAGCTTTGCATATTCGGCTATATATACATATATATGTAAGCCCATTCGTGATATTACCTTAGGACTATGTATATATAACCGACAAAAAAAAATGGGAAAAACTAGCAAAGGTGATTGCCGAATGTCCAAGTATACATATGCATGTGTGATTGGATTATTGAAAGTATGGTATTTGCATAAGGTTATTAGCCGAATAGCTAAGAACATAAGGTAGCAAGATAAAAATTTTACTATGCCGTTCCGTATGTCATAAAATCATTAAAATGTGAATACCAATATATGTAGCAAAGCGGTTGAATGAGTTAATTTATTTGTTTAAGCTCAAGATCCTAAAGGAGAGGCGTCCAACAAGGGGAAATCGAAGGTCATCGAGTAGCCGACTTGGAATTATTTTACCCAACACAAGGTAAGTCATTAAGCATATAGTTGGTATTGATTTAAATGATCGTAATACCTATGCAACTGTGGTTAATGAGATGAAATGTATACAAATGTATATGTATGTAGAGATGAAATTGTCGAATGTAAAAAGGAAGTGAAGCGTATAGAGTGGCTGGTTTTCGGCACTAAGTGTGCGGGCAATAAGTGTTCACGGTTGTGAGATTGGCACTAAGTGTGCGGGCTTGAAATGCATGGCACTAAGTGTGCGAGTTTAAAGTACATGGCACTAAGTGTGCGTGGTTGATTATTAAGCACTATGTGTGCGAACCCACTATATATATATATTTTCTATCAATTATTTATATTAAGGGTGCGACCTTACCGAGTCGATTTGGACAATGGAAAGGGTAAGTACCTTGAGTTCATGGCTAATAGGTGCTATGTTTATATTTGGAGTTGAGTGTGGTAAGTTTTGAACCTATGTGATGATTATAATTGAAGTCACGTACATAAGGTTCATCGTGGAATAGGTGAAAGTTCGCTTAGTTGTATGATTGTAACGAAAATAAAATGATGTATGGAAATGCCTCAATTATTCTATTGAATAGCGTATGAAATGTCAATGTAGGACTTGGAATGAGATTGAATCATAAGGTCTAAGAAACTATGGCATAGTTCGGTATGGATGGAGTACTTAGCCTCATTTTGTTGTTTCCTCTTGTGAAAATTTTATTAATGGATGTTGGTGTAATGCTTATGACTTACTGAGTTATATACTCATTCGGTGTTTGCTTGTCACCTATTTTAGGTTTCTTGGACTCAACTTTTATGTATTCGGGACCGTCATCAAGTCATCACACCGCTAGCAACTTTTGGTATTGTCTTCTTAGTTGGTCTAGGAGAACATTTCGCATGTATAGGCTATTATGTTTTGTTGAAATTTGGTATGTAAACTTTTAGCCATGCGAAAATGGCATAAATGTTCGGTTGGAATTGGTTCTATGATGTTTGGACACAAGTCTTGGTAATTCGGTTTTGGTTGAGTATTGGTTGAGGCCTACTCGATTATTATGCCATATGTCATGGCTGATTATTTTCGGTGTTAAATTCATGATTTGGTAATAGTGTAGTGGGGAGATGCTCGGTGATGATTAGCCTTTGGCATGGCTAGTCATGGTCATAAATTGTGACATGTATGATGAATTATTAGTTAGATCAAGGAAAAATCATGAAATAGGCATAGTTTGTTTTAGTAACAGATGCTGACAGCAGCAGTGATGTGAGATTGAAAAATCACTAAAAATAGTAGAAATGGAATTAAATAATGAATAAATTATGAAATCGAAGCTTGATGAGTCTATTTTCATATGGAAGAAACGAAACGACCATATGAGCTGTATGTTAGGAGTTAATTAAATTCTTGTGAAACAGGGCCAGAGCGATTTCTGGATCCCCTGTTTTGATTTAGAAAATTCACCGTAAATTTTATCGAGATAATTAGAGGTCGTGCTTTATATATACAAATTCATTATCGAGTCTAGTTTCATTAGAGACAAACGGAATAGGAATTGAAGCCCTGTACAGGGAGATATTTAAATCGTAAGGTACAGAGGTCAGTGTAGTCAAACCTTGAAACAGGGGAGACTTTAACAAATAAACTGTACTAATTGGCTCAACAAAAAAATTCTACAAAAATTCCCCCATATAGATATATGAGTCTAGTTTCGGGGAAAATTTACAGAATTGGATTTCGAGTTTCAGAACTCAAAATATGATTTTTAAAGCGACCACGATACAGTAGCCAGCTTGCCTGGAAAAAAAAAAGGGGGAAATAAATGAAGTAAGCCGGTAACACCTCGTGTTCGATTTCCGGTAACGGCCATGAGTTCGGGGTGTTACATTTTTATTGGTATCAGAGCTATAGTTTAGTCGGTTCTAGGATTACCATAGCGTGTATGAGTCTAGCTATACATGCCTTAATGTTAGTGCTTAATAATGTGATGACTTCTGACGGTTAAAATTTTTGTTTTGATTAGCAAATGGAACCCGAGGTAGAGAGACCCTTAGCGGATGACGTTGAAAGTGTAGCGGCTGCTCTCGCAAGAAGGGACACCGCTGTTGAACCTCACCATCTGCAAATAATCGGATGAGGGGCAAAACAAGCCTTCTTCACCATGATGAATGAGTGGGTCGCGCAATATGCCCGAACCATTCCTACCGTCCAACCATTCCCGAATTTGAATAATCCACCCCAAGAGCCCGTAATGCCATCGATTCATCGATCCCGTGAGGCTGAGTAAACCACCAGAGACTTGATTAGGAAGCGCGAGCCGAGGAGTTCAAGGCCATAGTTATCGATGATGCCGAAAGGGCCGAGTTCGCTTGATAACACCATTCGGTGTTCGATGAACTGCATGCACACCGATGAATGTCTAAAGTGTGATATATCCTTGTTGCGAGACTCAGCCTACTATTGGTGGAGGACCTTGATTTCCATAGTCCCAAACGAATGAGTTACTTGGGATTTCTTCCAAGCGGAATTTCGAAAGAAATATATTAGTCAACGGTTCATCGATCAAAAGCGTAAGGAATTCTTGGAACTCAAGCAAGGCCGATGACAAGATCTCAATACGAATATGAGTTCGTAAGACTCAGTCGGTATGCCCGGGAGTGTGTGGCTGATGAGGTTGCTATGTGCAAGAGATTTGAAGAAGGATTGGATGAAGATTTAAAGCTACTAGTGGGTATTTTGGAGATAAAAGAATTTGTAACACTAGGTGAATGAACCTGCAAGGCGGAAGAACTTGGAAAGGAGAAGAAGAAGGCTAAATTTGAAACTAGAGACTATCGTAAAAGATCAATGGGTAAAGCTCCGCTTCTCACAGAAAGAAGTTCGTGGAGGACACTAATAAATCGAGGACGATCAGGGAACTTCCATTAGAGCACGACCATCGACGGACTCCGAGCTACTTGAGTAGCTAGTGTGGGCAATAATTGCCAAGAGAAACCTGAATGCCCCCAATGTGGAAGACGACACATAGGTGAATGTTGGGGTAAGTCTACTAATAGGGCCTGTTACGGATGCGATTCGAAGGACCACTTCATTAGAGATTGCACGGAGCTTGATGAGAAGAATAGGATGCAAGGTGCAAGACCTAGTGGAATGACAACTAGAGGTAGACCACCAAGAATTTCAAGAGATAGGGGTGGTAGTCAGAGAGGGGCCTCTGATACGGCTGTTCGAACCGAGACCCGTACTCCTGCTAGAGCATATGCCATTCACGCACGAGAGGAGGCATCCTCCCCTGATGTTATCACTGGTACTTTCACTCTCTTTGATACTAGTGTGATTGCTTTGATTGACCCTGGCTCTACTCATTCATACGTATGTGAAACCTTAGCATCCAAAGAAAACTCTATCTGTCGAGTCTCATCGAGTTCGTAATTGAGTGTCAAACCCTTTGGGTCAATACGCACTTGTTGATAAAGTGTGTAGAGATGCCTCTAATAATTCGAGAATCTGCTTCCTACCGATTTGATGCTTTTACCGTTTGACGAATTTGATGTTATTCTGGGTATGGATTGGTTGACCGTACATGATGCAGTGGTGAACTGTAAAAGGAAAACCATTGATTTGAGGAGTACAAATAATGAAGTAGTCCAAGTTGAGTCTACTAATTTAAAGGGGGTGCCAGCGATAATATCTTCAATGACCGCTCAGAGATATGTGAAAAAGGGGTGTGAAACATACCTTGCGTATGTATTTGATAGCAAAGAGACGAAAAGGAAACTTGAATCAGTACCAGTGGTCTGTGAGTATTCAGATATTTTTCCCGAAGAGTTACCGGGGTTGCCACCGGTTCGAGAGGTGGAATTCGGCATCGAAATTGTACCTGGTACCACGCCAATCTCAATAGCCCCGTATCGTATGGCATTAACGGAATTAAAGGAATTGAAAGTTCAATTGCAAGAATTGACGGATAGAGGTTTCGCTCGATCGAAGTTTTTCACCATAGGCGCACCAAGATCGCTTTGTGAAAAGAAGGATGGAACCATGAGATTGTGCATCGACTATCGCCGCTTGAATAAAGTGACAATAAAGAATAAATATCCGCTGCCATGTATTGATGATTTGTTTGATCAATTGAAGGGAGCCTCGGTGTTTTCAAAGATAGATTTGAGATCCGGTTATTATCGCTTGAGGGTCCGAGACTCGGACATACCCAAAACCGCTTTTAGAATGAGGTACGGTCACTACTTAATTCTTAGTGATGCCGCTTGGGCTCACTAATGCCCTCATGGTATTTATGGATTTAATGAATCGAGTATTCGCACCATACTTGGATCGGTTTGTGGTTGTGTTTATTGATGATATTTTAGTTTATTCACAAGGTGAAGTGAACATGCCGAGCATTTGAGATTAGTATTACAAATTTTACGAGACAAGCAGTTATACGCAAAATTCAGTAAATGTGAATTTTGGTTGAGAGAGGTTAGCTTTTTGGGGCACGTGGTGTCCGCATCGGGTGTCAGGGTGGATCCGAACAAAATTTCAGCCATACTCGATTGGAAACCTCCAAGGAATATTACTGAAGTTAGGAGCTTTTTGGTACTTGCCAGATACTACCGACGTTTTGTAAAGGGCTTTTCGATGATAGCTGCACCGTTGACAAAACTACTTTAAAAAGATGTTGAGTTCGAATGGTCAGAACACTGTTAAGAAAGTTTCGATCGACTAAAAACCTGTTTAACCGAGGCCCCAGTGCTAGTACAGCCGGAGTCTGGCAAGGAGTTTGTTATTTACAGTGATGCATCCTTGCTTGGGCTAGGTTGTGTGTTGATGCAAGAAGGTCGAGTTGTGGCTTACGCGTCGAGACAATTAAAGCCGCATGAGAGAAACTATCCAACCCAGGACCTTGAATTAGCAGCCATAGTGTTCGCCTTGAAAATATGGCGACATTACTTGTTTGGAGAGAGGTGTCATATTTATTCAGACCATAAGAGTCTTAAATATTTGATGACTCAAAGAGATCTAAATCTGCGACAAAGACGTTGGCTTGAGTTGTTGAAAGACTATGAACTTGTCATTGATTATCACCCGGGGAAGGCTAACATAGTGGCCGATGCTTTGAGTCGTAAAGCACTGTTTACTTTGAGAGCGATGGATGCTCACCTATCCGTTTCGCCCGATGAGGTGCTAGCAGTTGAATTAAAGGCCAAACCATTATTGATTCATCAAATACTTGAATCCCGTAAAGTCGACGCTGAATTGGTCGCTAAACGAGTGAATGTGCCTCAAATGAGGAATCGAGTTTCAGATTGACAACAATGATTGCTTGACGCTCAAGAGTCGATTATGTGTTCCAAGAAATTCAAACTTATTTCGATAATTTTGAATGAGGCTCACAAGAGTCGAATGTCACCACCCGTAGTACTAAAATGTACAACGATCTCAAACGTCAATTTTGGTGGCCGGTATGAAACGAGACATTTCAATTTGTTTCAAGGTGTTTGATATGTCAACAAGTAAAAGCGAACAACAAGTGCCATCGGGATTACTTCACCAATCATGATACCCGAATGGAAATGGGATCGAGTGACAATGGACTTTGTATCCGGGTTACCTTTGACTCGAATAAGAAAGACTCGATGCGGGTTATTGTTGATAGATTGACCAAGTCCGCTCATTTTATCCCTCGTCTGCACGGATTTTTCGCTCGATAAATTGGCGAATTATACATCTCCCAAATTGTTCGATTGCATGGGGTACCTATTTCTATCATGTCGGATAGAGACCCAAGATTTACATCGCGATTTTGGAAGAAGTTACAAGAAGCGTTGGGTACTAAGATGCATTTAGCACCGCATTTCATCCCCAGATCGATGGCCAATCTGAACGAATAATTCGGATACTCGAGGATATGTTGAGATGTTGCGACTTAGAGTTTTGTGGTTCATGGAAAGATATTTGCCTTTGATTGAATTCGCTACAACAATAGTTTTCAATCAAGCATTAAGATGGCACCTTACGAGGCTTTATACGGTCGTAAATGCCGTACCCCATTATTTTGGACTGAACTTAGTGAAAGTAAAATCTTGGGTTGATTTGATTAAGGATGCCGAGCAAAAGTTCGAGTAATTCGTGAAAGTTTGAAAGTCGCCGGATCGTCAAAAGTCGATGCGGATTTAAAGAGAAAAGACATTGAATATCGTGTTGGGGACAAGGTATTTCAAAGTTTCACCCGAAGAAGGTGCTTAGATTTGGCCGTAAGGGCAAATTGAGTCCGAGGTTCATCGGTCCATATGAAGTATCCGAACGAGTTGGGCCAACAGATACCTGCAGTTAATTTTACCCTCGTGAGCTTGAAAAGATTCACAACGTTTTCCATGTCTCGATGCTTCGACGATATAGGTCCGAATTCGTCGCACGTAATCACTCCATCTAAGATCGAGATTCACCTAACTTGAGTTATGAAGAAGAGCCGGTTCGCATTTTGATACGTGAAGTAAAAGAGTTGCGAAATAAGAAAATCCCATTAGTGAAGGTGTTGTGGCATAAACACGAATCGAAGAAGCCACTTGGGAACTTGAGGACTCTATGAAGGATCGATATCCTAAATTTTTCATCGGTAAGATTTTCGGGACGAAAATTCCTTATGTGGGGAGAGTTGTGACACCCTAATTTGACCCTAGTCGGAATGTGGTTTCGAGACCACAAAACCGAGTCATAAAATTTAGTTAAAATTTTAATTTCATATCTTATATGTGTGATAGTACTTGTATAAAAATTTGATGTTTTAATTTTATCTTAGGAATGTGAATTTTGCTTGAAAGGATCTAGTTGAGAGACTTAGAAAATTATGATAGGTAAATAAGTAAGGACCAAATAGTATTAAAATAGGAAAGTTTAGGTTTGCATGTCAAAGTGCCCAATTCATGTTAAGTGGCCGCCAAGCATGGTTCCATTCCTCCAAGTTTATGTTGTTTATTATTTAATATTGGTAAGTAAATTAAAATAAATTAAAGAAAGGAATTAAAAGGAAAAGATGAATAAAATAAGGAGGGAAGAGGAGTGTTCATCTTTTTTTTCTTTGGCTATTGCCGTGAGTGAGGAGAAGGAAGGAGATTTGGTTATTTGATTTTGGCTTGAAAGATGGCTAGAATGAGGTATGTATTGAATGATTCTTGAAAATCTATGCATGTTTGAGATGGTTAGTTCAAATTCTACTCATCCTATAGATTAGACTTAGGATTTTGAGGTTGAAATTCGCCAAGAGGCTTGAAACTCTTAGTAGATGTGTTAATGTCATTAAAATGGATAGTAATGTAGGATATGGTGAGTGGTTAATTGCTTTTAACTTGAAAGTTGAGGTTAAAATGGGTTAAGTGATTGCCGAATCTAATTTAGGGGTGGAGGATTGTGTTCATGTTATATTGGATAGGTAGAGGTTGTAATGAGGTTGAAATTGTTGAATTGTTAGTTGGGTAACAAATGAAGCAATCGGCCATATGGGGTAAAAATGGGATGTTCATTTTAGTTGTTGTTTCATTTTTGTGAGAAATGGGTCAAGTGTTCATGAGATGAAATTTTGTGATTTGATGAATTAAAAGTAATAGTATAGTTGATATATATATATATAGATATATAGATATACATATTTGGCCATCACTTAGGAGCTTATGTGATGTTGAGTTTAAGCTTTGCATATTCGGCTATATATACATATATATGTAAGCCCATTCGTGATATTACCTTAGGACTATGTATATATAATCGACAAAAAAAAATGGGAAAAACTAGCAAAGGTGATTGCCGAATGTCCAAGTATACATATGCATGTGTGATTGGATTATTGAAAGTATGGTATTTGCATAAGGTTATTAGCCGAATAGCTAAGAACATAAGGTAGCAAGATAAAAATTTTACCATGCCGTTCCGTATGTCATAAAATCATTAAAATGTGAATACCAATATATGTAGCAAAGTGGTTGAATGAGTTAATTTATTTGTTAAGCTCAAGATCCTAAAGGAGAGGCGTCCAACAAGGGAAATCAAGGTCATCGAGTAGCCGACTTGGAATTATTTTACCCAACACAAGGTAAGTCATTAAGCATATAGTTGGTATTGATTTAAATGATCGTAATACCTATGCAATTGTGGTTAATGAGATGAAATGTATACAAATGTATATGTATGTAGAGATGAAATTGTCGAATGTAAAAAGGAAGTGAAGCGATAGAGTGGCTGGTTTTCGGCACTAAGTGTGCGGGCAATAAGTGTTCACGGTTGTGAGATTGGCACTAAGTGTGCGGGCTTGAAATGCATGGCACTAAGTGTGCGAAGTTTAAAGTACATGGCACTAAGTGTGCGTGGTTGATTATTAAGCACTATGTGTGGAACCCACTATATATATATATTTTCTATCAATTATTTATATTAAGGGTGCGACCTTACCGAGTCGATTTCGACAATGGAAAGGGTAAGTACCTTGAGTTCATGGCTAATAGGTGCTATGTTTATATTTGGAGTTGAGCGTGGTAAGTTTTGAACCTATGTGATGATTATAATTGAAGTCACGTACATAAGGTTCATCGTGGAATAGGTGAAAGTTCGCTTAGTTGTATGATTGTAACGAAAATAAAATGATGTATGGAAATGCCTCAATTATTCTATTGAATAGCGTATGAAATGTCAATGTAGGACTTGGAATGAGATTGAATCATAAGGTCTAAGAAACTATGGCATAGTTCGGTATGGATGGAGTACTTAGCCTCATTTTGTTGTTTCCTCTTGTGAAAATTTTATTAATGGATGTTGGTGTAATGCTTATGACTTATCGAGTTATATACTCATTCGGTGTTTGCTTGTCACCTATTTTAGGTTTCTTGGACTCGACTTTTTATGTATTCGGGACCATCATCAAGTCATCACACCGGCTAGCAACTTTTGGTATTTTCTTCTTAGTTGGTCTAGGAGAACATTTCGCATGTATAGGCTATTATGTTTTGTTGAAATTTGGTATGTAAACTTTTAGCCATGCGAAAATGGCATAAATGTTCGGTTGGAATTGGTTCTATGATGTTTGGACACAAGTCTTGGTAATTCGGTTTTGGTTGAGTATTGGTTGAGGCCTACTGATTATTATGCCATATGTCATGGCTGATTATTTTCGTGTTAAATTCATGATTTGGTAATAGTGTAGTGGGGAGATGCTCGGTGATGATTAGCCTTTGGCATGGCTAGTCATGGTCATAAATTGTGACATGTATGATGACTTATTAGTTAGATCAAGGAAAAATCATGAAATAGGCATAGTTTGTTTTAGTAACAGATGCTGACAACAGCAGTGATGTGAGATTGAAAAATCACTAAAAATAGTAGAAATGGAATTAAATAATGAATAAATTATGAAATCGAAGCTTGATGAGTCTATTTTCATATGGAAGAAACGAAATGACCATATGAGCTGTATGTTAGGAGTTAATTAAATTCTTGTGAAACAGGGCCAGAGCGATTTCTGGATCCCCTATTTTGATTTAGAAAATTCACCGTAAATTTTATCAAGATAATTAGAGGTCATGCCTTATATGTACAAATTCATTATCGAGTCTAGTTTCATTAGAGACAAATGGCATAGGCATTGAAGCCCTGTACAGGGAGATATTTAAATCGTAATGTATAGAGGTCAGTGTAGTCGAACCTTGAAACAGGGGAGACTTTAACAAATAAACTTTACTAATTAGCCCAACAAAAAAATTCTACAAAAATTCCCCCTTATAGATATATGAGTCTAGTTTCGGGGAAAATTTACGGAATTGGATTTCGAGTTTCAGAACTCAAAATATGATTTTTAAAGCGACCACGATACAGTAGCCAGCTTGCCTAGAAAAAAAATAGGGGGAAATAAATGAAGTAAGCCGGTAACACCTCGTGTTCGATTTCCGGTAACGGCCATGAGTTCGGGGTGTTACACTTGCGGACGAGATTTAGCACGGAGGAGTAATCCTATTGACCTTGTTATAGAAAGGATTTAGCTTGAACAGGTAATCCGAATATAATACCTCTCGAGTATACGTTATGATTAGGGTTTAGCCTGGACTGGTAATCCTAATTGAACTCTTTTGAGTATACGTTATATAAAGGATTTAGCCTGGACTAGTAATCCTGTTATACAATATGTGGCTCAAGAGTGTATTCCTTGATTAAGTACCCTAATGTGTACCATCGAATAAGAATTGACGGGTTATGGAACCGTATACCCCGAGTGTACTACTTGAGTATCCATCAGAATTTCAATGATTTGATAGACATAAAACTCTTGACATGGTATGAGAATTATGAGACGATATGATAATGACTAGAAAAGAAATATTGCATGATGAGCTCATGTATGTTTACTTTATTGTTATGAGGATTTTGGTGACTAACATGATTGATTCAATGCATTGTGTTTAGGTAATATTGCTAATGGATGGTAAACATGATATTGTATGCTTAGATTTAATAAACAGGATTGGTAAGTTTAGTTTCCGTTATACGAACTTACTAAGCATGTAATGCTTACTCCATTTTATTTTTCCTTATTTTATATTGCTCAGAAGCTCGTGAAGGTTGGAAGATCATTGGAACATCGACACACTATCAACTAGTTATTTTGGGTATACTTAGTAAAATCATTTTGGTATATAGCATGTATAGGACAACTTGGCAATTAGTGGCATGTTAATGATGCTTGTAATCTAGCCATTGGAATGACTAGTAATGGTTATTTTGGTATGATTAAGTAGGTTTTTATGATATAATCACATGTGATATGTTAAGTCTATGTGATCAAATGATGCTAATGCCTAAGTCAATCTAAGGTAAGTTTTTAGACATATATGCATGTAATGGTATGCCATGATGAATGATGTAATTGTTTAATTTGAATGCTTGGAATGGTTGGTATTGGATTTTTGTTTCAAGTGTAGGTTTTGGGTGAAATTTTGGCTGAGAAATAAAGCTAGAAATGGCTTCATTTCATCCACACGGGCATGTGTCTCGACTGTGTGTGGCACACGGTTGGTAACATAAGCATGTGGTTAGGCCGTGTCTCCCCTGCACCTTAATTTTGAGAAATAGAATGCTTAGAAGTGAGCAAAAGAGTAGAGATATAAGCGTATGTCTCAGCCGTGTGTGCTACACGGCCTAAAACACAAGCGTGTGTCTTGGTAGTGTGAAACCTGCACCTAATTTTGAATTAAATTAATTAACCACACAGCCTAGTACACAGGCGTATTTTAACACCCCAAAAATACTTAATATTTATATTCACATGTTTGTGTTACACAACTGTGTATCTGTTTCAATGGTTATGTGTTTTGGGAGTGTCTGAGAAGTCTTAGGTTCAAGCCTTAACTTGTGCAAAAGTTTTGTTTTAAATGAATAAACCCCTATCTCTAGTTAGTAGGTTTATAAGTAAATATGGTTATAACATGTCAGAATGGGCTTGCTGGTCTGGTGATTAAATAGAGTGGTGAGGTTTTGGTGGACTTGAGTTCGAGTCCTGGTATGCGCAATGGAGTGTTTTATTTTGTTGCCAGTGTCGTGTGGGTGTTTGAGTCTAACCGAACTACTGAAGAGTTGTAATGGATTTTGAATTTGGTGGTTGAGGGAGAAGTTGACGATTTTGAGGGATTTGGGGAGGAAAATGTGGGAGTTTGAAGATAGTGGGAGAGTTGGTGTCGAACTTGAACTGTTGTTTCTCAAGTTTTCGATTTTGGATGGTACTTTCTCCCCATTACTGTTTCTGTCGACTGTTTTTGCTTTCTCCCCATTACTCTTTCTATCGACTGTTTTCTCTTCTGGGAGGTCGATTATTACTGAGGGTGCATTTGGATATCTTTCTTTTTCTTCTTTTCTAAAGTTGTTTTCTTCTACTTCTCTAGCAAACGTTCCTTTCTTGTTTTCTTTGGCCGAACACTCATCCACTCAATCTCTCAATTCTTTCGGGTTTGGTCATTTTTTTGCTTTTCCTTCCTTAGTTGTCATTTGCTTACCCAAATACTTCCCTATTTCTGCCGACTTTCTTCTTCCAATCCCCAGTATTTTGTTTGTATTTTTTTAATCCCGAAAACCTCTGTCAAATATTTCTAGGTGTGCAGTTGCTATTCTTTTGTTCCCTTCATCCTTGTCTCTTCCCACAACAGACGTTCTTTTTCCCTATTTTGCAGATTTTTTTTCTTCTTTTGCTTCCCTCATTGTGCATCTCTTTCTTTCTTCATTGCTACTGATCTCGACGTTTTGCTCTCTGCCTAATTGTGGTTACCTTAGTCTCATTCCTTTTCAGTTTTAGTCTTCAATTGAAGAAATGAGCATTTTGTTATGTTATTATTTGATAATCAAAATCAACTTGGTTGTTTTTATTAGAGTGAGCTAGTCAGTTGAAATGTGATTTGAGTTACATGTAGTTAAAGTATCCTCGGTTATGGTAATAAATTTTGTGCATTCACGAATATATCGATGGGCAGTCTAAATGACGAATTGATATTCTAGATAGTATGATACCGAGATATACCTATTAGATTTGTTCTAACTTGATGATGCTATTATGAGTTAAAGATGTTCTGAATGATATGGTTATCACAATTATGAAAAATTGGATGGTTTGTGCATGTTAGCAACGTTGAAAACAGTTGAAGATATTATTAACAGAAGCTCTGGTTCTGAGTTCAGTTTGAATTGAGTAATGAATTTATGATTTTTTAGTGATGCACTATTGAACAGATTGGAATGTGTTTTATTACTAGCATGTAAAGTGATGGTTCATGTTTTCATACGATTAATGTCACATTAAAAAGAACTGTTCGACCAATGATTTAAAGACGGACACTTTTATATTCGTATTGAGAATTTAGTGATATCGTTTATTCGACGAAAGGTGTCACATGTTCCCTGATTTCAAGAATTAAGGTATCGAATGTCAGAAAAAGATCTGAAGTTTAAGACATTGTTAATGGATTTAGATCTTGAAAGATTTCGAGTAATTATCGATCAATCTCTGAGAAAGCAGTTATAGTTACAGATGCCTGGATGGAAAATCCTTATTTATTTTTGTTAGTACTGGTTACTGGATTGATCTTATTTGATGAGGGTCTGATTTTAGCTAAATTAAAATCTAAAGCGATGTTTTCATTGCAAGATTGAGAATATCATAAATGTGTTAACGAAGAGTAAGCTAAACGAGTTCAGTATGAGTCGATTTTTTATTCTAAATTTCAGGTCTGACTTGATGACTGATGTTATTGTTCTGAGATAGAAATTACGTCTAGATGAATTCAGAGCTTATGCAGGAAATATTTTGTACAAGGGTCAGTAGTAGCTCGTTGGTTCATTCTAGGAGTAATAAAAATGTGTAGTTATTTGAAATAGATTTTTTGGTGATTGGGTTTCTCATTTGACAGATCGGCCAAGTTATATGTTTCTGAGGTTGTTAGCTCTCATAGAGTGCCAGTCCCTACTATTTTGGATTGAGATCCGAAGACTATATCCCAATTTTGGAAAAAGCTATAGGAAATTATAGTACGCAGTTGCATCTTGGCACGAAAATACATCTGTAAATCGATGGTAAGTCTGAGAGAGTAATTCAAAACTTTGACGATATGCTCCGACACTGTGTGTTAAAGTTCAAGGTGATTAGAAAGAGATATATGCAGTTGATATGATTTGTGATTCTGGGAAATTAGTGAAAGTGATTCATGAGAGTTGAAAGAAATTTCTTCTGGTAAGATTTTTGGGGACGAAAATCCCTAAGGGGGAGAGTTGTAACAGCCCAATTTTGGGCCTAGTCAGAATAATGGTTTCGGGACCACAAATCCGACAAGGAAAAATTTAATTTTATTATATTTTTATGGTATACAATTTCATGGAAAGACTTCATAAAAATTTCATTCAAAAATTTCGACATTTGGGCACCCAATTTAGTCAAAAGGACTAAATTGTAAAAAGTGCAAAACTTGAGTTCTAGAAGCTAGAGGTGTCTAATTGTTATGAAATTTTAAATTGGAGGTCCTTAAATGGCAATTAGACCATTGGTTAATTTGTTGGACAAAAATGGACATGAAATAGGTGAAATAGAATATTTTTAAGTTAGGGGCATTTTGGTCATTTAGTAATTAAAATGAATTAAAAACAAAATTAAAAGCCAATTTTTGTCCATATTCAACCCCATGGCTGAATTTCACAAGGGGAAACCATGGCTAAGGTTTTTCAAGCTTCCAAGCTCGATTATCAAAGAAAACGAGGTTCGGACCTAGAACAAGAGAAAAATGAGTAATTGACGATTAGGTCCCTCTTTGCCATTTCTGGTATCGAGGTAAGTTCATGTGTAAATAATGAAATGTTGTATCATATTTTAGTGCTTAATTAATGTATGAATTTCTATGTTTAATTGTTATAATGAGTGTATGAATGATACTATGGTCAATGAGAATGACATTGTAAACGAGTTCGAAAAAGATGAGACGTCGAGAAAATCTTGTTTGAACCATAGGAATAGTTTAGGATACAAGTGACATGTCATTAGGAACTATGTGATTATGAGCTCATGAGATTATGTGTATATGTGACTATGTGAATCCGGGTGTTGGTCTTGTACGTTCTACCAGTGGTTGGATAGCTCGACATGTGTTATGGGTACTTGTCAGCTTGTGTGAGTAGCCCGTGTAGTTACGTCCTGACTATCAGCTTGTGTGAGCAGGCCTGTAATTAGCTCAAGAGCGAGCAATGTGTGATATGTGATATGAGGTAGCAAGTGGCTTCCGTGTATCCGACAGTATTCCAAGTGTTCAACGGGTAAATCAGTGAATTATGTGACAAGTAAGTCAATGATGAGGAAATATGAGAATGTGCTACGAGTTAGTACAGGTATGTACTTATAACCCATGAATAAATGTCTCGGTATACTATAAATATGTGGTAAGAATACATACGAGAAAGTTATGCTTGTGAAATATTGATAGTCATGTGACTAATGATCTACAATTATGATAAATGGATGTATGATTAGATTTGAAAATAATCATGTGTTAGGCTTATGAGCCTAATTGAGTTGGGATATAGTACGATGTATATAATTAAGTTGTGATTCAATAGATATGTGAAAGATTGTTAAGCTATATGTTGAAATTATAATTACTTGTAAATGATGTGCGTGTTGTTAAGCAAATTGAAATAACTTGTTAATAATGTGATATGTTATAATGGGGAGATTATGGTTGCTAGCCTAATGACAAGACAATATAATTAGTGTGTGTAAGATAAAAGAGTAAGCATTATGAATGAGTAAGTGGTAGTCATGGGATTTAATGCAAATTGTAATAATAGTATCATCATGGATGGATAAAGTAAATAAATGCTAATAGTTGTTCTTATTTGCATATGAACTTACTAAGCTTTGAAGCTTACTCCCCTTTCCTTTCCCATGTCTCATAAGGTTAATAAACTAGCTCGCGTTGGAGATCACCGGAGATGTTATCACATTATCAAGCTATCATCGCGGAGTAAAATTGAATACAAACCTCTTAAATTTATGGCATGTATAGGGACTTAGTCATTTGGTGTATGAATCATTATGATTTGGCTAAATATATTAGCTTGTGATGGTTAAAGATTTGACGTAATGTGTAGCCATGTAAATTGGCTTATATTGGCCAACGAATGGCATGTAAATATTTTTTAATAACTAGCTATTGGAATGGCTAGTTATGGATATGCTTTGGTGTTATGTATGTCTAAATGAAAGTTAATACAAAGAAATCATGAAATAGTAAAATTAGCATTAAAACAATTTTGGATAGTAGCAGTAATACAACTTTGAAATATCACCAAAATTGTAGAAATCGAATTAGAGGTTGAATAAAATATGAAATTAAATCTTATTGGGTCTAGTTTTACATAGAAGAAACAATGTAAGCAAAATAGTTTCATTTCATGAGATATTTGAATTTTTGTAAGACAAGGTTAGAATGATTTTGGGTTCCCCTGTTTGATTTGGAAAATCATTAAAAATTGTATAAAAATACTTTGGGGTTTAAATTTATATTTTTAATTTCTTAATGAGTCTAATTTCAAGAGAAATAAACGGGAACATCATCCGAATCCCGTACTAAGAGATTAGTAATCTTTAGTGAAGAAAGGTCGAAACTGTCAAACAACAAAATAGGGATGAATTTGAAGAATTAATTGTACTTATTGGCTAAACCATAAATTCTGAAAATTTTATGGTAGGCATATATTTGAGCCTAGTTTCGGAAAAATCAAGCGAATTTTAATTTAGAGTTCTATAACTCAAGATATAAATAAATTTGTTACTATGACTCAAGTGGACAGTTTTGTTATGAACAGTAAATAATTGTTTTGATATGTTGAAACCTTGATTATGGTTGTGTTGGTAGCTTAATTGTGTCATGCTAAGTTCAATTGAAAGTGTGTATGTGAATGTGCAAAATGAGGGTGGCAAATGGCTTGGTAAATAGTTATTTCCTTGGCCACACGGGCAGAGACACGGCTGTATGTCTTAGCTGTGTGAAGGACATGGCCCTGAGACACGAGCGTGTGACTTGGCCGTGTTACCTCAAATTGTGCATGACGTCATAAATAGAGAGTTACATGGGTTGAGGACACGGGCGTATCCCAAGCGACACGGGCATGTGTATGACCACACAGCCTACTCACACGGGCGTGTGACTCTCCAAAGTACGAAAATTTTCTAAGTGTCGTAAAAGTTTCAAAAGTTTTTGGTTTAGTCATGGGCCCGTATAAGGGACGATATGCATGTGATTGGATGAATTTGATTTGGTCCAAATTTTATGGCCCAGTTTTGTATGAATGTTTATGGTTAAGTCTGGTAACGCCTCAGACCCTGTCCCGGCGTAGAATACGAGTAAGGCGTGTTACATTATATGCAACTTGCTAGTTAGAGTTTTTGACATACATATTTGTTTCAGCCTTTTCCATAACACAGTGGTGGTTTTCTCCTTCATTACATCTTGCAAAATTTCGTTAGCCAAATGTTGATGTAATTGTGTTAACGCCTTTCGGTGTTAACGCTTTTCGATGATAACGCCTTTCGATCTTTACGCCTCTTCTCTTCCTCAGTCAATGTCGAATGCATCTAATCTGTCCCTAGTAGGGCATCAACTAAGTCCATCTGTGCAAGAACTGTTTGCATCTTTATCTGCCACAACGCGAATCTAGTGTTGCAATCCAACAGCGAAATTTCATACTTCAAATACGCCATTACCATGATTGAGATGAACAACCCAGAAGCTCTGATACTAATTTGTGAAAAAAAGTAGAACGTTGATAAAGAAAAGAAAAAAAAGAACACACAGATTTTTACGTGGAAACCCTTTCAGGAAAAAACTACGGGCAGAGGAGAAGATAATTCACTATGTCGAATTCGAATGATTACAAAAAGAGTAAGCTATGTCTATTTATAGGCTTGTAAAACCATATTCTAATAGAAGGAGTGTAGTAAGATTGAAACATCTTATTCTAATCAATATCAAGTAAATGAAGTTTATTAAGGTTTAAAAAACCTTATTTTAAAATAATAATAAAAAGTGTAGTTCTATAAGGATTTTACTTTCATTTAATTTTACCACTGTATTTTATTTAAATAAGGATTCGGATCACTTAATTCTAACATTACTCAACTATGCCCACGTTTCTAGTTTTGTCATCCAACTTTCAAATTTTCAATTTAGGCACTAACATTTGAATTTGTTCCTGTTTTGGTCACCCGCTTGATTCTAAATAATTCAATAAACTTAACTATTCACTTTTACAAATTCTATCAATTTGATCTTTAAACTTTCTAATCAAAGCTTTCAACTTTTAAAATAGAGGCAATCCACATCTATAAATTTGTAAAACCCAAAAAGAAAAAAAGAAAAACTTCTCTCAACTAATGAGCCATTTTCTGAGCCAATTTTAGATACCAATTGGTTTATCTTGAACATTTCTCTCCTTTTCTTTTTATTTTCATTAGTTTTCTTCTAAATATAGTATTGTATAGCCCTTTTATTGATAAAAATTTGACTAAAGAAAATGGAAAAAACGTTAAAAAAGAACACTTTAGATTTACTCTTATTGTTAACAATATGACATTTCTTTCAAAGTACATAGAAATAGTCCTCAAAGTAGGTTCTGGAAATTGAAAATTAAATTCAGAGCTAAAAAATATGGCTTTGAAAAATCCAATTGTTAAATCAATAATTATATCATAAGAAAAAAAATGAAAGAATTAGTTGAATATCCTTTTGTTCATTAATTTTTTTAAATTTTATAAATTGATTAAAAGATTATCATGTAACTATTTATTTTTAATTTTAAATCCACAATAAGTAGTATATATTAATAATCTAATTTAGTGTTAAATTATTTATCAAATTAATTAAAAACTAAAATTATTCTAGTAGAGTGAAAATTTATTTCTTACAAATATTAAATTATTATATAATTTTATTATATAATATATTTTTAAATTTTTATTTTCTATTATTTTAATAGTGTTTAGTTCATTTTGAACACTAACTTCTTAAAAATATAAACAAAAGGGTTATGTACATTAATTGGATAATTTCAACCTAAATAAAACAATTAATAGATGTGGATTGCCTTTGCTTTGAAAGCTAGAAGCTTTGGTTAGAAAGTTTAAGGATCAATTTGATAGAATTTGTAAATATGAAAGGTTAAATTTATTTAATTATTTAAAATTAGGATCAAATTAATAGAATATGTGAGTATTGAGGACTAAATGTGTTATTATAACAGTTAGAAATTAACATGGGAGCAACTAAAAATAATTCAAATGTTAGTGCCTAAATTGAAAAATTTTAAAATTAAGTGACTAAAATAAGAATGTGGGTATAATTAGATGACCATTTGTATAGTTTATCCTAATAATAATAGACTTCTACTTAAAAACGTGATCAGGCGACGAATTGCCCAATGTGCCCATTCCTGATATCAGCGGCCAAGGCTTTCTCACTTCATGATCAACGGTCCATAAAACTCCTTTTATTTTCAAATTAAACGGTTTTTCGATTATTATTATTATTATTATTCTTTTCCATCCCTGTCTTTCGCAACCAGCCTTCGTTTCTCACTTTCCTCTCCATTTTCTCGGCGAAATCAAGCATGGGGAAAGGACCTGGTCTCTACTCCGATATCGGAAAAAAGTCTAGAGGTGAAATTTTTTTCTCCTTTTATAGTTTATTTTTCATTTCAGCTTCCTTTGTTCATTTTTGTTTTTGTTTTAATTTCAGATCTTCTTTACAAGGATTACCAGGCCGACCACAAGTTCACTGTCACTACTTATACCTCCAATGGAGTCGTGAGTTTTTCTTTTAATTTTATTTTTAAATATTCCAGATGATATGGTGAAACATCTGCTCTCTTCAGTTCCGATTGTTTTAATTTATTTTCTTTGTCATAAACGAATTCGTAATTCATATTTTAGCAAAACCTATTAATTTGTATATGAATTTTTTTCTCTTATTTGTTCCGAGTGTTATTCTCTTATTTGTATATAATTTTTTCCAATACGCTCGCATGAATATCTGATCTTATGAATTTATGATTGATCTAGAGATTTATGATTTTGGCTCATTTTTTCCCTTCTCAATTATGTCAGGCAATCACATCAACTGGGATTAAGAAAGGTGAACTGCTTTTGGCTGATGTAAGTACTGAGCTGAAGAACAATAACATCACAACCAATGTCAAAGTTGACACTAAGTCTAATGTAAGTTGTAGAACAATTAGATAAGTCTTCGAATTTTAAAGGTCGTGTTCATATAATCATTGCATGCTATCTCATTACGATGAATACAAAGGTAAGCAATGTTTTGGTCTTGTACTGTTTTTACTCATTGTCAGGGTGAATTCAGTCTTGGCTTAAGTATTATCTCATTCTGTTTTTTTTTTTTTTCAATAGCTTTTTGCCACTGTTACCGTTGATGAACCTGCACCTGGATTGAAGACAATCTTTAGTTTTATTGTCCCTGATCAAAGGTCTGGCAAGGTAATAGACTTCCTTACTCATGCCATTAACTTCCTTTTTTTTTTTTCAATAATGCCAACATTTTCTACATCCTGGTTTAGGTAGCTAGCTGTAGCTATGTTTGTCATTTACTTCTGTAAACTTATAGGTTTCATCATGTGGTCATGACATGGTCTTTGTCATTATTGTGACAGGTGGAACTGCAATACCAGCATGAATATGCCGGCATAAGCACTAGCATTGGTTTGAATGCTAATCCCCTTGTTAACTTCTCTGGGGTGGTTGGAAACAATTGTGTCTCAGTGGGGACTGATCTCTCATTTGACACCGCCAGTGGAAACTTTACCAAATTGAATGCTGGGCTGAATTTCACCCATTCTGACCTCATTGCTTCCCTAACATTGTATGTAGTTCCTCGGCGGAGTTGGCTTTAACTTTTAGTTTACTTATTCACATATCCATATTTTCATATGGAACTTCCAGTAAACTGGTTTTTTCTTTCTGTAGCTTGTGCATGTATTCTGTTATTTTGCTTGTGGTTTTGATGAGGTTAATTTGTCGATAACCACAGAAATGATAAAGGTGACACTCTTAATGCTTCCTACTACCACATTGTTAGCCCATTGACGAACACAGCGGTTGGTGCGGAGCTGACCCATAGCTTTTCAAGTAATGAGAACACTCTCACAATCGGTACACAGCATGCTCTTGACCCGTTGACCACAGTGAGGACTCGACTGAACAACTACGGCAGAGCAAGTGCTCTTATCCAGCATGAGTGGCGCCCAAAATCCCTCTTCACTATCTCTGGAGAGGTGGACACCAGAGCAATTGAAAAGAGTGCTAAAGTCGGGCTGGCGTTGGCACTCAAGCCGTAGGGAAAGGTAATATCATTGTTTGAATGAAGGGAGGCCTTTACTTTTGATTGGTGAAACCGGAAGTCTGGAAGACTCGGGAGAGTAATAATGTTCTTTGACGGATTTTTCATGATCTTGGATTGAAAAAATAATTGTGATTGGCGAACTGAAATTGGCAATTTGTTATGTTAAATTTGCTAGGGCGTACAGTGTTTTTTTTTTTTTTTTTGGTTTAAAAAAACAAGGCAGTAGCCTATTCATCTGTGAAATGCAAATGTTGCTTACATGCTATTACTTAAGTTGTTTCAGTCATTAAACTTGGCAGGCAGAGGATGAGGAAATTATAATATCTTAAGAAAGAGGATCCAATAGGAAAAGGAAGGGGCCTTTCCAGTCGTGGCTTAATCAAGGAGTAGCAATGCAAGAGCCTGATCAATTTGTTAGTGTAATAGTATAATGTAAATTAGTAGCATACGGAATGGAATTATGTGCTTTTGCTTCAGCCCTCGAGGACCTGGAATTTGGGAGAACTACCTAATATTATTAGTGGAGTCCATTCCTCGTCCCAATTAAACAAAATATAGTGCTGTTGCTAACGGATGCCAATTGATTTAGTTTAAGAATAGTGCAAATGTGGTAAAACCACCATGGAGTTAGAAGCTAAATTGCCTTTTTATTTTTATCCTTTCTACTCATAAAATAGATAAATTAGTTTATGTACGTTAGATTAAATAGCAAATTAATTTTTTTTGTTAAAAAGTTTATCAAATTGTACTGTTAAAAGTTAGCGTGATTGATGGTATAATCGGCCAATGATGTGACATGCAATGTGTATTTTATGTTGATGTATAAAAATTAATTTTTATAGTAGCAATGGAAGGAACTTTTAATAAAAGAAATAATTTACTCTTTGATCTAATATATATGGATAAATTGACCTTTTTTAAGTATAAGGAGTATATATAATCCAACTTCTAGTACAAAGGCTTTCATGGTACTTTTATTCTTGAAATGTATTTTAGCAAAGATACAATGTTACAAGCTTAAAAGAGAGGGGCGAGAAAGGGATAATAGATGGAATTGAGAAGAAGATTGAACATGACGATGGGATACTTTAATTTATCTAGCTCCTCCTTCAATATGTAGTCTTGGCATTATAATTGGATTGAATTACATTCAAGGTTATTATACTATTAATAAGTTTATATTTTAATTAATTACTTCAAAATAAAATAGTAATTGAATTATTCGAAAATTATCATTTAAATTACTGGGTTATTAAAACCACTATTTTATAGCCTTATCTATTTGCACTACTTGCACCAATTGAAAACTTTCATTCCTCCTCTTTTACAATTTAGTTTTTTCTATGAAACAACATTATTCGTCACAAATCTATAAATTAAAATCCAAACAACTTTCTTCTCCAATCTCTAAAACTGACATTTAGATCAACTTGACCTAAATGTATGTTCTTTTACTGGTTGATGGGTACTAATTTATTGTACTGATTATCAAATCATTGCTTAGAGCTTGCTAGCCAAATGTTTTTATAAAAAAAAATCTTAACAACCTAGTGACTTAAATAAAAATATTTGAATAATTCAATGACTTAAATGAAAATTTTTAAATAATTCAACGACTATTTTGTAACTTTTTAATGTTAAGTGACCAAAACATAAATTTACTAGTAGTTTAGTGGCTTAAGTATTGTTTATCCATCTATAGGTGGAAAGTTACAATTATTCAGTTTTAATTTTAGGGAGAATTACTTCTTTAACATTTCAACTTTGTAAAAAAAAAATTGTGTTTATCATTTAACCTTTTATTTTTTTTCAACTTTTTTAACCCTTAAAATAATTGTGTTTATCATTTTAACTCAAAATGGATGGAAAAATTTAACCTACTGCTAAATATAGATGGAAAATTTCAACCTACTGCTAAATATCTAATGTGGCACCAAGCATAAATCATAATAGAATGACATGACATTGCAGGCATGAAAAAAATTGAGGTTTAGGGAAAGAAGACCCAAAATATGAAAACCTAATAAAATTAAAAAAAAAATTCAGCTAAATCTATATAGCAGTCGGGGGTTAACAAAAAAAAGAATCTCTTCACCTTGAATTGAATCAAGTAGATAATTTGAGAATTGATGACATCAAGCCACTTCAATCTTCAATCACTAGCTTTTTGAATTCATCGCTGAAAGCTTTGATGACACAAGTAATCTTTGGTGATTTCTCAACAATAGTTAATGAATACCAAGTAAGTTCAGATAACTTAAAGTAAACTCGTAACCTGTCTAATTATATGATTTGCGAATGAATGATGATTTCATTTATTAATGGCATAAAATCTTATGAAATGCATTATTGATATTCATATGTTGAAAAATTGTCTCGATTGAGGTTAAAAAGGGAATTCGATGGATAAACCATGAATGACATGTGAATTGAGATCCTGCATGTGTTGCAGTAAGGATTTAACTCGGACGGGTAATCCGTTAATCTCAATTATGAAAAGGACCTAGCCGGACGGGTGTTCCTTTGGATGATTGAGCCTCCCAAAGAATATATGTGCATTATGGATTTAGCCCGGACGGGTAATCCGATTAGGGTCTGAATTTAGCCTGGATTGGTAATTCAGATCCAAGCTCAATAGAGGTGTTTGTCGCTATAAGGGATTTAGCCTGGACTGGTAATCTCGACATCACCTCATGAATACATAAAATGGGGGATTTAGCCGGGACTGGTAATCCCACCGTAAGATGTGAGGTTCGCAGGAGTGTATACCTGAAGTGATCATCCTTACAAATTGACGGTTAATGGATATTCCATTGAGATTTCCTAGAAACTCAACGGGATTAACATGGGATATATGTACAAAATAAGATGTTAAATGATGAGCTCATCTAAAATAAATTATATGGTGCCTTGTTATATGACCAACTCTTTGAATGAATGTATGTGATAGGGAAGCCATTTCATGCATATTGATTTTATTACCCAATTTGGTTGTATGCTAATTACTTGGTAAGTTTACTTTTCGATTATTCGAGCTTACTAAGCATGTAAATGCTTACCCCTTTCTTTTCCCTGCTTTTCAGAGCTCAAGGACTCGTAAGGATTGAAAGACGGTGGGGAGAGCCAACACACTATCAAATAGACCAGCTTGGTATAAAGACATTTCTAATTTGTTCAATGGCATGTATAGGACTTTTGAGTATTTTTTATACGTGTCATTTGATTTTCCAAATGAAGGCATGCAAAGATGTACGTATCTTTTTGTATATGACCATAGGAATTGGCTTATTTTGAAATAGGCTATAACCTATAAATCTATGCAGGTTTATACTTCATACGATGGTTTGTTTCCAATTGGCAATGAGTCTCAAGATCGAGCCAATCTTGAATGTGTTAAAGAGACATGGAATTCCCTTAAATAGAAGATGGGAAATAACCTAGCATGTGTGAAACCAATGATATGAGGTTTCCATGCAATAAGTTTTGCCAAGAACATTTATAAGAGTATAATCATGTTTAATTTTGCATTTGACAATCATTAAGTATAAGTGATAAAAAGGGTGACCAAAGGCTTGAAAAATAGCCTATTAGGATCCACACGGGCCATGGGCATGTGGTAGGGCCGTGTGACCCCTGCACCTAAAATTTTAAGTCAGTGTTGTACACGGGCAGGCCATACAAGCGTGGGATCTGGCCTTGTGCTCCTAATCGTATGATAAGGGTAAAGTCAGTGTTGCACACAGGCTGAGGGCATGGGCGTGTCCTAAGCCACACAGGCATGTGTGACCACACGGCCCCACCCACACGGGCGTGTGACCTTTCAAAACAAGAGAAATTTTCTAACGTGCCCAAAGTTTAACGAATGTTCCTGATTTTGTCCTGAACTGTCCCTAGATATGTTTTAGGCCTTGAAGGCCTTTGTAAAGGACGAGATGTACATGTTTGAAAAGTTTTAAATATTGGCCAAAATTCAATGACCTGATTTAGTATGTTTGTAAGTGTGAAACCCCGATAATGCCTCGAATCCTATCCCAGCGTCGGATACAGAAGAGGGGTGTTACATTTAGTGGTATCAGAGCTACGGTTTAATTGGTTCTAGGACATTGTAGAGAGTATTGAGGATTGCTATACATGCTATTTTTCGAGTATTGATAGTGTGACATCTCCTAACTGTTTAAATTGTTTTGAATATAGTAAATGTCTTCTAATCAAGCACAAGATGAGTCTGAGAGAGCCGAGAGCCATGCTTCAGCTTCTGTACAGCAAGCTGTATTTAGTAGTAGTAAAAGGCTTATGTTTGAAGGCCGGGAAGAGGCCCGAGCTGCTTTTTTTGACATGATGAACGAATGGTTTGAGGATTATTTAAGGAATCACCCCAACATGCTAAGATCTCCCCCGCCCCTTAACCAACTTGATGAGGATGTGCCACAAGGTATGGCACAGGAAAGAATTGGTAAAGCCCCTGTAGATAAGCTTAAAAAGTATGGGGTTGAGGAATTCAGAGTTAAAATTGAGGATAACACTAAAAGAGTAGAGTTCTGGCTCGAGAATACTACACAGGTGTTAGATGAATTGTCGTGCACATTCGAGGAGTGTTTAAAGTATGCCTTGTCCCTCCTGAAGGATACTGCATACCATTGGTGGAAGACCGTATCCTCGGTAGTGCCAAAGGAAAATATCACTTGGGATTTCTTCCAAGCAGAGTTTAGGAAGAAATACATTAGCCAAAGGCTTTTAGACTCAAAGCAAAAGGAGTTCCTGGAACTTAAGCAAAGGAATAAAACTGTAGCAGAATACAAAAGAGAGTTCGTAAGGCTAAGCTAGTACGCAACTGAATGGGTCCAAACTGAGTTAGAAATGTGCAAACGCTTCGAGGAAGGTTTGAATGAGGAAATCAAGTTGTTGATTAAGATCCTTGAAATACGGGAGTTTGCCGCATTGGCTAATGGGGCCAAGAAGGCCGATGAGCTTAATAATGAAAGAAAGCAAGCAAAGAGAGAGGCTCGAGTTGTGATCAAGAGGTCCAGCGGTAAGACACTCTCGTTTCCCACAAAGAAATCAAGGAGCCAACAAAAATGATCCAGTTCATCGGTAGGATATTCGGGTAGAGTAAGAGGCTCTAAACAATGAAGTCAGAAGTCTTCCTCCCTAATGGTGATTAGTTTGGGGAGTGTAGAGGATTAAAAGCCGAAGTGTAAGAGTTGCAACAAATTTCACTTCAGAGAGTGCCAAATGAAGAGTGGCACAAGTTTCAGATGTGGTTCTCTTGACCACTTTCTCAGATACTGCCTAGAGCGAGTCGAAAAAGAAGTGGAAGTAACCCCAAAGTTGAGTGCTCCCATTTCATAAGGTAGACCTCTGAGATACCCTGGGAGTACTAGTGGCAGTCAAGTTGCGACCAAAGACGCTGCAAAACCAGAGGTTCGAGCCTCGACAAGGACGTATGCAATACGCGCTCGAGAGGAAGCCTCTGCTCCTGACATCATCACAGGTACTTTTTCTCTTTTCAATACATGTGTTATTGCCTTCATTGATCTGAGGTCGATGCATTCATACATTTGCATGAGTTTGGTGTCTAGTATGAACATATCAATTGAGCCTATGAAATTTATTATTAAAGTGTCGAACCCGCTAGGCAGGTCAGTCCTGGTTGATAAAGTCTGTAAGAATTGTCCTTTGACGATTCAGGGTCATTATTTTCTGGCTAACATTATGTTGTTACCATTTGATGAATTCGATGTAATACTTGGTATGGATTGGTTAGCCCTGCATGATGTAATTGTAAATTGTGGTAGTAAGTATATTAAATTGAAATGCCCGGATAGTGAGATTCTATGAGTTGATTCGAGAGAATTGGGTTCACCGCCGGTTGTAATCACGACAATGGTTGCTCAGAGATATATGAGAAAAGGGTATGAAGCCTACCTCGCATTTGTATTGAACACTAAGGAAACAAAGTTGACGATTGAATCTGTGCCAATAGTATGTGAATACCCAGATGTATTCTAGGAAGAATTACCCAGATTACCTCTTGAAAGGGAGATAGAGTTTAGTATTGAATTGGTGCCAGGAACAGCTCCCATTTTTATTGCCCAGTACAGGATGGTGCCGACCAAGCTAAAAGAATTAAAAATACAGTTGCAAGAGCTGACGGATAAAGGTTTTGTAAGGCCATGTTTTTCACCTTGGGGTGCCCCTGTATTATTTGAAAAGAAGAAAGATGGTTCGATGAGGCTATGTATAGATTACCGCCAATTGAACAAGGTAACTATCAAGAATACGTATCCTTTGCCAAGGATTGATGATTTGTTCGACCAGTTAAGATGAGCCACCATGTTCTCTAAGGTAGACTTGAGGTCTGGCTACTATTAGCTGCGAGTTGAAGAATCGAATGTACCTAAAATAACTTTCAAAACGAGGTACGGCATTATAAATTTCTCGTCATGCCGTTTGGGTTAACGAATACACCGGCTGTATTTATGGACCTAATGAATAGGATCTTTCGGGCATACTTGGATAAGTTTGTCGTTGTGTTCATTGACGACATCTTGATTTATTCCAAAGATGGGACAGAACATGTGAAGCACTTGAGAACTGTGCTGCAGACCTTGCGGGAAAAGCAATTGCATGCTAAATTTAGCAAGAGTGAATTTTGGCTCCAAAAAGTCAGATTTTTGGGTCATATTGTTTCAAATGAAGGCATCTGAGTTGATCCAAGTAAAATTTCTACTATCGTCGAGTGGAAACCACCTAAAAATGTAACCAAGGTTAGAAGCTTTTTGGGTCTAGCCGGTTACTATCGAAGATTTGTGAAAGGATTCTCCATGATAGCGACTCCGATGACGAGGTTGCTATAGAAAGATGTTAAATTTGAATGGACAGAAAAGTGTCAGCAAAGTTTTGGGAAGTTAAAGACATTACAGACTGAAGCTCCTGTTCTAGTATTGCCTGAGCCGGGAAAAGAATTTGTGGTCTACAGTAATGCATCCTTGAACAGGCTGGGTTGTGTGCTTATGTAGGATGGTAAGGTAATAGCCTACGCTTCCCGACAGTTGAAACCATATTAGAAAAACTAACCTACACACGACCTAGAGCTTGCTGCCATCATTTTTTTTTTGAAAATTTGGAGGCATTATTTATATGGTGAGACTTGCCGCATATTCATAGACCACAAGAGTTTGAAGTATTTGATGACTTAAAATGAAATAAATCTGAGACAGCGGAGATGGTTAGAGTTAATCAAAGATTATGATCTGATCAACGACTATCACTCGGGAAAGGCGAATGTGGTCGCCGACGCGTTGAGTAGAAAATCCTTGTTTGCATTAAGGGCCATGAATGCTCGTTTGGCATTGCTTAACGATGGTTCAGTCTTGGCAGAGCTAGAGACTAGGCTGACATTTCTTCAGGAAATCTATAATGCTCAAACTAATGATGAAGACTTGCAAGCTAAAAGGACTCAATGTGAGTCAAGTATTGAATCAGATTTTCGGATTGGTTCTGATGGATGTTTAATGTTTAGAGATAGAGTTTGTGTACCTAAAGACAATGAACTTATACAGAAAATTTTGCAAGAAGCACATAACAACCGTTTATCAATTCACCCGGGAAGTACCAAGATATACAACGATTTGAAAAAAATGTACTGGTGGAATGACATGAAAAGAGATATTTCTGAATTTGTATCAAAATGCCTAGTATGTCAGCAAATCAAAGCTGAACATCAAGTACCTTCAGGTTTGTTTCAGCCTGTGATGGTCCCTAAATGGAAGTGGGACAGAGTTACTATGGATTTCGTGACAGGATTACCATAACTCCAAAAAAGAAAGATTCCATATGGGTTGTAGTCGAAAAGTTGATGAAGTCGGCTCATTTTATTCCTGTAAGGAAAGAGTACGCTCTTGATAAGTTGGTCGACTTATATATTTTTGAGATCGTGAGATTACATAGGGTACCACTGTCGATTATTTCAGCCAGAGACCTGAGGTTCACTTCAAGATTCTAGAAGAAATTACAAGAAGCCTTGGGTACGTAGTTGAGCTTTAGTATAACTTTTCACCGCAGATTGATGGTCAGTCTGAGCGAATGATTTAGATCCTTAAGGATATGTTGCGATGTTGCATCCTCAAATTTCAGGGCAGCTAGGAAAAATACTTGCCGTTGGTAGAATTTGCCTATAATAATAGTTTTCAGTTTATGAAGCCTTATATGGCAGGAAGTGCTGAACTCTATTGTACTAGATAGAACTCAAGGAAAGTCAGATTCGTGGAGTTAATCTGATTAAGGAAACTGAGGAGAAAGTTAAAGTGATACGAGATTGTTTAAAAGCAGCATCAGATAGGCAAAAGTCGTATGCTGACCTGAAAAGAAAGGAAATTGAGTTCCAAGTTGGAGATAAAGTATTCTTGAAAGTATCTCTATGGAAGAAAGTGTTGAGATTTGGTCGGAAAGGCAAGCTGAGTCTACGGTTTATCGTACCGTACGAGATCACCGAAAGAGTTGGACCATTAGCCTATCGTTTGGCATTGCCACCTTAATTGGAAAAGATTCACAATGTGTTCCATGTATCTATGTTAAGGTGATATCGATCAAACCCCTCTCATGTGATTTCGTCGGCAGAGATTGAAATTCGACCAGACATGACCTTTGGAGAGGAACCGGTTAAGATTTTGGCCTGTGAGATTAAACAGTTAAGGAATAAAGATATAGCTTTGGTAAAAGTTTTATGGCATCGACATGGTGTAGAAAAGTCTACATAGGAGCCGGAAGAAACCATGAGAAGCCAATTTCCGAACCTGTTTACTGGTAAGGCTTTCGAGGACAAAAGTCCCTAAGGGGGGAGAAATATAACATCCCAAAATAGGGCCTAGTCGGAATAGTGGTTTCAGGACCACAAATTCAACATCAAATATTTATTTTATGATTATTATGATGTTTAGTGTATGAGAATATGCATGTGTTAAAATTTCATGAAGAAATTCTTTGAGTACGGTGTCCAATTGAAAATTAGGGACTAAATTGAATAAATTGCAAAACTTGGATTCTAGAAGCAATTTGTATGAAATTGCTTTAGATTATAAATTAGAAGGTCTTGGAGAGAAATTTACCCAGTTTTTAAGTTTTTGGACAAAAATGGGCTTGCATGGATGAAATTTTGAAGAAAGGGCTTAAGGGCATTTAGGTCATTTGGCATTTTAATGAAATAAAATGGGAAAAATGAACCAAAAATCAGCCATTTTCTCCCTTGTACCAGCCGAAACTTTCAAGCTCTCCATAGCTAGGGTTTTCGAGCTTTTCAAGCTCAATAGTAAGTGCTTCTAAGCCCCGTTTTTAATGTTCTTTGTATTTTTGAAATCTCGATAGCTTACTCTCTCCATTTCTACCCATATCTCATGATAGGGTTCATGTTTAAAAATTTACCCATGCATGGGTTACTTGTATTTTGATGGTTTATGGAGGAATATGAAAGTTGGATGTGTGTTTTTTTGCAAAATTTGTAAAATGTGTGGTAGAAATGAGAAAATAATGGAAATTGTGGGCTACCATAAGAGGGAAAAGTGTTTAGCTAGGCTTGGGTAAGGTAGAAATTGCATGTGTTTCATTATACGAGCCTAGGGACTAAATTGTAAAAATGTGAAAGTTTAGGGGCAAAACGGTCATTTGGATCGGGGGTGGAATTTAGACTTGAAAAGCATAACGTAGAGTGTTAATGATTTAATTTTGTTGTTACAGACCCCGAGGAGCAAATTTCGGAGGTCGATCAAAGATACGAAAGGTTTCGGAATAACCGAAGCACAACATCGAAATGAATATCAAGTAAGTTAGAATAACTTAAAGTAAACTCCTAACCTGCCTAATTATATGATTTGCAAATGAATGATGATTTCATTTATTAATGGCATAAAATCTTATGAAATGCATTCTTGATATTGATATGTTGAAAAATTGTCTCGGTTGAGGTTAAAAAGGGAATTCGATGGATAAACCATGAATGACATGTGAATTGAGATCCTGCATGTGTTGCAGTAAGGATTTAACTCGGACGGGTAATCCGTTGATCTCAATTATGAAAAAGATCTAGCTCGGATGGGTGTTCCTTTAGATGATAGAGCCTCCCAAAAAAATATGTGCATTATGGATTTAGCCCGGACGAGTAATCTGATTAGGGTCTGAATTTAGCCTGGATTGGTAATTCAGATCCGAGCTCAATAGAGGTGTTTGTCGCTATAAGGGATTTAGCCTGGATTGGTAATCTCGACATCACCTCATGAATTCATAAAATGGGGGATTTAGCCTGGGCTGGTAATCCCACCGTAAGATGTGAGGTTCACGGGAGTGCATACCTGAAGTGATCATCCTTACAAATTGACGGTTAATGGATATTCCATCGAGATTTCCTAGAAACTCAACGGGATTAACATGGGATATATGTACAAAATAAGATGTTGAATGATGAGCTCATCTAAAATAAATTACATGGTGCCTTGTTATACGACTAACTCTTTGAATGACTGTATGTGATAGGGAAGCCATTTCATGCGTATTGATTTTATTACCCAATTTGGTTGTATGCTAACTACTTGGTAAGTTTAATTTTCGATTATTCGAGCTTACTAAGCATGTAAATGCTTACCCCTCTCTTTTCCATACTTTTCAGAGCTCAAGGACTCGTAAGGATTGGAAGACGGTGGGGAGAGCTAGCACACTATCAAATAGACCAGCTTGGTATAAAGACATTTCTAATTTGTTCAATGGCATGTATAGGGCTTTTGAGTATTTTGTTATATGTGTCATTTGATTTTCCAAATGAAGGCATGTAAAGACGTACGTATCTTTTTGTATATGACCATAGGAATTGTCTTATTTTGAAATAGGCTATGACCTATAAATCTATGCAGGTTTATACTTCATACGATGGTTTGTTTCCAATTGGCAATGAGTCTCAAGATCGAGCCAATCTTGAATGTGTTAAAGAGACATGGAATTCCCTTAAATAGAAGATGGGAAATAACTTAGCATGTGTGAAACCAATGATATGAGGTTTCCATGCAATAAGTTTTGCCAAGAACATTTATAAGAGTATAATCATGTTTTACTTTGCATTTGACAATCATTAAGTATAATTGATAAAAAGGGTGACCAAAGGCTTGGAAAATAGACTATTAGGGTCCACACGGGCCACTCCCATGGGTGTGTGGTAGGGCCATGTGACCCCTGCACCTAAAATTTTAAGTCAGTGTTGTACATAGGCAGGCCACACGGGCGTGTGATCTGGCCGTGTGCTCCTAATCGTATGATAAGGGTAAAGTCAGTGTTGCACACGGGTTGAGGGCATGGGTGTGTCCCAAGCCATACGGGCGTGTGTGACCACACGGATCCACCCATACAGACGTGTGACCTTTCAAAATAAGAGAAATTTTCTAACGTGCCCAAAGTTTAACGAATGTTCCCGATTTTGTCCCAAACTACCCCTAGGTATGTTTTAGGCCTCGAAGGCCTGTGTAAGGGACGAGATGTACATGTTTTAAAAGTTTTAAATATTGGGCAAAATTCAGTGACCTGATTTTGTATGTTTGTAAGTGTGAAACCCCAGTAACGCCTCGAACCCTATCCCGGCATCGGATACGGGTGAGGGGTGTTACGCCTAATGTATCCCTCAAACGAAACATGTTGCCTTCATATGCCCTAGGTTTCTACAATACCCACATAAACTCTGTTTCAGAATTGAAGATAGAATCAGTTCCAATGTTATGTAAGTACACAGATGTGTTTCTAGAAGAGTTACCAAGGTTACCGCCGATTAGAGAGGTTGAGTTTGCTATTGAATTAATGTCGGGAACATATCTGATATCAATTGTTCCATATAGAATGACACTTACAGAATTGAAAGATTTGAAAGCATAGTTGCAAAATTTGATAGATAGGGGATTTGCTCGGCCCAGCTTTTCTCCTTGGGGTGCTCCTATGTTGTTTGTTAAGAAAAATTACGGTTCAATACAACTATGTATTAATTATCGACAGGTCAACAAAGTCACAATTAAGAACAAGTATCTATTGCCACATATTGACGATTTGTTTGACCAGTTGAAAGGTGTAATGGTATTTTCAAAGATCGATATTCGTTCTGGTTATTATCAATTACGAGTTAAAGACTCAGATGTGCCAAAACCATGTTTAGAACCAAATACAGACGTTATGAGTTTCTTGTGATGCTATCCGGTTTGACTAATGCACCTACTGTGTTTATGGACTTGATGTGTAACACACCTAACCTGTGCTCGTTGCCAAAATAGGCTTCGAAGCATTACCAGAACATTCAGAACAATTTTCCAAAATCTACATATGTGACAGCCCTAATGTGACCCTAGTCGGAAAGTGGTTTCGAGACCACAAAACCGAGTCATAAAAATAATTAATCGTCATATTTGATGCTTATTATATGTATATATGCATGTGTGAAAATTTCATGTTTGAATTTTGTTAATTGTAAGTGAATTTTATTAAATAAGAATTGTGAGAGAAAATTTAGAAATGTGCTAGGCAAAAGTTAAAGTGGCCTATTGATGCATGTTAGAAAATGCTTGTCCTTGCATGTCAAATTACCCAAAACTTTAGGTAGTGGCCGGCCATGCAATGGGTTAAACATATTATAAACATTTTGTGTTAATGTGTTATGTTAAAAATAATAAAATAAAAGGTTGGTAATAAAGTAATGAAAAGGGAGGGGTGATGAAAACAAAGTTGTTTCATCCATGCTCCTCCATTGCCGTGAATTGAAGGAAGAAAGAAGAGGAGGTTCGGTCACTTGGAGCTTAAGGGAGGTTAGTCATTTGTGTTAGATTTTCTTTAAACTTTAAGCTTGTTTCTAGTTAATTAGCTTGTTTCTTACATAACCCATGTCAAAATTATGAAAATCTTGGTGATGGTTTGAGCATTCGGTTTTAGTTATTAAAGGATGAGATTGGGTTATGGTTTTTATGTTTTATGAAGAATTGTTGAAGAGAAGGGTTTTAGTTAGTCAAATGATAAATTCTAATGTTCATGAGTACAATGGCCAAACATAGATTTGTCTAATGAATTGAACAAATGCCGTGTGAGTGATTGAAATGAATGAGTTGGAGGTTGGATCATATTAAGATTCGGCTTTGCACATAAATATTAAGAGTTTGATATTTTTATGATTTTTGGAAGGTAAATAAGGTTATGCTCAAGTTAAATACAAGATTATGGCTGATTTGTGTTTAGTGAGTTTCGGCCAAGGACTTTATGTGCATTCAGTTCAAGTAGAGTAAATGTGACGGGTAGAAAATGGTTGTTAATTGAGATAGTTTAAGGTATTTGTAAGTAGTTTGAATAAATGAACAACAATAATAATAAATCATCTAGTGAATTGGTGTAATTGCCGAATTTGAACTAGAAAGTTATTGAGTAATGTTTGTATGTTAAGTGATAGAATAGAGCGAATGCTTGGAATGTGATATGTATGAATTATAGGTTGGATTAAAGGCTGTTATATTGCCATATCATTTTTGGGAATGTGCTATGTCAAAGAAATTGAGGGTTGATGTTTAAGTAAGGTAAGTATAGGTATATTCGGCTTGTAGTTTTATAAATGTGATATGAGTATTTTGTTTTGTAAATGAGTAGTAAGTATGTTAAGAATGGTTCTAAAATGTATATGGATGCCGTATGATTGTGTTTGATTGGGAAGTAAATTCTTTGATTCAGCTCAAGAGCTTAGAGGATCAAAGTTGGATAGGGGAAAGGAAAAAGTGGTCGAATAGCCGTTGAAATCGTTCGACAACATCCGAGGTAAGTTTTCGAGTAATGGAACTTAGTTTATGATTTGTTTAAGTCATGAAATATAAGCATAACAAATAAACGGTGATATAATGATTTTGTTTGAGTTATATATATTAAGGTAATTAGTTCATACTTATGACGGGCAGCCGAATGCGTATAGAGATTATGTTATAAAGCAAATCAAAATCATGCTCCTTGTATGTGGCTATTGAGCCGAAAATGGTAATGGTTGATAAGTGTCTTGTGTTTGAATTCTGGTTATGAAAATGAAATATAGACGTGTCATGATTTATTGATATATGTGCTTGATTATTCGGATGATATCCGGGCTAAGTCCCGAAGGCATTTGTGCTAGTGACTATATCCGGGCGAAGTCCCGAAGGCATTTGTGCGAGTAGTTGCTATACCCAGGCTAAGTCTCGAAGGCATTTGTGCTAGTGACTATATCCGGGCTAAGACCCGAAGGCATTTTTGCGAGTTGCTATATCCGACTAAATCCCGAAGGTACTTGGGTTTGGAAGTGAGCGATCTTGCTGTAATAATTTCAATTAATACGCTCATAAAATCCAAACGATAAGGTATGTTTCGTATATGTAGCGGAAAGGTTGATTCCTTTTAAATAGTATTCTCACAATTGATTAACGAACTTCCGGCCTCTAGTTAGGTTTGATTTCCTGTGTATGAATATAATGGTTGAAGCGTGAAGTAAGTGTGATTTTGAGAACATGTGACAGCCCTGATGTGACCCTAGTCGGGAAGTGGTTTCGGGACCACAAAACCGAGTCATAAAAATAATTAACCGTCATATTTGATGCTTATTATATGTATATATGCATGTGTGAAAATTTCATATTTGAATTTTGTTAATTGTAAGTGAATTTTTGTAAATAGGACTTATGTGAGAAAATTTAGAAATGTGCTAGGCAAATGTAAAGTGGCCTATTCATGCATGTTATAAAAATGATGGGTTTGCATGTCAAATTACCCAAAATTTGAGCTAGTGGCGGCCATGCTATGGGTCATAACATATTATAAACATGTTGTGTTAATGTTTTATGTTACAAATAATAAAATAAAAGGGTTAGTAATAAAATAAGGAGATGAAGGGTGATGAAAACAAAAAAAAGAAAAAAAGTGTTCATCCTTTAACATCTTTGGCGAAAATTCTAAGGAGAAAGGAAGAAGAAAGGAGTTCTCTTGCTTCATGTTCGGTTTGGATGAGGATTAGGAAGAGGTAAGTATCTTGAAATTCTTGGAAAATTATGTATAAAGAAGGTGGTTAGTTCAAGTTCTATTCATTCCATGGATTAAATTTTGATTGATTGGAGGTTTGATATTCGCCAAGTAGTTTGAAGCTCTTAGTACATATATTTTTCTTCCTTCTTGAAGGTTGAAATTGGGTTGTTCCTAAGGGGTGCCGAATGTGGTCATTGAAGGGCCTTGAGGAACAATATGTGTGGCTTGGGTTATAACATTCGGCCATGGTAGTAAATAGAAGAGATAAATGGTATTAAGGTGAAGTAGAGTCTAGCAAATGAGCACATATGTGCATTAGTTCTAAATGGAGAAAAATCGGCTAACAAGTGTGTACTAAGGCCGAATATGATTTTGGATATTATTGGGCAATGTATGTGTTTTAAATTAATGGAATGGAGAGGATGCTTTAATTGTGTTATGAACAATTATAGGTTAAATTAAGGTTTGCTAAGCTAGCTATTAAGGTGAAGTGCAAATGTTAGTATTTGATTGCTAGTGTATATATGTGTACTAGCCGAGTTTTGAATTTGAATAATGGTTTGAGCACCATGTGTTGTATTGAGATTGTTTGAGTGAATTCATAGATATTTATATGATGAATTCGGTTGTAGATATACATGCTTAAATAAGATGCACACATGAATGAATAGATAGATTGGTGTTGCATGTATTCGGTTATAGGCAAGCATAATGATGATTCTATCTTGACTTAGATAATCGGCTCAAGGAGAATATTAGCCAATATGTTGAATTTGGTTCATGATTTCATAAATATGACTCTAATGTCTAATATATATATATATGGACTAAGTACCTTGAATTTCTCTTGATGTTCAAGATGATTAAATCAATTTATTTGTTAAATTAAGCTCAAGAGCAAAGGGGAACTAAATTCGATAAAGGGAAGGAAAAAGTAATTGAATAGCCGTTGAAGACATTCGACAACATCTGAGGTAAGTTTTCGAATAATGGAACTTAGATTATGATTCGATTAGATCATGTTATAAGCAAATCAAAATCATGCTCTTTGTATGTAGCTATTGAGCCGAAAATGATAATGCTTGATAAGTGACTTGTGTTTGAATTCTAGTTATGAAAATGAAATATAGATGTGTCATGATTTATTGATATGTGCATGAATATTCGGATGATAACCGGGCTAAGTCCTGAAGGCATTTGTGTGAGTTACTATAACCGGTCTAAGTCCCGAAGGCATTTGTGCGAGTTACTATATCTAGGCTAAGTCCCGAAGGCATTTGTGCGAGTTACTATATCCGGGCTAAGTCCCGAAGGCATTTGTGCGAGTTACTATAACCGGGCTAAATCCCGAAGGCATTTGAGCGAGTAGCTATATCCGGCTAAATCCCGAAGGTACTTGATTTGGGAATGAGCAATCTTGCTGTAATAATTTCAATTAATACGCTCGTAAAACCCCAACAATGAGGTATGTTTTGTATATGCATTGGAATAATTGATTCCTTTTAAATAGTATTCGCTCAATCGATTAACAAGCTTCCGACCTTTAGTCAAGTTGATTCCTTATGTATGAATATAAGGGTTGGAAATGTGAAGTAGGTATGATTGTGAGAATATGTGTGTATGAAATTATTCGTTTAGTCATATGAATGCTATACTTCAGTTGTGCATGATTTCATTACTAAAACTTCTAAGCATTAAATGCTTATTCCGTTTCTTTGATTCTTTGTTTTATAGATTTTGGTTCGTCACCATCGGATTCGGAGTGTCAAAGTCAAGTCATCCACACTATCAAAGCCCTTTTGGTACTCTTTTAGTTGAACTCGAAAATGGCATGTATAGGACTACCCTTTTGTTGTTGGTCATGTACCTTTCAAGAATGTATATATTTGGTTAGCCATGCGAAAATGGCTTATATATATTTTGAGCATAGCGTTATAATCATTTTGTATGTTGATCATGGAGTGTTATGGAAATGTTGGTAACGATTAGCCATTGGAATGGTTAATCACGATCATTTTGGTGGTATGTATGACAAAATTTTAGTTGATCCATGGAAAACCATGAAATAGGTAAAGTTTACCTTAAAAATAGATGCTGACAGCAGCAGTGATGTGGATTTGAAAAATCGCTAAAAATAGTAGGAATGGAATTAAATAGTGAATAAATTATGTAATCGAACCTTGATGAATCTATTTTCATATGAAGTAACGAAACGATCATATGAGCCGTATTTTATGAGATATTTAAGTTTTCGTGAAACAGGGCCAGAGCGATTTCTGGATCCCCTGTTCCGACTTTGGAAATTCACTATAAATTAACCAGAGATAATTAGAAGTCATGTCCTATATGTACAGATTCCTTTTCGAGTCTAGTTTCTTTAGAAACAAACGGCATAAGTATTGAGGCCCTGTACAGGGAGATATCTAAGTCGTAATGCATGAAGGTCAGAGTAGTCGAACCCTGAAACAGGGGAGACTTTAACTAATAAACTGTACTAATTGGCTTGACCAAAAATTCTAGAAAACAATTTGTAGATGGAAATATGAGTCTAGTTTCAGGAAAAATTTACGGAATTGGTTTTCGAGTTTTGGAACTCGAGATATGATTTTTAAGGTGACAGTGACGCAGTTAGCCAGCTTGTCTGGAAATTTTTAAAATGGACTGCGCAAATAAATGAATTAAGTCTGTTAGCACCTCGTGTTCGACTCCGGCAACGGTCTCGGGTACGGGGTGTTGCAGAACATGCTTATATTCAATTATTCATTTAGTCATATGAACGCTATACTTTAGTCGTAAATTATTTCATTACTCAAAACTTACTAAGCATTAAATGCTTATTCTGTTTCCTTAATTCTCCGTTTTATAGATTTTGTTCGTCAGCTATCGGACTCGGGATTGTCGAAGTCAAAGTCATCCACAATATCTAAGGCCTTTTGGTACTCTTTTAGTTAAACGTTGATAATGGCATGTATAGGACTAACCTTTGTTGTTAATCAAGTACCTTTGGTAATGTGTATATATTCGGATAGCCATGCGAAAATGGCTTAAATATTTTGAGCATAGTATTAAAATCATTTTGTATATATATGGTTATTGAGAGGTGTGGAAATGCTTGGCAATGATTAGCCATTGGAATGGTTAATCACGATCATATTTGGTGCTATGTATGTCAAATGGCTAGTTGAACCATGGAAACTATGAAATAGGTGAAATTTACCTTAAAATAGATGCTGACACCAGCAGTGATGTGAGTTTGAAAATTCACTAAAAATAGTAGGAATGTAATTAAATAATGAATAAATTATGTAATAAAACCTTGATGAGTCTATTTTCATATGGAAGAAGCGAAACGACCATATGAGCCGTATTTTATGAGATGTTTAAGTTTTCGTGAAACAGGGCCAGAACGGTTACTGGATCCCCTGTTCTGACTTTGGCAATTCACCATAAATTAACCAGAGACAATTAGAAGTCATGCCTTATATGTACAGATTCCTTTTTGAGTCTAGTTTCATTAGAAACAAACGTTATATCTATTGAAGCCCTGTACAGGGAGATATTTAAGTCGTAATGCATGAAGGTCAGAGTAGTTGAACCCTGAAATAGGGGAGACTTTAACTAATAAACTGTACTAATTGGCACAACCAAAAATTCTAGAAAACAATTTTTAGATGGATATATGAGTCTAGTTTCAGGAAAAATTTACAGAATCAGTTTTCAAGTTTTGGAACTCGAGATATGATTTTTGAGGTGACTGTGACGCAGTTAGCCAGCTTGTCTGGAAATTTTAAAATGAACTGCGTAAATAAATGAATTAAGTCCGTTAACACCTCGTGTTCGACTCCGGCAACGGTCTTGGGTACGGGGCGTTACAACATAAATTACTATTAATTTATAGAGATCATCCATAACGTCCCTTGATCGGGCCCTTGAGGCCCAATACGAGCATTAGAATCGAATTGGGACTTAATCGGGACCTCTAAGAATTTTTCGCGAAATTGCAAAATTTTTCCATGGTGCAGGGCTCACATGCCTTTGTGGTCCAAGGGACACGGCCGTGCTAAAGGCCGTGTTTGACCCCGTGTAGCTCTCTAACTTGCACACACAGTCATGCCACACGCCCGTGTGCTAGGCCGTGTGGTTAATTAATTGAATTCAAAATTAGGTGTAGGTTTCACACGGCCAAGGCTGTGTGTCACACACGGTCTAGACACACGCCTGTGTGTCTGCCCGTATGGACAAAATGAAGCCATTTCTAGCTTCATTTCTCACCAAAAATTTCACCAAAGACTAGCATTTGAAACACACATCCAATACCAACCAATCCAAGTATTCAATTGAAGCAAATTTCATCATTCACAAGGCATGTCACTACAAGCATAAATGATCACAACCTTACCTTAGTTTAACTTAGGCATTCACAACATTGATCACATATTCTTAATATAACACATGTGTGTATATATATATATCATAATAATCTACTTAGTCATACCAAAACTATTACTAGCCATTCAATGGCTAGGGTACAAAATAACATTTCAAGCCACTATTGGCCAAGTTGCCCTATACATGCCATTATACCATAATGATTTTACTAAGTATACCCAAAATGACTAGTTGATAGTGTGACGATGCTCCAATGATATCCAACCCTAGCGAGCTTCCGAGCACTATAAAATAGGGGAAAAATAAATGGAGTAAGCATTACATGCTTAGTAAGTTCGTATAACAGAAACTAAACTTACCAATCTTGCTTATTAAATCTAGGTAGACAATGTTATGTTTCCATCCATTTGGCTAAATTACCTAATCACATACATTCAATCAAACATGTTAGTCACCAAAATCTTCATATCAATGAAGTAACATAGATGAGCTCATCGAGCAATACTATTTCAAGTCGAGCTCATCAAGCAATATTCTTTCAAGTCATTATCATATCTTCTCAAGATTTTCATATCATGTCAAGAGTTATATGTCCATTGAATCATTGAATTCTGATAGATGCTCAAGTAGTACACTCGAAGTGTTCGATTCAATAATCTGTCAATTCCTTATTCAAGGGTACCCATTAGGGCACTTAACCAAGGAACACGCTCTCGAGTCACATGTCATATAATTGGATTACCAGTCCAGGCTAATTCCTTATATAATAAATGTTCAAAAATCTCAATAACGATTACCAGTGCATGCTAAACCCTAATCGTAACGTATACTTGAGAGGTATTATAATTGGATTACCCATCTTTGTAACATCTCGAATCAGGGCCTAGTCGGAATAGTGGTTTCGGGACTATAAATTTGACGTAAGAAAACTTATTTTTATTATATTTTTATGGTCTAAAATTTCACAGGATGATTTCGTGAAAATTTCGTTATAAAATTTTGACGTTTGGGCACTCAATTTGGTCAAAAGTACTAAATTGTAAAAAGTGTAAAACTTGAGTTCTAGAAGCTAAAGGTGTCTAATTGCTATGAAATTTTAAATTGGAAGTCCTTAAATGGTAATTAGACCATTGGTTAATTTTGTGAACAAAAATGGACATGAAATAGGTGAAATAGAATATTTTTAAGTTAGGGGCATTTTGGTCATTTAGTAAATAAAATGAATTAAAAACAAAATTAAAAGCCAATTTTTGTCCATCTTCTACCCCATGGCTGAAACTTTCATGAAGAAGACATAGCTAGGGTTTTTCAAGCTTCCAAGCTCGATTGTAAGTCCGTTCTAGCCCCGTTTTTAATGATTTTTACGTTTTTGAAATCCTCGTAACAAGATCTATCTATTTCCACCATTATTTTGAGCTAGAGTTCATGTTTAAAAATTTAACCATGAGTGATATGCATGTGTTTTGATGTCTAATGGTAGAAAATGAATGTTGGGTGTTAAATAAATGACTTTTGCAAAGTGATTTTCGGTGAAAATGCTTAAAAGGACTAGATTGTAAAAGTTATAAAATTTGTCATAAAAGTGTGTTTTAGTGGAAATTTGGGACTGCTATAATTATGAAAATGATTCGGCTAGGCTTAAAGTACAAAGAAATTGAATGAAAAGCATTTTACGAGCATTGGGGAAAAAGTGTAAATATGTGAAAGTTTAGGGGTTAAAATAAAAATTTTTAAAAATATGATTTTTGGACCCATATGAATAATGTGACTAATTAGTAAGCTAAATGTGATATTATAGATCAAGGAAAATGAGATTCGGGCATAGATTGGAAATGAATGAGATTATGGAATAAATCAGAAGAAATAGTCGTGCTCGCTTTCGAGATAAGTTCGAATGTCAATAATAATGCAATAATATCATTGTTTATGCTTGAACTTAAATTTTTGTGTTAACATTATGTGATGAATAGTTATATAGTTGATATGATGATTGTATTATGTGACAAATGTCTAAATGTTATTATGAGCAATGCCATGTTTATTTCATGAATATGAGAATGGTGAATTGGTAAGCATGAATGATATTATGGTCGTTGTTCATGACATGACAAGAAAGTACAATAAGGATGCTATGTGCAAGTATGGGAAATCCCGTTTGAACCTTAGGAATAATTTAGGATACAAGTGACATGTCACTAGGAATTAAGAAATCCGAGCTCGTTGAGTGGTCCGAGTTTGTGATATATGTGAGAATCTGAACTTGTTGACTAGTCTAAGTTAGTGATATATGTAGCATCTGAGCTCATTGAGTTGTCCGAGTTCATTATGAATGCGAGCATCCGGGCTCGTTGACTAGTCCGAGTTCATAATGGATGCGATACATGTAACACCTGAGCTCGTTGAGAGGTCCGAGTTCATTATGGTTGTGTAACATGTTATAAGGTGGCTTTGGCTACGTATGTTTATGTGGCACTTATGTACAAGTTTCCATGTATCCAATAGTATTCCAAGTGTTCAACGGGTATTGTAATGAATGATGTGATGAAATTCCCGAGATGAGCATGGTAATGAAGATAAAGTTATTCGATATGCTATAGATACGTACAGGTACGTATGTTATACTCATGAGTAATGCTTTGTTACAGGATGATATATGACAAAAAGGCAAATTCATGTATATGTATATGAATATTTAATTAATGAGCTAGAATGCTTGAATGATGAATAATCTTGGTGATTATGTTATTATGCCATCACATGATAGTTATCATGGTATTGCACTAAAACAGTTTTGAATATCAGCAGTTGTGTGATTTCAAAAATCCACTAAAAATTTTTAAAATTGAATTAGAGATTGAATAAGATATGAAATTCAAGCCTATTGAATCTAGTTTCACATAGAAGAAACTATGTAAGCAAAATAGTTTCATATTATGAGATATTTTAACTTTTGTGAGATAGAGTCAAAGTGATTTTGGGCTCCCCTGTCTCAACTTTGGAAAATAACTAAAACTTTTACAAAAATTATTATGGGTTAGAATTTATATGAATAAATCCTTAATGAGTCTATTTTAAAGAGAAATATATGATAACATTAATAAAATCCTATACTAAGAGATAATCGATTTTTAATAAAGAAGGGTTGAAGTTGTCAAACAGCAGAATAGGGGTGACTTTAAAGAATAAAATTTACTTATTGGCTAATCCAAAAATTCTAAAAATTTTATGATAATAATTTATATGAGTCTAATTTCAGGGAAAATTATAGGATCTTGATTTGGAGTTTTATATCTCCAGATATAAATGATTTAGTGACTATAACTCAAGAAAACATCATGACCAGATTATAAGTAAAAGTATAATTATGGTTATATTACCATAGAATCATGTTGATAATTTGCTTACTATTTTCATATGGACTTACTAAGCTTTAAGCTTACTCCATCCTCTCCATTTCTTTAGTGTTTGTAGGTCGGATCGGGGTTGGAGACCGTCGGAGGCAGCATCGCACTATCAAGCTATTACTGTTGGGGTATTGATAAACCTTAAATGTATTTGTGTGAGTGGCATGTATAGGAACTTAGTTATTATGATGTGTAATCTTTTGATTTGGCCAAGATGTTGGCTTAAAACTAATTCGTTGTGTTTAGCCATGAGACGTGGCTTATATGGGTTATGGCTTGTAAGCCTATTTATCCAAGCTATTTATTGATGCCTTATGATGTGGTTATGTGATTATATTTGTTCAATATGAATGGTTAGTATTATGGTATGTATGCTTGATGAATGTCTTATGACCAAATGAAGTGGTCATAATCAGAGAATAAAAGTGTGATATGGTAATAAGTCAATAATGCTTGAACATGAAATTGGTGTGGAATGACTTAGGCAAGCATGGTATAAATGTATAAGTAATAATCAAAATGACATGTTAAATTGATTGTGAATTGGTGTGTTTAGACTTGGTATAAAATGAGTAAGCAAAACACATGTATGATGATATATGAATATTACAATTGAGTCTTAATGGAGGATGTTTAATCATTTACTTGATGCTACATTGTATGTGTCTATAATGTATTTAAGTATGTGAGGTATTAATGGTAATAAAAAAGGCTTGGAAAATAGCCTAAGTGCTAGCTACACGGGCAGAGACATGGCCATGTGTCTCAACCTTGTGGAGGACACGGCCTAGCACATAGGCGTGTGGCTTGGTCATGTGGTTCAATCTGTTTTGCTGACGTCATAAATAGAGAGTTACACAGCCTGAGGACACGAGCGTGTTGGAGACATACGAGCATGTCCCTCTATCCACACGGGCCTGTGACCCTGTTTCATGAAAATTTTTATAAGTTTCCCAAAACTTTTTAAAGTTCTCGATTTAGTCCTGAACAACCCCGATGTATGTTTTAGGCCTCGAAGGCCCGTATAAGGGACGATAGACATGTATTTGAAAAGTTTTAATTTTGGGTGAAATTTTGTGACCCGATTTTGCATGTTTGTGAATGTTTAAGTCTAGTAACGCCTCGAACCCCGTCCCGGCGTCGGATACAATAAGGGGTGTTACAATCTGGGCTAAATCCTTTCTTTAACAAGGTCAATGGGATAACTCGTCCGAGCTAAATCCTGTCTACAACAATTGCAGGACCTCATTCGTTTCGGGAAAGCGCATATATTCATCAGAATTCAATATTCAATCGGGACTTAACCCTTTTTCATCATTTTAAGCATATATTCAATTTTTCTTTATAGTAATAAAATAATTCAAATCAAATAATAATAACATTTCATAAAATCACAACATTCAATTAAGCATATTTATATGTCAGATTAAGTTACACGAACTTACCTCAACACTTGTTCGCGTAAAAAGTCTACTAATCCGAAACCTTTTCTTTTCCTTGGTCTAACCTCGAATTAGTGTTTTCTGGATCTATAGAAATGAATTTAACCATCAATTTCACATATTTCATATTTAAATGGACTCAATTTACGTCCAAGGCAAAATTACCTTTTTACCTCTAACTTTTCTATAAATTTTGATTTTGTCCCTAGGCTCGAAAAATGAAACTTGTGCAAATTACTCCCTATTCCATGCCTAACCAAAGCCCCAATACAAATTTTCAAGCACATGTATTCATAAAATTTCAAAATTTTTCATCAAATGTTACATCTTTTCATTTTAGTCCCCAAATCATGTTTTAATCAAAATTTGCTTTGTAAAAGTTGTTTATCTATGAGCAATCTTTCATTTTCTACCATAAATTTCTGATTTTTAGCTTATTCATCCATGACCCAAATTTCATAGCTTGATAACTTTTCAAATTAATCCCCTAAATAGAGAGATTAGACTATCTTATTTTAAAAATATAAAAATCATTAAAAACGGGACTTGATTTCATACCTTTTCAAGCTTGGTAAGTTGTCTTCCTCTCTTCTAGGGTTTCCATGGAAATTTTGGGAAAGATGATATGAAATTAGATGATTATTTCTTTTTATTTAATTACCATCTTTTAATTTTAGTGATTTCCAATTTAGTCCCTTGCCTTTTCTAATTTTTCCATGGATGAGTCATTAAAATATCTACTAACTACTCTTCAATAGTCTAATTACCATATAAGGACCTCTATTTTTTATTCTCATAGCTATTTGATCATTATAGCTACTAGAATTCAACTTTCGCATTTTATGCAATTTAGTCCTTCTCGTAATTAAACACTTAATCGATAAAATTTTTGTATCAACATTTTCACATGACATACCTATTATAGCATGGACCATTTAATGAAATAAAAATAAACCTTATTTTTGGGTTGGATTTGTAGTCCTGAAACCACTGTTCTTATTTTACTGAAAAATGGGTTGTTACAACTCTCCCCCCTTTAGGTATTTTCGTCCTCGAAAATCTTACCAGTAAAAATGTAACACCCCTTACCCGTATCCAAGGCTGGAGCAGAGTACGAGGCATTACCAGACTTAACAATACACATAGACGAAAACCGGGCCATAAAATTTCATTTAATTCAAAACTTTTCGAACACATGCATAACAAACAAAGCTAACTATATCATCACATCAAAACATAGGACATGGCACGATTAATTAAACTTATAAACCATAATGGTAAGGAATACATCTTATGATCATATACGATAACTCAATGCAGACTGATACATATGGTCAAAATCATAATAAAAATACATATCACAAACCAACTTCCTATACATGCCACTCACTTGATATTTCTAATATTTGAATTAATTCTCCCAAAATGATAGTTTGATAGTGTGATTTTGCCTCCGACGATCTCCAACCCCGAGCTGACCTGCCAATACTAAAGAAATGGAGAGGATGGGTAAGCTTTACGCTTAGTAAGTTCATATGAAAATAATAAGCAATTACTACCACGCTTTTCAAGATAAAACACTATAATTGTACAATTATACATGTTCAGGTTAAGCTGTGTTATCGAGTTACAGTTACTAAATCATTCATATCTGAAGCTAAAAAACTCCAAATTTAGTTTCGTTAATTTTCCTTGAAACTAGATTCATATATCTTTCTCCCATAAAATTTCCAGAATTTTTTGTTTAGCCAATTAGTACAGTTTATTTATTAAAGTTTCCTCTGTTTTGCTGTCCAATAGTTCTTACCTCTCTTCACTAAAAATATTTATCTCATATTTCGGGACTCGGATGATGTTCCTCCTAAAATTAGACTCATTGAAGATTCTATTCATGTAAATTATAACTCATAATTATTTTTGTACAATTTTTAACAATTTTTCCAAGTCAGAACAGGGGATCTCGAATTTATTCTGACACTGTCTCACAAAATTATAATATCACATAATATATAACTCTTTTTCTCCCCCTATTTATTTTATATGAAAATAGACTCATTAATCTTTAATTATATAATTTTTTTGAAATTTAATTCAACTTACACAATTTTTGGTGAATTTTCAAATTCACACAACTGCTGCTGTCCAACACTGTTTTACTACTAAAATTCACTCTTACATAGTTCACTTAATCCATTCTATTTTACCAAGGTTCGCTCAAATATCGAGCATATTGCTTATAAATTCAAATAAACATATACTTGCACTTGTTCATCACATAATCACTTTCACATGTATTTTCATTTAATCGATTTCCGTTGAACTCAATGAATAATAATGAGATACACAATTGCTTGCACATTTTCCCATTTCCACACTTGTAGCCGAAGCTATCTGGTACGCATAGTAGCCTGCACTTAGTACTCACATGCAACCAATAATCTGGTACACATAGTAGCCTGCACTTAGTACTACACACGTGATCACAGTTTTCGGGTACGCATAGTAGCCTGCATTTAGTACTACACATGCGACCAATTATCCGGTACACGTAGTAGCTACACTTAGTACTACACATGTGATCACAGTTTTCGGGTACGCATAGTAGCCTGCATTTAATACTACACATGCGACCTCACAATAGATCACTCGTATCGTTTTTATTCTGAAGGCTCAGCCAGGAAATTCCTCACTTTCCAACATGTTACAAATTTATTCATAGTTTTTTTTTCAATTTTCAATTTACAACAAATAGTCAATCTATAGGTAGCCGCTTTACATATGATAGTAAAATATAATAAAATAAAAAGAATCGATAAATTATTTACGTACAAACTTGTCGAAATCTCATCAGTACAACCGCAAAGAATTCATACAACCTGTAATAGTAATTTAACACTCAATTCATGTAACAAAAATTTTCCATTCAATTTCACATGACACAACAAGCATTACATTTTTTTTTCTATATCATACATACCATCCATCAACTTCTCTTAAACATATTAAATCATACAATTTATGCCACATCAATAGAGAATTACAATTCATGCATGGTATTGCATTATTATTAACACACGAACTTACCTCGATCCAGAAACGACAATTTACCATTTTAGTCCATAACCTTGTATTTTCTCGATTTAAGCCTGAATCTCGATTTCCTTCATCTATAATATCACATTTAGCCTAATAATTAGTCACACTATTCATACGGGTCCAAAAATCATATTTTTACAAATTTTCATTTTGACCCCTAAACTTTTGCATATTTGCAGTTTTTCCCCAAGGTTCGGAAATTAAAATACTATTTTCTTATGTTTTATGACATGCTGATCATTTTTCCCTTCTATGGCAACATCAAATTCTCACTCTAACATGTACTTATGAATATTAGGTATTTTTATCGATTAAGCCCTTTTTCTCGTTTTCACTTAAAACCAAGTAGCACAAGTTGTCTAACATAATTTAAAACCTCATATTCTATCATAAAACACCAAAATACACAAATTTCACCTATGGGTATTTTTCCAATTATGAACCCTAGGTTGAATTATTGCTAGCATAAGCTAAATCGAGCTACCGGGATTTCAAAAACATAAAAATCATTAAAAACGGGGCTTGAAATCACTTACTATGAAGCTTAAAAGTTTAAGAAACCCTAGCTATGGAGAGAGCAAAATTCAGCAGCAACATATGGAGAAGATGTCCATTTTTGTGTTATTTTTCCCATTTTATTTCATTTAATATCAAAATGACCAAAATACCTTTCCTTACTAAACTTTCAAAAATTCCATCCATGTCCAAATTTTTGTCCATAAACTTAGAAATTGGTCAAATTGATATCTAAGACCTCCTAATTAATATTTCAAAGAAATTTCATACTAGAAACTTCTAGAATAAAGTTTTGCAACTTATTCAATTTAGTCCCTAACTTCAAATTAAGCACTTTATGCATGGAATTTCTTCACGAAATTTTCACACAATCATGCAATCATATCATAGACATCAAAATAATTATAAAATAATTATTTCTATCTCAGATTTGTGGTCACGAAACCACTATTTTGATTAGGCCCTAATTTGGGATATTACAAAAAAGATTCGGGTATTGCTTCCTCATAGTATCCTCTGGCTCCCAAGTAGCCTTTTTAATACCGTGTCATTGCCAAAGAACTTTTACTAAACCTACCTTTTTATTTCTTAACTCTTTTGTTTCCTGAGCTAAGATTTTGATTGGTTGTTAACCATATGTCATATCAAGCTGAATCTCTACTTCTGTCAGAGAGATAACATGTGAAGGATCGGATCGGTACCGCCGTAGCATAGACACATGAAAAACATTACGAATCCGATCAAGATCTAGTGGTAAAGCTAACTGATATGCAACTGATCTAGTTCTTTCAGTAATCTCATATGGTCTATTGAACCATGGACTCAGTTTTCCCTTGTGTCCAAACAGGAGAACTTTCTTCCAAGGCTACACTTTCTAGAATACTTTGTCACCGACTTGAAACTCTATTTCTTTTCGTTTTAAATCAGTGTAGGACTTTTGATGATCAGATGCTGCTTTTAAACTGTCTCAAATTACTTTTACCTTTCCCTTGGCCTCTCGGACCAAGTCAACTCCATGTAATTTTCTCTCACTGAGTTCTGTCCAATACAATGGAGTTCTACATTTGTGTCTATACAAGGCTTCACACGGTGCCATTTTAATACTAGACTGATAACTGTTATTATAAGCAAATTCGACCAGGGGTAAATACGTTTCCCAGTTACCTTCAAACTCAAGTACACAACATTGAAGCATATCTTTCAAGATTTGTATTACTCGTTTAGATTGACCATCTATCTGGGGATGAAATGTAGTACTAAAGTGTAACTGAGTACCTGGAGCTTCTTGTAATTTACTCTAGAATTGAGATGTAAACAGAGGATCTCTATCTAAAATAATGGAGACAGGCACTCCATGCAATCTGACAATCTCAGAAACATATAATTCAGCCAATCTATCCAAGGAGTAATCCATACATATTGGAATAAAGTGTGTAAACTTTGTCAACCGATCAACAAATGGCATCTTTCTTCCTTAGAGATGGGGGTAATCCCGTTACAAAGTCCATGGTAATTCTTTCTCATTTCCATTCTGGTATCATAACCGGCTGTAATAGTCTAGAAGGCAGCTGATGTTCAACTTTTACTTGCTGACATATCAAACACTTAGATACGAACTCAGAAATATCTCGTTTCATTCTCGGTTATCAGTATATCCTTTTTAGATCATTATACATTTTATTACTACCAGGATGAATAGACATGTTACCATTATGAGCTTCATTCAAAATTTTCCATATCAATTCTAAACTTTTCGGTACACATACTCTGCCTCTGAATAACAAACAACCATCAGTCCCGATCTAAAATTTTGAGTCAGGAGTCGACTCGCTTTGTACCCGTTTTGCTTGCAACTTACTATCATTTTTCTAAGCTTCAGAGATCTGTTGCATAAACATTGGTCTAGCTTTTAACTCAGCTATGATTGAACTATCATCAGACAACGACAATTAGGTATTCATTGATTACAAGGAAAACAGGGATTTTCTGCTCAAAGCATCAACAACTACATTGGCTTTTCCCGGATGGTAGTCAATGACAAGATCATAATCTTTCAATAATTCAAGCCATCTGCGCTGCCTCAAATTCAAATCTTTCTGTGACATCAAATATTTAAGACTTTTATGATCGGTGAATATGTGACATTTTTCACCAAGCAAGTAATGCTGCCAAATTTTCACTGCGAACATTATGGCCTCCAATTCAAGATCATGTTTCGCGTAATTCTTTTCATGTGGCTTTAGCTATCATGAAGCATAGGCTACTACTTTACCATCTTGCATCAAAACACAGCCTAAACCATTCAATAACACATCACTGTAAACTGTAAACTTCATACCCGATTCTGGTTGAACTAACACTGGTGTTTCAATCAATAAAGCTTTTCATCTATCAAAACTCTATTGGAATTTATTAGTCCGCTCAAATTTTACATCTTTTTTGAAGTAAACGAGTCATCTTGCATCAAAACACAGCTTAAACCATTCAATGATGCATCACTCTAAACTGTAAATTCCTTACCCAATTCTGGTTGAACTAACACTGGTGCTTCTATCAATAAAGCTTTTAATCTATCAAAACTCTATTGGCATTTATTAGTCCACTCAAATTTTACATATTTTTGCATTAAACGAGTCATCGGAGAAGCTATCATTGAATTTTTTTTTACAAATCTCTGATAATAACCAGTTAGTCCTAGAAAACTTCAGACTTCAGACTTCAGACACATTCTTCGGTGGCTTCTAATTAACAATGGCTAAAATTTTATTCGGGTCTACTCTGACACTTTCAACAGACACAATATGCCCAAGAAAGCTAACTTCCCGTAGCCAAAATTCACATTTACTGCATTTGGCGTACAATTATTTCTCTCACAGGGTTTGCAATACTATTCTCAAATGTTCAACATGCTCATTTTCATCTCAGGAATAAACCAAAATATCATCTATAAATGCTACCATAAACCTGTCTAAATACGGGCTAAAAATCCTGTTCATCAAATCCATAAAACTGTAGGTGCATTTGTTAAGCCAAATGGCATCACAAGAAACTCATAGTGTCCATCCCTGGTTCTAAAAGCTGTCTTTGATGCATCTGATTCTTTTATCCGCAATTGATAATAACCAGAACAGAGACCAATCTTTGAAAATACAGTAGCACACTTTAACTAGTCAAACAAGTCATCGATTCGAGGTAATGGATACTTGTTCTTTATTGTAACTTTGTTGAGTTCTCTGTAATCAATGCATAGCCTCAATGTTCCATCCTTATTCTTTACAAATAGAACCAGCGCACCCCATGATGAGAAACTAGGTCGAGCAAAACCTCTATCAATCAATTCTTACAACTGCACTTTCAGTTCTTTCAATTCAGTAGGAGCCATTCTGTAAGGTGCTATAGATATAGGTGTTGTTCCCGGAACAAGATCTCTAGAGAACTCCACTTCTCTATCCAGTGGTAAACTAGGTAATTCTTCTGGGAATACATCGAGAAATTCACATACAACTGTCATTAATTGAATCTTTGACTCGGATACTTTAGTATCCATCACATATGCAAGATAAGCATCATAACCTTTTTTGACATATTTCTGTACTGACATTGCTGAAATCACATTAAATAGTCCATCTAGTTTATCAAATTCAACATGAAGTAATTCACCATTCTCACTTTTCAATACAATATATTTCTGTTTACAATTTACCATTGCATCATATCGAGTTAACCAATCCATTCCCAAGATTACATCAAATTCATCAAATGGAAATAACATCAAGTTAGCCGAAAAACAATAACCTTTTACCACCAATGGACAGCCCTTGCAGAATTTATCCACCATAACAAATTGGCCTAGGGGGTTTGAAACTTTAACCACAAAATTAGTGAATTTGACAAGTAAATTTTTAACAGACACTAGGTTCATCCATATATATGAATGTGTGGAAGCAGGATCAATCAATGCAGTAACATCAGTATCAAGTAGATAAAATGTACCTGTAATGACGTCTGACACAGAGACATCTTTTTTAGCACGAATAGCATATTTTCTTGCCGGTGCTCATGCCTTATATCTAACTGTTGTATCCTTCGTAGTACCTCGACTACCATTAACATTACCAGAGTGATGGGGTGGTTTGCCTCTCAAGACAAGATTACTCGGCTTTGGAGCTAGTTTTATCTCCTTTTCAACTCTTTTTGGACAATCCCTGAGAAAATGGTCAAGTGAACCACATCCAAAGCAAGCTCCACTTCTAGACCGGCATTCCCTATGATAAAATTTGTTACAATGTTTACATTTCGCTTTGGGATTACCAACACTACCCACACTGGTCACAGACGGTCGTATGTCCCTTGGGGTACCCTAGAATTGTAAGTCAGGTTCGAGTACGGCCAAGGCATACGGGCGTGTGGCTAGCCGTGTGGCCCAAGTCAGACTCGACCACGGCCAAGGTACACGGGCGTGTCTTGTGGTTGTGTGAGTAAGTCAGTATGTATGCCCTGTTTTGACACGGCCTAAACACACGGGCGTGTGACCTGTACTTGTTTGAAAAAAATGTTTAAGTTTTGGGAAAATTTTGTATGTCTTCGGTTTAGTCCTGACTCTTTTCTGACGCATGTTTTAGGTCTTGAAGACTTATATAAGAGACTCTTTATTGATGTTGATCTCTGATGCTTTGATGTTTATGATATGAAAGTTAAATGTTCTGATTCATCTGGTAATGCATTTAACCTTAGTTCAGCGACAGATATGGGTCAGGGGTGTTACAAAAATTCTGATCTCATCCATAAGATTTTACAAGAAGCTCACAATAGTTGTTTATTGATTCATCCTGGTAGTAATAAAATGTACAGCAATTTGAAATAGATGTATTGGTGGCCAAGTATGAAACTAGAGATTTCAGAGTTCGAATGAAGATGTTTAATTTGTTAGCAAGTTAAAGCCAAACATCAGGTACCTTCTGGTTTGTTATAACATATGATGATTCTAGAGTGGAAATGAGAACGTGTCACGATGAATTTTGTATTGGGATTGCCTCTATCTCTGAGAAAGAAAGATGTTGTATGGATCATTGTAGATCCTTTGACAAAATCTGTGCATTTTATTCTAGTGCATATGGATTTTTCACTCAAGAGATTGGCATAGCTGTATGTTGATGAGATTGTTAGATTGCACGGTGTGCCAGCAGCTTACAGATTGGCTTTGCTGTCAGAGTTAGAAAAGATTCATAATGTTTTTCACATATCAATGTTACGACGGTATTGATCAAATCCTTCGCACTTGATATCTCCTGTTGATATTGAAATATAGCCAGATATGTCATACAGTGAAGAACCAATCAAAATTCTAGCTCGGGAAGTTAAAAATTTAAAAAAAAAGTATAGCTTTAGTGAAATTCTTTGGCAATGTCACGGAATACAGAAAGCTACCTGGGAACTAGAAGAAGCTATGAAAGTGGAATACTTGAACCTATTTTCTGGTAAGATTTTCGGGGACGAAAATTCCTTTAGGGGGTGTAACACCCCAAACCTGGCCTAGAAGTTAGGCCCTAATTTGGTGTGTCACATTGAAGTGTTTTTCAAAAATCATGTTCTCATTGAAAACCCTTCTTACTATTTAAAACCTCTAGCCATTTTAAAACTTGTGAAACGTTAATTCCCTTAAACCTTACTTGCTGCAGAAGCTTAATTTTAAACAGTTGCGAAAACGTGATATTTTGAAAACCAATTGTTGTTTTGGAAAACCACGTCCTACTTCTAACAAATATTAAGCATACTAAATAAAATTCCCAAAAAGAAGTTAAGAAAATAAAAAGGCCTTAATACAACTCAAATCAAAAACCAATGTGCTTAACTAAATAATGAAATAGAAAAACATGTGCAGTTGTGTGGTTGTCTCCGAGTCCCTCTCCAACACCAATCCACTTAACACTGGGGATTACCTGCACAGTTAATAAATGGGGTGAGTTTACAAAAACTCAGTGTGTAATCCCTTCCTCAGCTAAAACAGTTAGTAAGCAGACAGAATTCAGAATTAGTCTGGGTTGGAGCCTATTACAAAATCAGTATCATATGCAGATATACAGACAGATTACCAGCCCAGTCCAAGCAACACACCACCTGTACCAACCAGCACACCATGTGGGGATAAAATTGACCCACTCAGCCAACACACCAAGCTTAGCACCGATTGCGGCACTAAGTCAACAGGACGACTCAATACCGTAGACAGGACAGCACATAGCCATAAACATGACAGCACATAGCCGTAAACATGACAGCACATAGCCGTAAACATAGCAGCAACGCTGCCAGATAACAGGACGACTGGAAGCCGTAAGCAGAATGGCACAATGGCACAATGGCACAAAGCCATCGGCAACTACATAATGTTAGGCACATAGCCCTCAACTAGAGTAACATAACCGGCACACAACCCTAGGTAAATGTGTTTGACATAGAGTCATCAATAATCATATATTGGCACATAGCCTTAGGCAAATACGTTTGGCACACAGCCATAATCAGTTGGCACAGAGCCATATGTAGGTTGGCACAAAGCCATAATCAGAATAATGGGCTTTAAGCCATCGGTAGCTGTATCATGTTAGGCACATAGCCATCAGCGACAGTAATATAGTCGGCACACAGCCTCGGGTAAATATGATCGACACAGAGTCGTCAATAATCATATAATGGGCTTAAAAGCCACCGGTGGATCCACAGTCGTCAAGCAACCATGCGATCCTCAATTTCTTCCTCTGTTTCATAATCCCCACCCATGTACAACATAATATTATATGAATGCAGCAAATATACACACGACATACAAAATCATACAAATCATAGTCAAAATAGTCCAATCTCAGTCATACATTCTCAGCCAAAACATAGTCAAATCAATCAAATTGTATTATCAGTGAGTCATATACTCTAGAGGGGTAGAACGGCCTTTTTACCTATCAGCGGTATTTTAGTCATTTCACCCTACAAAGGTGTTTTGGTAAATCTACAAACCACGGGTATTTCGACAATTTTGCAAACCAATGATATTTTAGTAATTTTTGAAAGTCAATGGCATTTTTGTAATTTTTTAAATTAAGGGTATTTCTGTAATTTTCCAAATCAGGGGTATTTTGGTAATTTTACAAATTAAAGGTATTTCGATAATTTTACAAGTCGAGGGTATTTCGATAATTTCACAAATTAGGGGTATTTTGGTAATTTTACAAACCATGGGTATTTTGGTAATTTTACAAACCAGGGGTATTTTGGTAATTCTACCCTATAGGGGTATTTCAGTAATTCTACCCTACAGATATGAGATTCACATAGTTCAATCCAATATTTACTACACAATCATACAATTTATCCACTTGGGCCCATGGGCTCACATGGCCCATCCCAACCCATAGAACCTAGGCCCACGAGAGCACTCATGATGGCCTCAACCATCACGTCAAAGCTCCCACACGTCCGCTCACACGCTCATGTAGCTGTCATCGCCGTGTGACCGGCATTTGCCATTCTACAACTAGAGTAGTGCAAAATACACACCTGTTTATGAGAACGCGCCGAAGTCCACGATCACTAACCTTGGCACATCCTGCACTGAGTCTTAATCACTTTTTTCCCCTCCAACTCATCTGGTTTGGTCTATTTAAAGCCAGCTTCTTGCCAATTCTCATGTTAGCTTCCCAATGTGGGATTAATTTCAACCATTAGGAAAATTCCTTATTTTTTATATGACCACTTCAACCACAGAGTTCCAGTCCAACTCCACCTTCTACATAGCTCAAATAGCAAAATAAATACCCCATTGCGCATCCCAAGACTTGAATCTTAGACCTCACAGTTGCACAACATGCCATCTTGCCACCCCACCACGGGCTCTTTTTGCATCATATTTTATCCTCAATTAATTATAAGGTAAATGTGCTAATGTCCAGATTCCTTTAAAAAAAAAAACCAAAATAAATTACAAGAGCCAAGGCTTGAACCCAGGCTCCCTTGCAACCTTAATGACGCCAAAACCACTAGACCACATGCTCCCTTTTGTCATTATTTACCACAATAATTTAAAAGGCCTTCATCCAAGCACCCAGGGTTTTATTCACTTAAAACCAAAATATTTGCTAAAGCCCAGGTTTGAACCCAAGATTTCTCCAACACTTCTCAGGGCCATTAACCACCAAAGAAGACATTTAATTGTGTCATTTCCTTGAACAATTAAATACTTATTTACAACCTTCTTACGAACCCATACTCAAGGCCCAATACTTCTAGGCCCAAATTCGGGGCGTTACAGGGGGAGAGTTATAATAGCCCGTTTTCAGTGAAATCAGAACAGTGGTTTTGAGACCACAAATTCGATAAGAATATTTTTTTATTATTTTAATGTCCATGGGATGTTAGTAAGGTCATATTAAAATTTCGTTAAGAAATTTTTACGTTTGTATGATTAATTAAGTGAAAAAGACTAAATCGTAAAAGATGCAAAAGTAGAGTTCTATTAGTTATAGGGGTCTAATGGCTATGGAATTTTAAAGTGAGTGGAATTGAAGGATAATTAGACCATTAGTGTGGCTAGTGGATATTCATGATATGGTTTTAATGAAATTTTAATAAGTTAAAAAGGTTAATTTTGTAATTAGATAAAATAAGTTAACATAAATAATAAAAGATGAAATAAAATATCATTTTCATCATTTTTAACCCTATGGTCAAGCAAAATTACCTTGCATGGAAGTGATGTTGATCCCTTTTTTAATGATTTCTATTTTTGAAGTCGTTGTAGCTTAACCTAGCTAGCCCGTGGATTAATTTGCAAAACTGTTAAAGATTTAGGATTGTGCCATGAATGTTCTTGTATGTTTCTTGATGTTAAATGGTAGATTATGGATCCTTGTTGTTAAATAAACAAGTTTTGTAAGGTAAGTTTTGATGAAAATTGTGTTTAGGGACATATTTGTAAAAATGATAAAAGTTCATGGCAAATTTATGAAAGGATGGTTTATATGGATTGATTTAGGTCCCTATAGAATTCGACTAACATGAAAAAAGGATTAAAATGTTTAAATTTCAATATATGAGCTTAAGGATTAAATTGTGAAAAGTTAAAATGTTGGACAAAATAGTAATTTTGCAAAAATATGAAATGTGGACTAAATTGAATGCTAGGGATATTAAATGGATTAAATTTGTCTATTTAGATCTAAATAGACCACGTATAGATCTAGATTGGTGAAAAGCTAAAGCTTCGGATTAGTTGATCTCATTTTCATGCCCTTATCATATAGGTAAGTTCATATGAATAAATGTAATTTAAATGCTATATTAATTTATATTTTAATGTGTTCATTGCCATGAAATAAAATGATGCTTATCCAAAGAAATACTTTGACGGTTATCGAGTCCCAGTTGAACCTTAGGAATTTGGAGGATACAAATGACATATCATTAGGGATTTCATGTTTCGGGGGCTGGTCTTGAATGTCCTACTGATGGCTGAGGTCCTGTATTTGTTGCGGATACTCCACAACTCGTATAAGCAGCATCGTGTAGCTTACATTCTGACCCACAGCTTGTGTGAGCAGACCCATTTTACAGGTCATGTGAGCAACAATGTAAAGGAAAGGTTACGATTACATGTTTAAGCACACTTCGTATGAGCTTTCCTGAGAATTCGAAGATATTCTAAATGGTTCAACAGGAATGAAAAGGAAAGGATATGGTAAGTTTCCAAATGAAATAATGTATATGCTCATGGAAAGATGAATGGATCCAATGATGTATGTTCATGTAAAAATGGCTTACCTTATGTTTAATTCAAGTAAGTTATGTTTAAGTACATTAATTTGTATATTGATGATGGTGCTTAAGCTTGTGCCAAGCTTGTGGTTGGATTACATTATGCTTATACTAAATGTTATATAATGAAGTGGTAAGTTATGTTTCATGTTTTACAAACTTACTAAGCATTATGTGCTTACATAGTTTTCTTTTCTATGTTTTATAGATTATCGGAAGCTCGATTGGTTTGGAAGCTCGTCGAAGATCTATCTTTCATAAATATTGATATTTTTTGATGTTTTGTCCAAGGTTATAATAGAATGTATAGGTTGACTGGTTTTGGTATTTAGTTGAGTGTTAGTTGATGATTTTGGCATGTATGAGTTGTTTGGATTTAATACCTTTTGATGCTTGACAAATTATGTTATTTTGGGTACTTAAGATGCATGAATGGTATGACCCAAATGGTAAGTTTGTGATAAAGTGTTTATGGTCATATTGTGGCATATTTGTTAGAAGTTGAATTATGTTTAATGATGGAAGTGTTTTCAAATATGTGCATGTTTAAGTAAGTTGTAAATGAATGCATTGGTTGATTGATTTTGGACTATTGAATTGGTCATTACATGTATGTTTTGGCCATGTTTTGATGTTTAATTATGTGTACAAAAGGCTTTTAGGTATATACATTTGGTGTTGGAATTAGCTTGATTTTAGGAAAATTCATGTCCACACAGCTTGAGACACGGGTGTGTGACTCAGTCGTGTGTGACACACGGCCTGGTGGCACGACCGTGTGTCCTCTGTAGGTTTTATTGCATGCAAGCCAGGCAGTTACACGGCCTAGCACACGGCCTAAAACACGGGTATGTAGGGCTATTTCGAGAGTTACACGGTCGTGTGACATAGTCGTGTGACCCTATTTAGTGAGTTACACGGGTAAGGACATGGGCTGGGAAATGGCCGTGTGTCCTTAGTTTGATTGTACACGGCCTGAGACAGGGCGTGTCTCTCAGCCGTGTATGGCACACAGCCTGACTACATGGCTGTGTGACCCTTGTTGCTAATATTTTGTGAATTTTTCTTAAACTTTTTAAATGTTTTTTATTTAGTCCCAAATCGTTTCTAAGGTATTTTTAGGGCATTGAGGGTTTGATTTAGGGACAATATATATATGAACCATTGATTTATAATATGTTTATTATAATGTATGAAATGTATGTTTAATGTTCTATTTGTACGGTAATGCTCTATAACCCTAATTCTTTGACGGATAAGGGTTAGGGGTGTTACAACACATCCCATTTAGTATGAAATTGATGCATTCGACTAGATTCATTGTCATGGGCCCGTATCGTTAACCCCATTATACAATTGCATCCACTATTCGAAGGGTATGTTGGCGAGGTAGTCCTCATCGACGCTATTGATGGCGTACAAGTTATCCAACATATCATGGGAATGATATTGGACGAGCGCGTACCTTGTCAAGAAAAGTATACTAATGAATGCAAACAATATAGGATGATATATGGTTTAGCATGATTGTGGATAAATTAAAAACCACGTACCCATGTAAATGTATTGATCTCGCTCACTTTCTGAAAGCCATTTTGAGTGGTAGTTGGAGCCAACATGCCTTATACAGTACTTATGGTGGGTGCGATACCAAAAGCTACCATGTTGCTCAATAGCAAACAAGATTTCAGTTCCCTTGTTGAATATGACACACATGTCGGGCTACGAGAAAATGCAACGACGTAATCGACTAAGGAAGAAATCCCAGTCATCTGCATTTTCAGAGGGATTTATTGAAAACGCTATTAGAAAGATTCTCCAATTACCATTATGGGAAACGACCATAAAAAATTGATACTGATACCTCTCGTTCAGCTAAGTGTCGTAAATTTGCACCAAAGGCTTGCAATGTTAGAAAGCTTCCCTACATTGATCGAAGGTACAAAAGAATCGGTGGAATACTGTTTTCCTAGGGACTAGACGATAACCAAAGTAAGCTAGGTGTATTTCTAGATTAGTTACAGATGCTGGCACATATCAATCCAATACTTGACACAATTTCCATAAATTGTTGTACGACTTATCCCAACCGTGATGCAACTTATCCATAACCTTTTGTTTTGCGACCCATGCCTTGTAGTACGATGGTGTGTAATCATATTGGCTACAAATGTTAGCAATCAACATCAGGATGGGAATCCTGGGACTTGCTTTCACTATAGATAGAATAATGTTAGACATCATGTCAAACTCTAGCATCAGATGATCCTGTCTTACACCTGCAAATTACAAGTTAAATTTACATTATTGGAAAAAAACGAAAGCCCCGATCAGGTCACATTATGTCAGAAAATTGGGTGATCGCATCGCACACTCGTTGCAATACAAGTATGTGGATCGGAATACTTCTTTATCATCCATAAGCCTATCTTCTTTCGAAGAGATGCTATGATTTTCCATTTGCAACTCCTATCGCGTATTGCACATTTTCCCTCAAATTTCTCTGGACATAATTTAGTGAATTTATAATTCACACCATTCTTGAAGGTGTACCACTTCAGTACAGTAAGAAAAACATCTTTTTTGGGGTATTCCATGCCAACTTCTAGTACCCGAACATCTAATAATGAGTTTGCATGGCCAAGTGTTCTATGCGATAGCTACCGGAACTCTAAACCACCCTCGGTAAATAGGTTGATGTTGGTCATGTAGGGCGGAGGTTCATATGCCCTGAATTGTAGATTTGTATTTGGAGCATTGCTCGAACTGTTATTGTCAGAACTACAAGATTTTGGCTCAATTGGAACCTGCTCTAGTTCATAAAAAAGTGCTACTTCCAAACCATTAGGACCGGACTGCCGAATTGAATCGGTGTCTATGACATCCCAAATTAGGGCCTAGTTAGAATAGTGGTTTCGAGGCCACAAATTCAAGATAGAAATAATTATTTTATGATATTTATGAGGTCTATAATATGAATGCATACTTGTGTGAAAGTTTTATGAAGAAATTCTATGCATAAAATGTCTAATTGAATTTTAGGGACCAAATTGAATAAAATACAAAACTTACATTCTAGAAGATTTAAGCATGAAATTGCTTTATATTATGAATTAGAGGGTACTAATTAGTAATTTGACCAATTTCTATAATTTTGGACAAAAATGGACATGCACAAGAAAAATTTGAAAGAAAAACCCTAAGGGCATTTTGGTCAGTTGGTAATTAAAAGAATAAAAGGGAAAATCAAAGAAAAAATGTGTCCATCTTCTCCATGTGCTAGTTGAATTTCTCAATAGCCATAGCTAGGGCTTTGTTCAACATTTCCAAGCTTGATTGTAAGTGCTCCCTAGCCCCGTTTTTAATGTTCTTTGTATTGTTGAAGTCTTTGAAGCATGATCTACCCATTTCTAGCTATATTTTGACCTAGGGTTCATGTATGAAATTTGAACCATGTGTAACATGCATGTATTTTGTTGATTAATAGAGGAATATGAATGTTTGATGCATGGTAAACATCTTTTACTAGGTGATTTTTAGTGAAAACACTTAAAAGGGGACTTGTTTGTAAAAGTGTAAAAGTGAGTAGTAATAATGTGAAGTAAAGAAAAATATGGGCTGATATGAGCACTGTAAAGGTTCGGCTAGGTTTGGGTAACCAAGAAAATGCATGCATTTTATTTTACGAGCCTAGTGACTAAATCGTAAATAAGTGAAAAGTTAGGGTAAAATTTTACCAAAGCATGAATTATGGATTGATTTGAATAATGTGATTAATAAACAAGTTAAATTTGGAATTATAGATCAAGAAAAATGTAAAACTGGGCCTTGATCGAGGAAAGAATAAAGTATACGGCGATTAGGCTCGATTACCATCATTTTGTATTGAGGTAAGTGCATATGCAAATAATGTGGTGTTGTAGCATGTTTTTAACATTTTGATATTATGTGATAAATGTTTTCTTGTTATTATGAGTTATATACTTATTGGTTGTTATGAAAGCATAAATGATAATTGGCCATTACATACGACATCACGAGTAAGTATGACAAAGTATGCCTTGTGCAAGTGAGGAAAATCTCGTTTGAACCTTAGGAATAGTCTAGGATACAAGTGACATGTCACTAGGAATTTAGAGATTCGAACTCATTGATTTGGTTCGGGTTGGTGATATGTATGAGGCATCTGAGCTCGTTGGGTTGGTCCAAGTTCATTATGGATGCGAGCATCCGAGCTCGTTAAGTTGTTCTGGGTTCATTATGGATGCAATACATGTAATTGGGTTCTAGGCAATGGTCTTATGTGTCCTACTGGTGGCTAGGTAATCCTTGAGTTGGTCGGATACCTGACAGCTTATGTGAGCAGCCCGTGTAGCTACACCTTGACCGATAGCTTTTATGAGCAAGCCCGTGAGTAGCTCCATTGCAAGCATTACATGTTATGAGATAGCTTTGGCTACGTATGTATATGTGGTACGTATGTGCAATTTTTCCGCGTATCCAATAGTATTCCGAGTGTTCAATGGGTAATACAACAGATATGATGAAAGTCCCGAGGAGGGCATGTTGAAGAGGTATGGTTATATGATATATTACGATGAGTACAGGTATGTAAGCTACACCTATGAATAATGTCTTGATAAAGAATGATTTGTGATGAGAAAGTATTAGTGTACATATGATAAGTAAGTCGAAAGGTTTATATGATGAGTAATCTTTAAGTATATGTTATTATGTCTTTGCATGTTAATTGCTTACTATCATTGCATATTATTTGCATGTGGACTTACTAAGCTTTAATGCTTACCTCCTTTCCTTTCCATCTTTTGTAGTTCCGTCAAGCTAGCTCAGGGATCGAAAGCTGTCGGAGTATTCGGTCACACTCTCAAAAGATTAGTGGGCATAGTGAAATTGTTATTTTGAGTATGGCATGTATAGGGGACTTGGTTATTTTGTGATATGTGTCATGCTATTTGGCCAAATTGTGAAGGCCTATGATGTTGATGATTCATTTTATAATGGCCATGTGATATGGCTTATATTTAATCATTGGGCTGTAATCTAATTACCCATGCATTCATGTGTTAGTTCCTTGATGATGTGATATGTTATTGCTTGGTGAATGTATGATAAAGTATGGATTAGATGCTAAAAGATAAGGGATGACTTACTGGCTTAAAATGACTATAGTCATGAATGCATAATTTGAAGTTATGGTAACAAGTTTGATATTGCATGAAATTGGTGTGGAATACTTTTAAATGGTGTAACAAAATAAATGTGCAATAGGATGATATTATGAAGATGTGAGAGTGACATGATGTTGAATATTTGAGTGTCTAAATATGTCATGTTGCGCGCTATGAAATATGTTTGAATGTATGAATGATTGAGGGTGACAATTGGCTTGGAAAATAGCCATTAAATGGCCCACAGAGGTAGACACACGGGCATGTGTCTAGACTGTGTATGACACACGGTTTGCCCCACGGGCGTGTTGAATGGCCATGTGTCCCCTGCACCCTAATTTTGCAGGTTAGTATGCTCAGTAGTAAACACACGGGCTAAGAAACAGGCATGTGTCTTGGCCGTGTGAGAGACACAGCCTACCCATATGGGCGTGTACTCCGGTAGTGTGAAGTCTGCACCTTTTTATGAAAAATTCATTTAATTTTAATTGACCACACGGTCTGGCCACATGTGTATGTGATACGGCCGTGTGACCCTAAATTGATGCTGACATCATAGTTAGAGAGTTACATGGCTAGAGGACATAGGCGTGTCGAGAGCAAACGGACGTGTGGCTCTGTATTAGGGAAAATTTCCCAAACTTTTCTAAAGTCTTCGATTTAGTCTCGAATCCCTTTCGATGGTTTCTTTGGGCTTCCCAGGCCCATATTAGGGACAAATTGTGTATGTATGAATGAAGTTGTTTTAAAGATAAATTTTATAGCTCGACTATTACATGAATGTATGAGTACAAGTTTGGTAATGCCTCGTACCCTGTCCTGGTGTCGAATATGGGTAAGGGATGTTACAGTGTCTGACTCTGATTTGCCAACTATATCGACTGGCCCTTCTTCCTCGGCTGCATGTTCTTCCTCAGTTGTGCCTTTATTGTCATCTCCAACCAAAGGGTTTAATGTACCTTTCCCGGACCCAAACGTAAGAAGTAAGTCATCTGTTCTTCTATATCTCGTGTGCCCGACAAAATCTGGACCAGATTATGAACCTGTGTAGGTTGATGAACTTGTTCTTGTATACATCAAACCACCGAAGTTGAAATTGGACACACTGACTAAATGTCATACCCGGGTGTCAAGGTTCGGGTTACAGTTATACCTCGACTAATAGTGGTCAGTGAAGTTTAAATTAATGCTGAAAGTCAAAGAATGTCTACCCATTGGTGCTTCAGGGACATCATAATAGGAGCTTTGTAACAAACCAGTGAACTCATTGCACAAACATGTAGTAGAACTTGTTGCTTCAGCTTTGGTTCTTACATTAACCATAATAGTGGTTGAAGATGGACCAGCTCCATCAGCCTCGACAAACTTGACATATAACTCCATTACAACATTTTCGCTTGAGCAGTGCGATGAAATGAACCCCTAGTTTTTCTCTTGATTCTAGTCCGTAGCTCATGCAATTGAATGGTAAGGTTGAAAGCCAATTCCACAGATTAGGCTCATACAAATATGACCCCGACTTCTGTATTACATATTTGATCATCATAGTAAATGGAAAATTTCACTTTTTGACAATTAGATATTTAGAACAAAAAAGTCTTCAGATGGTTATCCAAAGAAATGCAAACGACACTCGTAGTGCAACTCTTCAATGCTTCATACAAATTTGCTGCGTGTCTATGTTTTGAATATTTCAATACTTTAATAGCAAAATAGAACAAGGAGAGAGGGAATGCATGCTTCAAAATGTATTTCAATAGACGTGCTGTCGTCGAATAATAATAATGAAACGCTCTTTGGTGCTCAAAAACATGTTTCACAGATCAAATAATTTCATCAGACACATGCTTCAAAGGGTATTCAGTGCTTCAAAACATGCTTCAAATCTTAGCCGGGATTCCCGGGGTTTAGGTCACTTTTGGCAGACCTTTAGTGGAAATGATAAGAATGCTCGTCTAGCTAGGTGAGCTTTCCTGCTAACATTGCAGGAAAGAGTGCCCAGCTGGATAAGCTTCCTTACCATTTCCATTAAAGTTTTCAAAAATAGTATACTGATCTCGGGAATTTGAGGTAAGGCTTGAAGCGCGTTTCAAGATATTCAATGAAAAATCTGGCTCTGTGACACGTTTTTTATAACAGATTTTTTCCTTTGCAATCTCACCCATCCCCTATGCCTATAAAAGGAAGCTTCCCCTCCATAATCCCTCATCCCTAAATCCATCATCTCTACTGGCCTCCATCCCTCCACTTTACAATATTTCTCACTCTCTCTATTTTCTTCCCCTATTTAGTGTTAAAAATTTTCATCGCTAATAAAATTTTCGATTTGAGGTATTCTTGAGTCTCAGTGATGCGATATCACTCTGAGACACACATATTTCGTATATCCTAATGAGATGGGACCATTACTTCAAAAACCTATCTTTTGGAAGCCGGGTTCCGGGGTGATTTTTCTTTATACGATTATGGGTGGAAGTTTACGTAAAGGTCGTGATCAATGACTGTTATGAGGTCATGGATCGAAGTATAATAGGGGAGCTAGTTGACGGTCGTTATATGGGCACAAGCTTAAACTTTTTGGATACCGGAAGATGTTGCCTTATAAATACCATACAGAAGTTTGAAGGCATAATCATAGGGAAAAACTGTGGGACTTCCTGCTATAATCAGTGTAATTTTTTTCTCCATTTTCACTTAGCTGATATCTTTAACGTTCTTTCTTATCTGAAGGCTGGCACTGTCAAGGACACAGGAGGACTCTCAAATGATTAGTGGTTTTGATGTTAGAGTAAAGGTGATGCTCTTTTCAGGACGACAATAGTTTCCATTATTAAACAACCCATTAATAACTACAACCATTGTGGCACTGATCTGAGTTTGAACTCTACTCTTACGAAACATCCATTTTCCACCTAAGAGCCCTCTTACGTCTACCTCAGTGTCAGCCTTTGGATTATAATGAAAGGTTAAAGATAAAAACTCTTGGAAATAGAGATAAAAAAATTTCGTTGATTACACTGGAAATCCCTCCGTTTTCACTATAATTATGGCCTTAATCTTATGTATGGTATATATAAGGCATCATTTGCGGGTATCCAAAAAGGTTGAACTCATGACCACATAACGATCGTTAACTACCCCGTTGAAACTGTAACCACATCACGGTCATGGACTGGGATCTCCACTTAGACTTCGATCCGTGATCGTATCAAGCACTGTCACCTCGAAACCTAACTTCCCTAGGATGGGTTTCTGAGTTAATAGTCATATCCTAACAAGACATATGAAATGTATGTGTTCTGAGATGTGTTATCGTGTCCCTGATCCTTTAAATGTAATTATAAACTTACATCATATCACTTCTAAAACCCTAAACCCTAATTCCTAAATAAAATCCTAATCCTAACCCTAACAAATTTTAAAAAAAAAGGGCCGATGAGAGAGAGTGTAAAAGCTCGTCCAACTAGGCACACTTTCACTCACTTTCTCCAAAATCAGCCTATTTCCCTAATTTTAAAAAATAGCCCAAAAGGCCAAATTAGCGTATATGACTAATGTAGCCAAGAAAAAGTGTAGGGAATTAATCGTGTATGCAATGAAGTAGAAAAGCAACTAAGATATTGAAAAGATCAACACAAATTTAACGTGGAAAAATCCATCAAAAGATGATAAAAAACCACAGGTAAAAGAAGATTTCACTATAATAAAAGGAGAGTACAAGAGAGGGAAAGAATCAAAAGAAAATCTCTTTGAAACAAAGAACAAAATTCTCTCAATCTAAATATTTTTGTTATATGAAACCTAGAGTAACTAAAACCTATTTATAGGTTAGAATTCATAGAATATATGACTAGAATATCCCTAGGTTAATCAAAGTACAAGTGGGAAACTAAAAATAGAGTTTAACTGAGAGAAGAAAACTGAGAAACTTGAGAAACACGTCATGACGTCGTGAGATGAAGGGGATATCATGTCATCAAGAGGAAAGCTCTCTTCTTATCATGACGCCGGTTGTTCGTCGAGACGAGGAACACTTCCTCGTTGTAACGTCACACACTGCCTGGTCTAAAAATGCAAGGAATAACTCCACAAAAGATATATTTTTTTTTAAATGTACAATTATAGAAAAAAACTTTATCAAGCATTATTATTTTGGCAAAAATAAAAAAAATATTATTTTTTTATACAAGTGAACACGTACATTACAATAGAGAAAGGGGGAAAGGATTTACAAACAAATGATTAAACCTCATGCCAATCAACTTTAAACCTACACAAGTTTGTCACTAAACAAATGGTGCATTTAGCATATGTGGTAATCTTAGATCACAGTAAATGAAATAATTATTTGCCAAGTATTAGACGATGAAGTCTTGGCTAAAGAAAGAGACACAAGGAGATGCAGCGATGCGCTACAAAACATAATGGTTTAAGTTTGTCATCATCATTGTTGTTTATTTTGGGATAATGACACAAATGATCCTTGTACTTTAGGATTTGTTTTAGTGTGATATTTTTATTTTCAAAACATTCAATTTGATGTCTGAAGTTTTATTTCATTAATCAATCTGATTCTTGACTTTAGCAATATTAATTTTTTTGTTGATATGACACATAGTTCAAGTAAGTGAAAAACACGTAGCATTTTTATTGGTTTTTATTAAAATCCAGGGGATTCTTTGTAATTAATTCAAAATAATTTTTTTAATGTTAAATTAAAAGATATTAATTTAAAGAAATGAAAAGAAAATCTAAAACGTTTTGAAAACCACTCAAATAAAACAAGTAAAAATTTAGTTTATCTTCTTTTTATTTATTTAGCTTTACTTTGTTTAAAATATCATTTTTTTTATTTTTTCTCCACCTTAAACAAAAATATTGTTCTTTCCTTCTCTATAGTTGTCAACATTGTTAAACTTGATGCCATTAGTGTAATAGCCCAAAATTGGGTCTAGTTGGAACAGAGGTTTTGGGACCACAAAATCTGAGATAGAAATAATTATTTTATGATTATTTTTAGGTCTATGATATGATTGCATGATTGTGTGAAAATTTCGTGAAGAAATTCCATGCATAAAGTGCTCAATTTGAAGTTAGGGACTAAATTGAATAAGTTGCAAAACTTGCATTCTAGAAGTTTCTAGTATGAAATTGCTTTGAAATATTAATTAGGAGGTCTTAAATAGGAATTTGACCAATTTCTAAGTGATGGAAAAAAATTGGACATGGATGGAATTTTTGAAAGTTTAGTAAGGAAGGGCATTTTGGTCATTTGGTAATTAAAAGAAATAAAAAGGGAAAATAAAGCCAAAATTGACTCATCTTTTTCATGGAGGCCGAAATTAGCATGGGGGAAGCCATGGCTAGGGTTTTCAAGTTTCCAAGCTCAATAGTAAGTCCGTTCTAACCCTGTTTTTCAAGTTCTTTACGTTTTTGGAATCTCGGTAATTTGATTAAGCTTATTTTAGCAATAATTTAAGCTAGGGTTCATATTTGGAAAAATACCCATAGGTGAAATGTGTTTATTTTTCTATTTTATGATAGAATATGAGGTTTTAAATTATGTTAGACAACTTGTGCTACTCGGTTTTGAGTGAAAACAAGTAAAAGGGCTTAATCAGTAAAAATACCTAACAGTCATAAGTATATGTTAGAGTGAGAATTTGATGTTACCATAAGGGAAAAGTGATAAGCATGTCATAAAACATAAAAATAAGGGATGAAGTTTAATTCCCGAGCCTAGGGGCAAAAGTGTAAATATGCAAAAGTTTAGGGGCAAAATTGTAATTTTTCCAAAGTTTGAGTTAAGGAATGTTTTGAATAGTACATTAATTAAATAAGTAAAATATTATGTTTTAGATCCCGGAAAACGAGATTTGAACCTAGAAGGATAGAAAAATCGAAAATTGGGAAAGTTGGTAAAATTGCCGTTTTAGTATCGAGGTAAGTTCATATGTATAATAAGCATTAATTTATGTATGTTTCAATGTAAAATTGATATATTTATTATAATTTCCGAGGTGTTGAAAGTATGTAAGTTGGTATGATAATAATACGACAATAATCTTTGTAATTTATATTTGAAAGTTAAATTTAGTGAATTAATTGAAGTATGTTAAATTAAATGATTATGGTGCCAAGTTTATGAATTGGTTTAAAATATGTCTATGGTACATGAAGTGCATTGATATATCATACATAAATGTGATTTCTATGATTATGGATATTATGGAAATTGTAAGTTCATATGATTTTTAATAAGGCAATGTGTAATTTAATGTTATTGCCTTGATATTAAATGAGATGTAAGTTTATATGTAAGTAATACATCAATATTACTTGTATTATGATATTTTATAATAATATTGGAAATATGTTTGTGGATAATTACTTGATTGGTGAAATTGTTGGAAAAGAGAGAGAAATCCCGGTTGAACATTCAGAAAGATTGAATAATATAGATGGAACGTAGCTAGGTCACATGTATGGTGCTGAGTGCACATCATGTGTACAAGAGAGTTACAAGACATTATGATGTAGCTAGGTCATATGGGTGATACTGTCTGTACACCATGTAGACAAGAGAGCTACGGGATATATGTAGCTAGGTCGCATGCGTGGTTCCAAGTGAAGGACACCATGTAGACAAGAGAGCTACGAGATAAATTGGCTAGGTCACATGGGTGCTACTGAGTGTTCACCATGTGTACAAGAGAGCAGAACTATATGATGGGTGGAGCGATGTGCTGAAACCACCAAGTATCGAGGATTGATCCGAACTGTTCAACGGGAGACTCTCTATGTATTGCTTTGTGAGTTTTGTGATGAATAAGTGCAGGAACTTGGTTGTGTGAATGATGTGTTCATTAAGTGACCAAGATGTGGTAAGGTTATAAACAAGTAAGTTATACATAAGGATGATTTTATGCTGACCTTGTGATCATGGGCCTATACTTGTGTTGTATGAAATGTGGTGAAAATGATTTGTGATATGTATGTTAAAATGAGGTTAATATAAAGAAAGTGTGAAAGAGTGAATTAGCAATAAAACTGTTTTGGACAGTAGCAGTGATGTGATTTTGAAAAATCACCAAAAATAGTATAAATTGAATCAGAGACTAAATGAGATATAAAATTAAATCTTAATGAGTCTATTTTCATATAAAAGAAACATAGAAATAAAAGGAGTTTTATATTTTGAGATATTTATGTTTTTATAAGACTGGTTCAGAATGATTACGTGATCCCCTGTTCTGACTTTGGAAAATTACAAAAATTTGGATAAAAATAATTAGTGGCTTAAACTTATATTTTTAAAATCCCTAATGAGTATATTTTCAAGATAAATCAATAAGAACATTATCCGAGTTTTTTACTGTGAGAAAATTAATTTTTAGTGAAGAGAGGTCAGAACTATCAGAAAGTGAAACAGGGGAAATTTTAATGAATAAACTGTACTAATTGGATAAACCAAAAATTATGAAAATTTTATGGAGGAAAGATATGTGAGTCTAGTTTCAGGTGAAATTTATAGATCTTAATTTGGACTCTGTAGCTCTAATTATAAATAAGTAAGTGACTATGACTCGTGTGGATAGTTTGATGTGAGCATTTATTAGTAAATTGTGAAATCGTACTTACAAGAATGCTATATACATTAAGGATGTGGAATGGAGAGGAGGAGGAGGAAAATAAATATATGTGGAATACATGGAAACTATGGTATATGAAATATTGATATAATGAAATAAATGATATGTGTTGATAAGAAAACAGAAAGAGAATGATATGTATCATGACATGTATATATATATGACTAGTCTCAATGTAATGCTTGTTGGGTATCGAGTTGAATTGAAATGTTTCAGGCAAACATGTTATTTTGCGCATCTGAATTGTGGTATTTTATAAAGATATGATCTAGTTTTAAATATGAATGCTTGATGATTAAGCTGAAGATATTTGGTAAGATGATAATCTTGGTATAAATGTATAAGTGGTACTATAACAAACAAGGTAAAATGAGTATGAGAGAGACATGTATGATGACATACAAATACTATGTTTGTGGTTTAATTGAGAATATTTAATAATTAAATGAATACCATGTTATATGCTTTTGATTTTGTATAAGTGTGTAAGAGATTAAGGTTGACCAAAGCTTGGAAAATAGCCTAGGTATATTCCACACAGGCAGAGACACGACCATGTGTCTCAGCCGTGTATGGAACACGACTTTGGGACACGGGCGTGTGGAGCCTTAAAGCATGAAATTTCCAAGATTTTCGTAAGTTCTCAATTTAGTCCCGAACCCTTTCTAAATTATGTTTTGGGCTTCGTAGACTCAAATAAGGGACTATGTGTAAGTGAATGAATGTTTTGAAATATGAATGAAATTTTATGGCCCGTATTTTAGTTTAATGTTTGTATGTTTGTCCGGTAACGCCTCGTACCTTATCCCGGCCTTGGGTACGGGTAAGGGGTGTTACAATTAGTGATCAATTCATACACTTTTCTCCACCTTCTCCTTCTCTATCCCTTTGCTCAAATTTGTAGAGGAACACCCTAAAATTCACAAAATTCCAAGTGAAAACCCAAAAGCAATTAGTCCAATTTTCCTTTATTAGCCCTTTTTTGAAGTCCAAACTCCTACCAAAGCTTCCTCTCAACTCAATGGATTTCTGTAACACCCCTTACCCGTGTCCAACGTCGGGACATGATATGAGACATTACCAGACTTGAATATACACTACTATGTAAATCCAAGACATAAAATTCGTTCAAATTTAAAATTTATTCAAAAACATGCATATCGTCCCTTAAATTGGCCTACGAGACCCAAGACATACATCGGGAGCGATTTGGGACTTAACCATGAACTTTAGAAAAGTTTTTATAAAACAGGGTCACACGTTCTTGTGGATACAAGGGCACGCTCGTGTCCCCAGGCCATGTAACTCTCTATTTGTGAAGTCAGCATCAATTAAGGGTCACACGGCCAAGTCACACGCCCATGTGCCAGGCCATGTGGCAAATTTAATTTTCGCGTTTAAGGTGCAAACTTCACAAGGCCTAGGCACACGCCCATGTCCTAAGGTCGTGTCCTCCACACGGCCGAGACGCACAGCCACGTCTCTGCTCGTGTGTTTACTACCATGCATACTGACTTGAAAAGTTAGCGTACAAGGGACACATGGTTGGACAACATGCCCATGGGGCTGATCGTGTGTCACACACAGCCCAGACACACGCCCGTGTGTCTACCCTATTGGAAAAATTTTAAGACTATTTACCAAGTCCTCTTGTCACCCATAACAACACAAACACATTCACATGTCAATGGTGATAGATTAGGCAATGGTTGGGTTACTGAGACCTCTAAAACTTTATGCCATGCATGGCATTCACATATCAAGAATTCATGTTTAACACTCCCCACTTGACAAGTTCCGTCATTTCATTGCTTTACCTTGTTCATATTATGGCTATGCTAATTGGTATCTTTTATCCATTAAGCATGAATTTCACATTTTATCGACCATCCGACACACACCACAAAAGTAATAACACACCTCATGCATATAACAGTATTTAGGGATTACAACCCAATAATCAATATAAACCATATTTCATAACCATATAAAAATTTGGAGTAATATACCAAAAAGGAGCCATCACATTGGCTAACAAATATTGTGACAGCCCGAATTAGGGCCTAAACTGAATAGTGGTTTCGAAACCATAATTCTGAAATAGAAAAATTTATTCCGATTAATTTTTATAATTTATTGAGTGATTAGAATACATGTGTTAGGATATCAATAGAAAATTTCATGAATTGCATGTCTAATTTTCCTATTAGAACTTAATTGCAGAAGTTGATAAACATGAGTTCTAGATGTTAAAGGATTTAATTGAAGAGCATAATTGAAGTAGAGGTCCTTAAATGGTAATCATACCATTAGGTTTCACGGACAAAAATGGACATACATAGGTAGAAATAACCAAAGTTTTAATGAAGGGTATTTTAGTCATTTGGTAATTAAAAGATTAAAAAAAGGAAAAAATGGCAAAATATGTCCAACTTCTTCATTAGGACGAAATTTCGAGGGCTCTCCATAGCTAGGGTTTGTTTCAAGCTTCCAAGCTCCATAATCAAGAAAGACGTGGAATCGACCTTGATCGGGGAAAGGAAAATATTGTGGACTAAATTGCAAAATTTCTTTATTTTGCACCGAGGTAAGTTTATATGTAAATAATGTATTGTTTTATATTGTTATAATATTTTATTTTGTGACATGTGAAATAAGTTTTAGTATTGTTCAATTAATGGACAGAAACAATGATTTGTGGTTGATGAATTGAGATTAAATAAGGAAATCTCGGTTGAACCTTCGGAATGGAAAAACGTGGTGCTAAGTGGATATACCACGGTTATACGTGTAACGTGGTGCTAAGTGAATATACCACGTTTACACATATTGATACATGTAACGTGGTGCTAAGTGGATATGCCACGGTTACATATATTAACTTGGTGCTAAGTGGATGTACCACGGTTAAACATGTAACGTGGTGCTAAGTGGATATGCCACGGTTATACATGTTATTTGAAAAGTGGCGCTAAGTGCGTATGCCACAATTATAGGTTAGCCCAATAGTGTGGTGCTATGTGCATATACCACTAAGTTGGGCATTAATTACAGTAGGTGGAGCTATGTGCTAAAACCACCGGATATTGTTACTTTCTGAAGTGTTCATCGGGAGAAATTATGTGGGATAATACCAGAATATGAATATATGAGTTTTGAATTATGAGTTAGATATGTGAATGAATTTTTGATAAGATGAATATGGATAAATATTTTCTTAAAAGTTGATAATAAGAAATTTTAGTGAAGGAATGAAATTTGGGATAAATAGTCTAAAATAGCAGCAGTGGAGTGACTTTGAAAAATCACCAAAAATGGTATAAATTTAAGTATAAGTAGAATGGGATATGGAATTAAATCTTATTGAATCTATTTTCATATAAAAGAAACAAAGAAAACAAAGAAATTTTGTATTTTGAGATATTTGTATTTTTTTAAGACTGGTTCAGACTGATTTCATGATCCCCTGTACTGAATTGTAAAAATCATTAAAAATTTAAATAAAATAGTTAAGGAGCATAATTTATATGATTGAATTCCTTATTGAATTTATTTTCATAATAATGAAACAAGAACCTCACTTGAATTTGGTAGGAAAAGATAATTAAATTTTAGTAAAGAGTGGTTAGAGCTGCTGAACCACGAATCAATGGAGACTTCAATGAATAAACTGTATTAATTGGCCAAACCAAAAATTCTGAAATTTTTATGATAAGAAGACATATGAGTATAGTTTCTAGGTAAATCTATGGATCTTAATTTGGAGTTCCGTAGCTCCAGATAAAAATAATTTAGTGACTGAGACTGGAATGAACAGCTTGTATTGAACTGAAATAAATGATAAATACATATGAGAAAAAGGTTGTGTAATTCTGGATACATATTTTGTGATCTATAGATGCCATTATTGTTTTGTTATCTTTATTATTTACATATTACTTACTAAGCTTTTAGCTTGCTTTGCTTCCTCTTCCTTTCTTATTTTATTTTATAGTGAAATCAAGTTTGCTCGTGATTCGGGGAAAAGTTGTCGGAAGCTCACCAACGCTATCCATCCTTCCTTTTGGTATTTTGTAAACACATTTTGGACATATGGCATGTATAGAAGGCTTGAGTATTTTGTTATAAATTTTGGTAATATTACTTTATAAGTTGAATTCTGATGTTAGATATTTCATTCGTATTTTGTTATCAGTATTATCTAATGTTGGTTACATTATAAGTTTATGATATATGTGAATTTAATTTTTTTTAAAAGATGAGTGATCAATTGACGGATTTAAATTTAGATAATCATTTTATGTCTTGATTTGCTATAATTATACATACGTTGTTGTAGTAATACTCATATTCTGTTCTAGTATTGAACACGAGTATGGGGTGTTACATTTTAGTGGTATTAGAGCTATGATTTAGTCTGCTCTTGGACCAGTATAGTGGGTGGTAAAGTCTATCTATACATTCCATAAATATATTGTGATAGTGTGGTGACTTTCGAGATTACTAAACTGTGTTTTGTTTTTTTAGTAATGGATCCTGATCGAGCAACGACTGATGATGCTGCAAGTAATGCGCTGGCTCTTGCGCAAGGGACCGCGCCTGTAGAAAGTAGACATGAGACATCGGGACAAGAAGACGAAGCTAGGAATTCTTTCCTTCAAATGATGAATGACTGGTATACTAATTTTATTAGAGCAAATCCTAATGTTCAACCTCCTCCTCCCCTACCTATACCACAACCTGTCCCCGCAGCTCCGTAAAGTATTGATATTGAACGATTGACAAAACTTTCGGTAGATAAGCTTCGTAAACAAAGGGCTAAAGAATTTAGAGTAAACATTGATGATGATCCAGAAAACGCAGAGTTCTGGCTTGAAAATATTATGCGTATATTTGATGAATTATCTTGCATACTTGAGGAGTGTTTAAAATGTGCAGTGTCATTACTGAAAGATTCAGCCTATCGGTGGTGGATGACTCTGATATCCATAGTTTCAAAGGAAAAAGTAACCTGGGATTTCTTCTTGGAAGAATTTCGGAAGAAATATATTAGTCAGCGATTTATCGGTCAGAAACGAAAGGAATTTCTTGAATTGAAACAAGGAAAGATGACAGTGGTAGAAAATGAATGTAAGTTTGTAAGGCTTAGTAAATATACACAAGAATGTGTTTCTACCGAAGCAATTATGTGCAGAAGGTTTGAAGACGGACTTAATGAAGACATCAAGGTATTAGTGGGAATTCTAGAATTAAAAGAAATGGTGGTGCTGGTTGACAGAGCTTGTAAAGCTGAGGAATTGAATAAAGAAAAGACAAAAGCTGATTTCGAGGCCCGGGATCAAAGGAAAAGATCGATGAACAAGTCATTTCAGTCCCAATCAAAAAAACTCAAAGAAGCAAATCCTCAAAAGACAATTTTGGCAGGGTATTCTTATCGAGACAAGGAAAAATCGAATTCGAGTTCTAGAGCTCAAACTATTTCGATGTCAAGTGTGGGAAATGTAAGATCAAATAGACCTGAGTGTCAACATTATTGTAAATGACATCCCGGAGAATGTTGGGGAAAGATTCGAGCTTGTTTTAGATGTGCCTCCAAAGAACATATTATCAAAGATTGTCCCGAGAAAATAGAAGAGGAGAAAGTTCAGAGTGTCAGGCAGAGTAATGTTGCTAGCAGAGGTAGATCCTCACGGAATATTGGAGGTGGGGCTAGTAGCAAAGGCATGATAAAAGACTCAGCTACAAGGTCAAAAACAAGAACATCTACCAGAACGTATGCTATACGAGCTTGTGAGGAGGCATCATCCCCTGATGTGATCACTGGTACTTTCTTACTTTATGATACTGATGATATTGTATTAATTGACCCCGGGTCCACTCATTCTTATATTTGTGAAAATTTAGTACATAGTAAGAAATTGCCTATGAAATTAACTAAATTTGTAGTTAAAGTATTAAATCCTCTAGGCAGACATGTGCTCGTACATAAGGTTTGCAGGAATTGTCCTTTGACAATTCAAGGCTACTGTTTTCCGGCTAACCTGATGTTGTTGCCATTTGATGAGTTTGATGTTATTTTGGGTATGGATTGGCTAACTCAGCATGATGCAGTAGTAAACTGTAGATAGAAATATATTTTATTAAAATGTCAGAACGGTGAGTTGCTCCGGGTTAAATCTGATCAGACAGAAGGGTTATCTGATGTGATCTCAGTGATGGCAGCACAGAGATATGTTAAAAAGGGGTATGATGCTTACTTGGCTTATATACTTGACACTAAAGTATTAGAGTCAAAGATTCATGCTGTGTCGGTAGTATGTGAATTTTCTGATGTGTTTCCGGAAGAATTACCAGGGCTACCACCAGAAAGGGAAGTGGAATTTTCTATAGATTTAATTCCAAGAACTACTTTGATTTCCATAGCTCTATACCAAATGGCTCCTATAGAATTAAAGGAGTTAAAGACACAATTACAGGAACTTGTAGATAGAGGTTTTGTTCGACCAAGTCATTCACCTTGAGGCGCTCCGGTTCTGTTCGTGAAAAAGAAAGATGGGTCCTTGAGATTGTGTATCGACTATCGGTAGCTCAATAAGGTGACTATTAAAAATAAATACCTGTTACCCTGAATTGATGATTTATTTGATCAACTAAAAGCTGCCACATTATTCTTGAAGATTGATCTCCAATCAGGTTACTATCAGTTACGGGTAAAGGAATTAGATGTGCCAAAGACAGCCTTCAGAACCAGGTACAGACATTATGAGTTTCTGGTTATGCCGTTTGGGCTAACTAATGCACCTGCAATATTTATGGATTTGATGCACTAGATATTTAAACTATACTTAGACAGATTTGTCATGGTATTCATTGACGATATTTTGATTTATTCTCGAGATGAAAAGGAGCATGCAGAACATTTGAGAATAGTGTTACAAATTCTGCGTGAAAAGTAACTTTATGCTAAATTCAGTAAATGTGAATTCTAGCTCCGAGAAGTGGGTTTTATTGGACATATTGTATCCGCTGAAGGCATCAGGGTAGATCTGAGTAAAATCACAGCTGTTACAAATTGGAGTCCACCGAAAAATGTATCTGAAGTTAGAAGTTTCTTGGGTTTAGCTGGTTATTATCAAAGATTTGCTCAGGGGTTCTCTATGATAGCTTTTCCGATGACCCGTTTACTATAGAAAGATGTTAAGTTTGAGTGGACGGAAGAATGCCAACAGAGTTTCGATCGATTAAAAGAATTGTTGACAAAAGCACCTGTATTGGTACAGCCTGAACCGGGTAAGGAATTTATTATTTATAGCGATGTATCATTAAATGGTTTAGGTTGTGTCTTGAAGCAAGAAGGTAAAGTAATAGCCTATGCTTCAAGACAACTTAAGCCACATGAAAGAAATTACCCGGTACATGATCTCGAATTAGCTGCTATTGTATTTGCATTGAAGATATGGAAGCATTACTTAAATGGTGAAAAATGTCATATTTATACTGATCATAAAAGCCTCAAATATTTGATGACACAGAAAGATTTGAATTTAAGACAGCGCAGGTGGCTTGAACTGATAAAGGATTATGATTTGATTATTAATTACCATCGGGGTAAGGCTAATGTTGTAGCTGATGCTTTGAGCCGAAAATATTTATTTACTTTGCAAGCTATGAATACCCGGTTATCCTTGTCTGATGATGGTTCAGTTGTAGCTGAAATGAGAGCTAGACCAATGTTTATACAACAGATTTGTGAGACTAAAAAAATGATGAAAAGTTACAAATTAACCGAGCACAATGTAAGTTAGGTACTGATTTTGAATTTCAAGTAGGGACATATGGTTGTTTGTTATTCAGGAGTAGGATATGTGTACCTCATAATTTAGAGCTCATACAAAAGATTCTGCACGACGCCCACAGCGGTAATATGTCTGTACATCCGGGGAGTAATAAAATGTATAATGATCTAAAAAAGATGTATTGGTGGCCAAGTATAAAACATGATATTTTTGAATTTGTATCAAAGTGTTTGATATGTCAGCAGGTTAAAGCTGAACATTAGGTACCTTCGGGGTTACTTCAGCCAATCACTATACCGAAATGGAAATGAGAAAGAATTACTATGGATTTTGTATCTAGGTTACCGTTGTCTCTAAGGAAGAAAGATGTCATTTGGGTGATTGTTGACCGATTAACAAAGTCAGCGCACTTTATTCCAGTACGTACAGATTATTCTTTAGATAAACTGGCTGAGTTGTATATATCTGAGATTGTCAGGCTACATGGAGTGCCTGTTTCCATTATATCACATAGAGATCACCGATTTACGTCTCGTTTCTAGGACAAATTGCAAGAAGCTCTAGGTACCCAGTTGTATTTTAGCACCGCATTTCATCCTCAGACTGATGGCCAATCTGAGCGTGTAATTCAGGTATTGGAAGATATGCTTCGATGTTGTATACTAGATTTTGAAAGTAATTAGGAGAGGTCTCTACCTTTGATTGAATTTGCTTACAATAACAGTTATCAATCTAGTATTAAAATGGCTCCATATGAAGCTCTGTATGGTAGAAAATGTAAAACCCTGTTATATTAGACATAGATTAGTGAAAAGAAGATATATGGGGTTGATTTGATCCAAAAAACAAAAGAAAAAGTGAAGGTGATTTGGGAAAGTTTGAAAGCAGCTTTTGACCGTCAAAAATCATATGCCGATCTTAAATGAAAAGAGATTGAATTTCAGGTTGGTGACAAGGTATTCCTGAAAGTATCTCCTCAGAAGAAAGTTCTCCGGTTTGGTTGAAAGGGTAAATTGAGTCCAAGATTCATCGGACCATATGAAATCATAGAAAGAATTGGACCTGTTGCTTATCGATTGTCATTACCACCGGAACTCGACAGAATTCATAATGTTTTATGCTACGACGATATCGATCAGATCCTTCACATGTTCTTTCTCCTACAAAAGTAGAAATTCAGCCAAATATGAGTTACAGTGAAGAACCATTTAAGATTTTAGCACAGGAGATCAAAGAACTCAGAAATAAAAAGATAAAGTTAGTAAAAGTATTGTGGCAAAAACATGGAGTAGAAGAGGCAACATGGGAACCAGAAGAAGCTATGAGAAAATAGTACCCAAACCTTTTCAACGATAAGATTTTCGGGGACAACAATCTCTAAAGGGGGGGAGAGTTGTGACAGACCGAATTAGGGCCTAAATGGAATAGTGGTTTCGAAACCACAATTCTGAAGTACAAAAATTTATTCTGATTAATTTTTATAATTTATCGAGTGACTAGAATGCATGTCTTAGAATATCGATAGAAAATTTCATGAATTGCATGTCTAATTTGCCTATTAGGACTTAATTGCAAAAGTTGATAAACATGAATTCTAGATGTTAAAGGATTTAATTGAAGTCCATAATTGAAGTAGAGGTCCTTAAATGGTAATTATACCATTAGGTTTTCATGGACAAAAATGGACATACATAGGTAGAAATAACCAAAGTTTTTAATGAAGGGTATTTTAGTCATTTGGTAATTAAAAGATTAAAAAAAAGGAAAAAGATGGCAAAATATGACCATCTTCTTCATTAGGGCAAAATTTAAAGGGTTTTCCATGGCTAGGGTTTGTTTCAAGCTTCCAAGCTTCATAATCAAGAAAGACGTGGAATCGACCTTGACCGGGGAAAGGAAAAGATTGTGGACTAAATTGCAAAATTTCTTTATTTTGCTCCGAGGTAAGTTTATATGTAAATAATGTATTGTCTTATTATGTTATAATAATTTATTTTGTGACATGTGAAATAAGTTTTAGTATTGTTCAATTAATGGACACAACTGTGATTTGTGGTTGACGAATTGAGATTAAATGAGGAAATCTCGGTTGAACCTTCGGAATGGAAAAACGTGGTGCTAAGTGGATATACCATGGTTATACATGTAACGTGGTGCTAAGTGAATATACCACGTTTACACATATTGATACATGTAACGTGGTGCTAAGTGGATATGCCACGGTTACATATATTGATTCATTAACGTGGTGCTAAGTGGATATACCACGGTTAAACATGTAACGTGGTGCTAAGTGGATATGCCACGGTTATACATGTTATTTGAAAAGTGGCGCTAAGTGCGTATGCCACAATTATAGGTTAGCCCAATAGTGTGGTGCTATGTGCATATACCACTAAGTTGGGCATTAATTACAGAAGGTGGAGCTATGTGCTAAAACCACCGGATATTGTTACTTTCTGAAGTGTTCACCGGGAGAAATTATGTGGGATAATACTAGAATATGAATATATGAGTTTTGAATTATGAGTTAGATATGTGAATGAATTTTTGATAAGATGAATATGGATAAGTATTTTCTTGAAAGTTGATAATAAGAAATTTTAGTGAAGGAATGAAATTTGGGATAAATAGTCTAAAATAACAGCAGTGGAGTGACTTTGAAAAATCACCAAAATGGTATAAATTTAAGTAGAAGTAGAATGAGATATGGAATTAAATCTTATTGAATCTATTTTCATATAAAAGAAAAGAGAAAACAAAGAAATTTTGTATTTTGAGATATTTGTATTTTTTTAAGACTGGTTCAGACTGATTTCATGATCCCCTGTTCTAAATTGTAAAAATAATTAAAAATTGTACAAAAATAGTTAAGGAACATAATTTATATGGTTGGATTTCTTATTGAATTTATTTACATAATAAAGAAACGAGAACCTTATTTGAATTTGGTAGCAAAAGATAATTAAATTTTAGTAAAGAGTGGTCAGAGTCGCTGAACTACAAAATAGTGGAGACTTCAATGAATAAAATGTATTAATTGGCCCAACCAAAAATTATGAAATTTTTATGGTAAGAATACATATGATTCTAGATTCTGGGAAAATTTATGGATCTTAATTTTGTGTTCTGTATCTCAAAATAAAAATAATTTAGTGACTGTGACTTGAATGAACAGCTTGTACTAAACTGAAATAAATGATAAATGCATATGAGAAAAAGGTTGTGTAATTATGGATACATATTTTGGGATCTATAAATGCCATTATTGGTTTGTTATCTTTATTATTTACATATTACTTACTAAGCTTTTAGCTTACTTTGCTTCCTCTTCCTTTCTTATTTTATTTTATAGTGAAATCAAGTTTGCTCAGGATTCGAGGAAAAGTTGTCAGAAGCTTACCAATGCTATCCATCCTTCCTTTTGGTATTTTGTAAACACATTTTTGGACATATGACATGTATAGAAGGCTTGAGTATTTTGTTATAAATTTTACTAATATTACTTTAAAAGTTGAATTCTAATGCTAGATATTTCATTCGTATTTTGTTATCGGTATGATCTAATGTTAGTTACATTATAAGTTTATGATATATGTGAATTTAATTTTTTTTTTTAAAGATGAGTGATCAATTGACGAATTTAAATTTAGATAATCATTTTATGTCTTGATTTGCTATAATTATACTTACGTTGTTCTAGTAATACTCATATTATGTTCTGATATTGAACACGGGTATGGGGTGTTACAAAAATGACACATATAACAAAATGCTAAGTCCCCTTATGCATGCCATACTTAAAAGCATTAAACCAAATCTACCCCAGAAGATTTGTTGATACTATGACTCGAGCTCTGACTTCCACGATCCCTGAGCTAGCTTGGCGATGATAAAAGAAAAGGAAAAGGAGAGAAGAGTAATCATAGGGCTTAGTAAGTTGCATGTAAACAATAAACAACATAAGTCAAGATATTCACGGATTAAATATATTATCAATTATCACCACAATATTTACTGCACACATGAACATAGTCAAAATTGACATTAAATATCATTAAACATCAAGCTTATCTTACTCATTTCTACTCATGCTAAATTTCACAACATGAATCGAGTTCAATACTCATGAGGTTTACGTACATACCTGTACCATACATTCTTACTCATATCACTCCACTTCTTAACCTAACATCTTGAATGGCCCGTTGAACCCCCGGAATACTAAAGGACAGTCGGGATTATCATACACCAATTAAAGTACTAATGCCATGTCCCTGACATGGTCTTACATGAATCCATAGATCATCGTCGATGCCATGTCCCAGACATGGTCTTTGACCGGCACACATATCATCGTTGATGCCATGTCCCAGACATGGTCTTACACTGGCATACATATCATCGCCGATGCCATGTCCCAGACATGGTCTTACACAGGCACATATATCATCGCTGATGCCATGTCCTAGACATGGTCATACACAGGCACATATAGCACGATGTCACGACATCCAAGTCCTACGTATTCCTTTGGGTCACCTGGGCTTCCGAGACACGAGGCTATCACTAAACTTCCATTGGATCATCACAAGTCAATTTCATTAAATCATACATACATGTATCATATAATATCAAATATTAAATACGTAATATTGGAGTTGTTGAATTACTTACACACAACTTACCTCGGTGCAAAATATGGCAATTTGCGATTTAGTCCACAACCTAGCCTTTTCCTCGTTAAGGTCTATCCCTCGTCCCTCTTGATCTATAATAGCATATTTAGCTTATTTAATACACACATTATTCATTTCAGTCCAAAAATCATGATATGGAAAAATTACAATTTTGCCCATAAGATTTTACAAAATTACAAAATTGCCCTTAGGCTTGTAAAATGAAAAGTACCAATTTTTCTCATTATTCAAGCCTAGCCAAATAATTTTTCCTCTTATACCAACCCAAAGTTTTCATTTATTCACACATTTACACAGTTTCTACAATTTTTACAATTAGGTCCTTTTTGTCAATTTCACCAAAAACCACCTAGTAAAAGTTGTTTGTCACACCTCAAACCTCCATATTCTTCAATTAGACATCAAAGAACAAGCATTTCATTCATGGGTATGTTTTTGAACATGAACCCTAGCTCAAATTAAGGGTAGAAATAGCTAAATCGAGCTACAAGGCTTTCAAAAATATTAAGACATTAAAAACGGGGCTAGGATGCACTTACTTTGAGCTTGAAAGATGAAAGAAACCCTAGCTATGGCTTCTTGTGAAATTCAGCCAAGGAGGATGAAGATGGACACAAATTTTGACTATTTTTCCCTTTTAATTCTTTTATTAACTAACGAACTAAAATGCCCTTCCATTATAACTTTGATATTTTATCCCTCCTATGTCCATTTTTGTCCATAATGACATATAATGGTCTAATTGCCAAATAAGGACTTCAAATTTCAAATCTCATCACAATTAAGCCCTTAAATCAACTAGAACACATGTTATTCACTTATTGCTATTTAGTCCTAATACCTTATCGGAAAAATTTCTCATTGATATTTTCACACAGGCATGAATATATATCATGGACCTCATAACATCCATAAAATAATTATTTTTATCTCGGATTTGTGGTCTCAGAACCACTGTTCTGACTAAGCCCTAATTCGAGATGTTACAATGGGTTAATTATTCAAGTTTGATTGTAAACACCCTTATCTTCGAGTTGGAATGTTAGTACTCCCCATGACGCAGTGGAAAAATATTTTTCAGTGATCAAAACCCATGGATCCATGTACGAGGAATGAATTTGGGTTGAGAAAAGTTGAAAATATACCTAAAAATTATCTAAAAAGAAGTGAAAGTGATACAGGCTCGAAGCCTCTATCAAAATGGTAAACTTCAATGATCCACCTGGAAGAACAATGATCAAGGCCACTCTCAAAACTATTCAGAGAGAAACGGAATTCTTTATTGCTAGTCAAAGTTGTATTTGGGGTAATTTAAAAATTGGGATGAGACCTTCCTTTTTATTCAAACTATAATATTGAATAAAATCTCCAATATATTGATTTAATGAATCTTCCATAAAACAGGATATTCTTACCATAACATTATTAGTTTCCTAATTCCTTAAAACATATCTTTGACCGAAAATTAAATCATTGTTTAATAATTTCAAGAAAGATATTCCTAGTTAAAACTTGTATGAAATCCAATTCATTTATTATTTTAACTATATTCTCTATGTCTGTACATCAAGTATGTACACATATTGTGACTAATATTTAACTTGGTCAAATTAAATTAATCATAAGAACATTGCAGTAATTAATTTAACCCGTGTGATACTTAAATATAATCCCAAATTTACTTGGATTATGATCGCTTCAACAATAGGGTGTGACTCCATAGGATCCTACAACATTGGTAGTAACAATAAAACAATTACAATGTTACAAGTGAGTGACATCTAGAAATGCATCATTGCTATCCAAGTTGTATGAAATCATGTTATGACATAACTTTCTGTGATAATATTATTTATTATATCTCATTTTCCTTGATATTTATAACAACCCGATTTTTCAGTGGTGTCAGAAATAATGATTTCGAAATGTCATTTTCGTAAGCCGTGTTTGTGAATATTAATATTTAATATTAACGAAACTAGTATAAAATATATGAAAATTTGGTCTATTAAATTTGTTTACTTGATAGTTAATTAAGATACAAATGTAATAATCCTAAAATCAGTGGTATTGATAGTTAATTGATAGTTTAATTGAACTTTGATATTTTAATTTTGTCAATCAGTTAGTTAATTAAGGTAGAAGGACTAAATTGTAAAAGTGGTAAAAGTTAATCACTATAGATTTTTAATTGTTAAAGGACAATAGTGGTAATTAAACCATAATACAAAATGGAAAATATGCCATTTTGTATGTTAGTGCACAGTTGGTTAGAGGTTTTGATTAGATCGGTTCATATGGTGGTTATATGTATATATATTATTGAATTATGAAATTGTTTTGCATGTTTGTAATTTGAATTGTTTGTAAGTTGGTACACAAAGGTGTGATATGGACTAAATCGAAAAGGAATGATAAATTGATTGATACATTGAATACTATGAATTGTAATTTGAGATATTTAATGAATTGATAGTTGATCATGATTGGTCGAATAGTATTAGTACGAATTTGATTAATTTTTGAAATAGAGGACTAAATTGAATAATTTTTAAATTTTTATGATCTTGTAATTAAATGTGATTTGGATAAAATTTGATATTATACTATTATTGAAATATTTTTTGTAGCTAAAAATGATGCAGGATCGTCGAAAGGGAAAGGGAAGGTGATAATCGATGACGAGTGACAAGAGATTTCGGTTTATATTTCTATAACTCGAAACTAATTATAGTTAATGCTTATTCATGATATATTATATTATATTATATTATATTATATAGTATTAAGGTAAGCTATTAATAGAAATTAAAATATGCTATGTTACGTGATAAATTGAAGAATTAATGTTGAGTTGAGAATGACATATATGAATCGCGATCATATATAAATGAGCATGTACCTAGTAGAGTCTTTATTATAATGTGATATGTTTGGAATGTTGATTTTGGGAAGTTGATAAGTGTGTACATATATTAAATATATGCAAGTATAGTACAAATGGTTAATACTTTGTTGTTATTGACATGTATGGAAATGGTTGAAATGTATATAAAACATATGAAATAGTATTTGAAATATAGATTTGTATGAATCATGCTAGTAGGTGGTTAGTTGATTAGTGATATTGGTATGTGATGGATGGTTGAAAGAGAGTAATGTTTAAAAAGTGTACATATATGATGTTTTATGTATCTTAGATAAGGTTTGAGGTATGCAATTGAAACTGGAAGATAACATATATGGATTACTTATGGAAAGGACATTGGTTTTGGCATATGTTTGTATAATTGATTGGAAAGGTTTAATATTTGAGTTGTTGGATGGAATTGTAACACCCCAAACTCAGCCTAGACGTTATGGCCGAATTTGGCGTGTCACATTAAATGCTTTTTCGAAAAACTTAGCCTTATTAATATATCTCGCTTGAAAGATAAAAGCCCCTTTGTTAAAGTCAACTTAATTATTTGTTAACCATTTTAAACCAACCTTACCTTTAAAAACATGTTTTTTGCGGAAGCATTTCAACAATGTTCCAGAAACGTGATGTTTTGAAAACAGATATCATTTTGGAAAACCATGCTCTGCCTTTAACAGAAATAAATCATAATAGTTAAAAACCCCCAAATTAAAAGCTAGAAAATTAGAGAAAAGGCCTTATTACATCAAAAAACCAAAGAGAAAGTAATTTAAGTAATGTAAAAGACAATACGAAAATTTAAAGCCGTTCGTAGTGTGGCCACCTTCGAGTCCTCCCAAACACCGAACCGCCTATTGAGGATTACCTGAAAATTTTACAAGAGGGGGTGAGTTTACGAAAACTCAGTGTGTACAACCCTCATCAATCATAAAGCATGCATCACATCAATTTGGGCCTAAGCCCATTACAATAACGGTGGCATTTAGGCCTTAGCCCATTGTAGCCTCAGTTGGGCTTGAGCCCATGTCACAATCAAAATCAGATTATGCAATGCACAAATTCCCAACCAACCCTGCACTCGTATCCCGTCCAACCCTACACTCCTGTAGGGATTTAATCGACCCACCCATCCCTACACTTTTGTTGTAGTTGCGACACTAACCAATTTCGCAGCAGAGCTGCCAATCACATAATGGCTTTAAGCCGTCAGTAGATCCACAGTCGTCAGGCGACCATGCGACCCTAACTAATCATATGCTTCCTCCAAATCACTGATCCCATCCCCCATGCAGCATAATATTACATGAATGCAAACATATCATAAATGGTATACAATAACAATCATATAACATGTAGGAGCATTTTAGTCATTTTGCCCTTCAGGGGCATAACGGTCATTTTACAAATCGGGATCTAAGTACACTTACTGACCCATCAGTAGGTTCACAGTCGTCTCGCACGACCCGTACAACCTTTAGCAATCAAACAGTACGATTGGGCCCAAAGCCCATTTAAGTAGGCCCATAGGACCACACGACCCATTGGCCCACCAAGCCCGAGTCTGATCCAAGCCATGTGATTGGCATGGCTGATCCAAATTTTTCCCACCTATTGGTGAGTTTTACACATCTAGGGCCTATGGGCACATTGCGCCCGAACGGCACAACTTGGCCCAACATGGCCCATGACGGCCACAACCCATGAGTTCGTTCATGGTGGCCTCTACTATCGCATCAAATTTTCCATACGTGCGTTCGGACGCTCGTGTAGAACCCATTGTCGTTCTTTCGGCATTTTGGCATTTCGGGATTTGTTGATCTAGAGTTAAGGTGGTGTATGTACACACCTGGTTGCGAAAACGAATGACTTAGCCCACACACTCCACCTAACACAATAGAAACTTCGGTTAAAATCTAATATATGTGTTTAAAAGAACCCTAATTGAAACTTGTTCCAAGAGACTGCTTACTAATGCCTTGCTTGAACGAAAGTGGTTACAGCCCACTTAGAACGCCGAAAAAAATCGATAATAGTCACTTGATGATTATCTGCATGACAGAAAACCCCTTGAACATACTGCTTACACAAGGATTAAACATTGCACAACCACCCTAAGAGACATGGACATTTGGCCAAGATCAAGAACCCCAAACCAAAGTACTTTAATTAATAAAACACCAACGAACAATGTTACCTTAGAACGAGAGACGAGAGGAAGATTCCAATTGTTCTTAGAATCCAAACCAACTCCCTCACTCTGCGAGCGTTACTACAACCCGAAACAACAAGTACCATGATCAAAGGAAGAAGTGATAAAAACGACATTTAGGGAGAAAAGGAAAAACTAACCAAAAAATAGAGTCAATAGAGACTTACCAACTGATGCCTTACCAACGCAAAAGTGATTGAATGAAAGGGAGAGAGAGAGAAGTAGAAGAGAATCGAAAATGGAGACTAGGAAGAATATTGATAGAACGAAACAAAGTTTGGCTACAGAAGGGGAAGTGTTCGGCACGCAAAACCAATGTGAGCAAAGAAAAGAAGAACGACAATATTCAAGAGGAGAAGGATGGGGAAAAAGAGGAGAAGCCGCCTAAGAAAACATGATAAAGAAGAGCAATCCAAAATACCCCAGTGGTCACAACTGATATTCGGCCACCAAAAGAACAATACCTGAAAAAGAAAGAGCAAAAGATAATCGTTCAGAGAACCTCTAAAACTACAACACTCTGATGGTACTAAGAGTACAAGCAACTGAATTTTGCACAAGAAGAGACCTATTTTCGGAAACCAACTCCCTCTCCCTTACTCCTTGATTCCCTCCACGAATTTCTCCTTAATTTCCTCCCGTCCACCAATTCAAACATTCAAAAAATCCCCCTTTTTACTCCCCAAATTCGGCCAACAATAGTACTATTCAAACCAGTTCAAATTCTTGGTGTTTCGGCCAAACACAACTTCCTCCCAAAGCCATTGGCAAAAATAATCCCCATTTGCATAAGCAGGGATTCGAACCTCAGACCTCCTTGCCACACTTGTAATGCAACTTCCACTAGACCACATGCTTTCTTGTGTCATACTAACCCTACTGACCAAAGATAGGGATTTTATCCTTAAAAACCAAAATTTTGTAGAAGCTAGGACTTGAAACCATGACTTCCCAGACACTTCCAGAGCACACAACCACTAAGCCAAACACTCAATTGTGTCACTTTCCTACACAATTAAATATTTATGTGCAGTCTCCTAACTGCACCCCTACTCAAAACCTCATACTTCTAGGGCCAAATCTGGGGTGTTACAGGAATCGATTGTAAAAACATAAAATAAAGTATAACTAAGTCATGTTTTGTGTTATGCTAGTTTGTAGGTTTTGGATATATGTCGATATGGAAAAATAGTTAGTGACATCGTGACATCGTTAGAACGTCGTCATGATGAGAAGGTCACATTACGATGCCGGTTGCAGGTCACCGAGATGAGCTTGAACTCTAAGTCACTGTGTTATGAGGAACCCTGTTGTCGTGATGAGGAACTCCCTCACGTCACAACGTCGACCCTGAATTTTGAGTTCCTTTCGACTTAGTCCTAATTCGATCTCGTGTCAACTTTATAGCTCCTGTAAGCTCGTGTAAGACCAAAAATTGATTTTGTTTTGTATTGAATGAACCTTATATCTGACTTGACTGTTTGGATCGGTTACTGGATATTACAACTTCCCGAATCCTTTATCCATTTTAAGATTTGAATTAATTACATACTTAGACGACCTAAATTCAAAATTTAACTATTATTTAAACTCATATAATTTTCGTTATAAATTATTACAACCTTGATTCTTAAAACATCCAATAGTCATTTACAATATTTAAAATTGAACTTGAATACAATATACTTGATTCAACCTTTGAGGCATGGCCTGTAAAGGTGCCCCTCTAAATATATGAACAACTGCTCCGTCCTAACTACCAATCCCAGTCCCTACTTAGGCTCATTTTCACCCTTTTGTATTGGCGTCAAGTATTGACGCTTATCCATGTATTTTCCATAACTACGGACTTTTACCTTAGCCCATTTAATTCACTAAAGATACCATATGGAGTTGACGTGCCCTTTCGACAATAACCTACCCTTTTTAGGTAGCCCGCATTTGATACCTTGACCATTTCTCCCTGAGTATTCTCACTTGGCCTTCCTCATGCTATCTGGCCTTGATAGGCTCTTGTTTCATTCACTACTGTTCGGTGGACTTTCCTTCCAAGGTCTTAGGCAGACTTCCTCTTCTGATAGATAAATCCCTAAGGGTTTTCCCCCACACCACATAGTCCTATCCTGTCATTATTTTCTCCGTAAATTTTTGGTGGACTTTACTAATCCAAATGTTTGGCTTAGAATCTACTTCATGGACTCACCTATCACACCAATGTTCAGTTTATTCGCTAGTCTTTGGTGAATTCATATTGATGGTTACCACACATCTTGAATAGGGTACCTCTTCTATTACCTCAACCTGGATAAGGCCACGTAGATCAAATTTACCTTTTTCGTAATACATTGGTGGATTCTTTTACCAGTCTATTTATCCACGGTTTAAGAAGCACTTACTCTTTGCTTGAGCCTTATAATGACTCCCCTCATTTTGCCCTATTAATTTTTCATTGCTCAAAATTTTGGTGCAGCTAATCCGCCGCCATTTCCCAGCTAAGGTCTACATAGTATAATCCCATGTTTGATGTCCTAGGGGACTCTCCCATATTTACTGTCTTGGTAGACTACCCTATGTTTACTATCCCAGCAGACTTCATTGGTTTCCATAGTCAAGCTAGGGTTTTACAACTTTTAACCTCATGTTTATCGTCCTAACGGACTACCTCGTGTTTACTATCCCAGCAAACTCTGTTGATTGCCATAACCGAACTATGGTTTTACAACATTAAATTCTTTTAGGTGTTGCCCCTAAGGACCTTACTGCTGTCGTGGTGTCGCCCCATAAAAAGCCTGTAGATTTTCATCACGGTGTTGTTCTATAGAACTGAATTACCATTGTCACGGTGCTATCCCAAAAGACCAGTCGATAACCATTGTCACGATTTCACTTTAGCAGGCCTGTCGATATAATATCATCTCATATCTAACCTTGATGCTCGAACACCGTAGTGTCCCCTCCACAAGGCACAGAGCTTTGCACATCATGGCTTGCACCTAGCAACACTGGATTGCGGAAATTTAATGGAAAGTTCCATTTTCTACCCATCTGTCGATTTCTCCTATACGCCATGTTTTCTCTTCTTCATCTACCCAATCAAGGTAATTCCCTGCTTAATTTGCATACCATAAGAACATGCTTGCACAAGTAATAATACACTTACTTCTATGACATATAGTACACCATATATCAATACAACCATACAAACCACATCTTACATGCTGAGAGCATACTTACAAGAAACATGTTTTCTACAGCATAATACATGCTTAGCCTACTTATTCATTGTAACCATGCATGACTATGAATTTAGATTGAAATTACAATAGGTATATAAACAAATACAAATTCCAACACAACAGCAGATAACTAAGGTGGTGTGCAGTATCTCACATGAGCTCTTTCACCCTTGACAACATAGCTTTTCCAAATGCGATAGTCTCTTTCCTCCTAGAAACTAAGCATAATAACCAAATATGGGTTAAAATGAAGGAATTTGAACCTTGAAACCCAGAACCCAGTTTACAGAAACTTGTTTAGGAGCCTTTGCTTTCTCCTTCCTTGAATCCTCGAGTGCAGGAGGGTAAGAAAGCTTATAAGTTTCTAAATTCCTCTACTCCCAGGCTCTGATTTTCACATATTTTTCTCCATGTAGATCTTCCTTGGTTCTCTTCTCCTTCGGAGCAACTGGAGAAAACAAAGTAAGAAGAAATTTGAAGAGAGAAAATAATGACGATTATTTTTTTGCAAGAACATACATTTCCACTTATATATATAACTCCTATACATTTTCTCCCAATCTCTTTTAACCAACCATTGGGAATCATTATGTATCCCACTATGGAACCAACCGGTTCCATTTGAACTAAAGAAAATAGAAACCTAACTATTTACCAGACTAACACAAAATTTTCCCTAAATTTTATAATAGAGTGCACCAACTTACTATGCATTCAATTGAGTCCTGAAATTCCTTTAAATTGAAGTTTTATAGAAATTCGGGTTGACAACTCTCCTACCCTTAAAGGAATTTTTGTCCTCAAAATTTCCTATTGCTCTTATTATTAGAGGTGGGCTCTGAGTATTTCAATCCTTTTGAGAATCCTCGCTACGTCCTAAAGGTGACACCTATTCTTTTAATGTACCATAATTCTGACTTATCAATTTCAACTCACTTTGAACCTTTTTCAGCTCAAACAATGGTTTTATTCTTACTCTAAATTGGGCTGATAATTGCACAAATATTATTTTGTAGAACTTTTGGTAGATTTTTAGTGTGCACCATGGACGTTTGTTCAGCATGAAGCTAGCAGATGATTCCTGGATTAACTTGAGTCACATGGTAGGTACTCGATAATCATCTCACTCTAGCAGACATTTCCACTTTTCTGGTGACCGAGGGGTTTAAGAAAAACCCTCTCCGAATCGAAAAGTGTCAAATATGGATTTGAGAATTTGAATCACTTAATTCAAATTAACCAAAATTTCCATTGGATGCTTAGCAATTTAAGTAAAGACGCAGGGAAGAGAGATCTTTCAATTGAAATTATTCTTTAACTCCTTATTGACTAAGTTTCCTTTTGCATCCCCAATATCCCTCTTGGCCTCCTCCGATGCCCTCGTCTGAGCTTGTAATTCCCCTAACCCATATCCGTCACCAGAATAGGGTTACAAAGCATTATTGAAGTTTACGTTTCAAAACTATCAAGAATTTAAAACATTTAATTCACAACATCAATCAATGCAAAAACAATCAATGACATACATATTGTCCCTTATACAAGCCCTCGAGGACCTAAAAACACATTACAAACAAGTCAGGACTAAATCGAAAACATATAGAATTTTTAGGAAAAAGATGAATTTTTTTTAAACTGTAGGGGTCACACGGCTGAGACACACGGCCATGTCCCACCTCGTGTCCGTGCCCGTGTAACTCTCTGACTTGGGTCACACAGCCAAGCCACACGTTGTGTACTAGGCTGTGTAATTCTCGAAATGCAACCTTTAAAAACCTACAGGACACACACCTGTGTCTTAGGCCGTGTGGACAAAAAATAAGCCTATTTCAAGTTATTCCTTTCACCCATTTCAAGCTCACTTCTACAAGATATTTGCACATACAATCAAGCTTTTAAACATACCAAAGCATACATATTAAGACCAATTCAATAGGTCATTTATCTATACAACCATTATGCCAAAAGACATCTCAAACATAAATCATCAAATCAACCTAAACATGTGCACATTGACCATTAATCAACTAATTTGTTTCCATGCTGAAACATATCACAATTTATACAAATCAACCATACCATATTAGATTCATGCCATATCTAAATAACCTTACTATTTGGACCATTCCTCACATGCATCGTAACCACCTAAATGACACAAACCAACCATTCCCAAATGGTACCAAACAAATTGACATTTATATACCATCTTTACAAGCCAAACATAACAACATCTCATCAAACACAATTCACCTATACATGCCACTATAACCTTGGTCAAGATATCAAATCTACCGATATAATCGTTGTATAGTATGATAGATCTTTGATGAGTTTCCAACCTGATCGAGCTTCCGGTAATTTGTAAAGTAAAGGAAAATAACTACATAAGCAATGAATGCTTAGTAAGCTCGTATAAACTTTAAACATAACATTCCATTTCACAATGAACTTTATAGATTAAATATAAACCTATACCATTGGCTCAATATTTATCAACTACATAACCATCAACTCATAAATGAGTAAGTCTATCAACATCATATATATATATTTCATTCTTAACATCATAAGATTTTATAAATCATTATACACTATCATTAACTTTTTCATAAAACTATGAATTACTTCCTTTACTTACTTTTCATTTCATTTACTAAGTATAAACTTAAATAAGAACATCAATTCAATGGTTAGTATATTTATTCATCTCATAGGTAAGTTCATCTATAATATACATAATTTCTCATATATATAAATACACCATTCAACTCATCAATCCCTTTTTCATCATATCAAATTTCAATAATGATCTTACCGTTTCATTACCTTGTTTTATCCATTTCATTTGTATAATACTAGAGATAAGCATAAACATCAATCATAATCTCAAGCTTGACACGAGCCTAATCACCATCATCAATATACAAGTTAGTGCATTTATGTATATAACTCATTTGGGGCCAATCACATGATAAACCATTTTATAAGAAAATACACCTTTGAATCTTACCGCCTTTTCATGAACATAAGCATATATCCATTTGGTCACTTACCATTTCAATGTATATCATTAATATTAAACTTGACATAATGCAACCATAAGCTTAGTACAAACCTAAGCATCATCCACAATCTCAACTGATGAACTATGTATGTTTAGATCAATATTCAATAAATAACAAATCTTTCAAATTCATTAAACAAATTATCTTACCGAGATTTTCAACTCGAAGAACAACTTACGGATAGAAGTACATCATCAGTCCACCCAAAACATACCAAAAAACTCACACAAGTCAATCCCTCCAACACATCATTGTTTAGAAGAGCTAATCCAACCAACACACTAGTGCTTATAAGAGCTAGTCCAACCAACACACCAAACAGAGAGTATAACACAAGAGTTCGCAACAAATGCTGAACCTCAGTTTACTCAGGTAACATGAATGTACGTCACTCCAAAACCATCTACACTCCAATCACCTTAACACACCAAATTATGACTGTACTCTATCTCGAGTTCAAGCTAATCTGAACATCAATTTCAATTACATTACTCAAATAATCATTCAATATCATCAAATATTTTTACCTAATATGTCATGGTAGAAATTTAACAATTCATATAGATATTAAATTTTTGAACCATACGAACTTACCTGGCTAAATTACAAAGATGTCAAAGTACAGAGGTATTTTGGTAATTTTTCATTCTTTTCGATTTTCCACCCGGTCTTGATCTAAATTAACAATTTCATTCAATCTATCAATTTAGACAGTAAAAGAATGTATTGTAACACCCTTAACCCGTATTTGTCGCTAGACTAGAGTTAAGAGGCATTACCGGACATATCAAAATATTTCGTATTAACTTCACAATCATCATAGTATCATAGTCGCACATAATTGCAGAGTCCCTTATATAGGTCAACGAGACCTTAAACATGCTTTAGAAAAGGGTTGAGACTAAACTTGGCACATACAAAATTTTTCAAAACTTAAACATTTTTCAAAGTTATAAAGGTCACATGCCCGTGTGAACAGGTCGTGTGCCTCACACGACATTAGACACGCCCGTGTGTCTAGGCCGTGGAAAAATAGGGCATACATACTAACTTGTCCACATGGCCACAAGACACGCCCGTGTGCCAGGCCGTGTGAAAATTAGGGAGATTATTGACTTGATCACACGGCCAGTCACACGCCCATGTGTCTAACCAATGCTCGAAACTAACTTGGCCACCCGGCCTAGCACACGCTTGTGTGTGTGCAACCGTATAGTCTACTCAGGCTTATTTCGAAATGATCATTGAGCAACACGGCTGAGACACACGCCCATGTCCCTGCTCGTGTAAGCAAAAATAGGCTATTTACAAGGCCAAAATGCCACCCATTAAGGTTCCTCTTTACAAGCATCAAAACCAAAACATTTACAACATATTTCCAACCAATTTCAATCACAAAACATTCACCATTCATAACATATATTCATCAACCTATTTCATCCTTATTATACAAACCAAAACATACCAACTCATGAGCTAATGTCATACCAAAACATATGCTTCATAATATTAATTCATTTCATTCATTCTTATGCCATGAACTTACCAAATCTTCAAATAAGCACTTACCAGAAACTTGCCAAAATGACCTATTCTCTTGGTCATTCAAGAACACATTATATCATTATACTTCTAGCCTATACATGCCATACTTTTATATTTACATTTTCAAAAGGTACCAAAATAGAGTTTGATAGTGGTGATGATCCTCAACGATCCCCGAGCTTCCAGTAGCTTCGATATCTATAAAACAGTTGAAAACACACACAAAGTAAGCTTTCAAAAGCTTAGTAAGCCATATACAAATAAACTTAACACATAACATCAATCTAGATCAATTCATTCATATAACTCAAGGCAAAATACATTCACATAGCCATATGTCTCTTATATTTCATTTGATCATGATTCACATATATATATATCATATCTTATTCTCATAGCAACTCATACTTATATCATATATTCACAAAGGTACATGTACATACCTTTCATTCTCAAACATGGTATACAATTCAAACATACCTGAATCGGATACAAATTGACATAGTCATCCATTTTCTCGAAATGTCCTTTTAACCGTTCAGAATCAATAAGGATACTCGGATAGCTTGGAAAGCTCATACAATGCCAACTTCCCAGACTTGGTCTTACATGTAATCAAATATCGATGCCACTATCCCAAACAGGGTCTTACACAAAATCAAATATCGATGCCACTGTCCCAGACAGGGTCTTACACGAAATCAAATACGATGCCGATGTCCCAGACATGGTCTTATATGTAAATCATAAGTCGATGCCAACGTCCCAGACATGGTCTTGCATGAAATCACATATCGAAAATCCTATGTCATGACATATGTAGCCTAACTATTCCTTTGTTTAGTACAGGGCTTTTCGGACGTCGTCACAATATCGAAACTTTCTCAATTTCAAATAATCAGCTTCTATAACGACTCACCACATTTCAATATCATTTAAGCATGAATAAATAAATTTAAATACATTTATTTGTATATCGACTTACCTCGTACGGATTCGAACGAATGGAATCGACTACTCGACAACTTTCGACTTTCCCTGGTCTAATTCTGTTTTCTTTGGTTCTTGATATAAACACATTGAAATTTGACTGATTCAATCACACATTCATTCAAATCAATCCATACACACACATTTAGGGCATTTTACAAATTAGCCTCCATATTTTCATATTTTAACACTTTAGTCCCTAATTCACAAAATCACAAAATACACAAAATTTCCCTTTTCACATACTTAGCTGAATATTAATAGTGTTCATATAAGCCCACATATTTCATTTATTTCATATTTTAGTCCCTCAAAAACTCATTTTTTACAATTTAGCCCAAATTACTGAAAATTATCAAAAATTCAAAGACCAAATATATTAACCCAACGTATATCTTTCATTTTCCATCAACTAACTTCACAAAGCTTACAATTTTATCAATGGCATAACTCAAAATCATCAACAAAATTAGAAATTGGAACATGGGCTTGATAGAACACTAAGCAACAATCACAAAAACGTAGAAATTATCAAAAACCAAACAAAACTCATACCTTAATCACCAATCAAAGTGTCGAAACCCTAAGCTTGTACTTTTCTTCATTTTTCTTTGGTATATTCGGACAACAAGATGAATATATCACTAATCCATGTTTTTCTTTTATTTAATATAGCTTAAATTACCAAATACCAATTTTGCCCTTAATATAATAGACATTTAAACTTATAATGGATGTCCAACAATGTCCATTTAATATATCAATGGTCTAGTAACATAATAAGGACCTCTCATTTAATAAGACATAACACTTAAGCACACTTAACATATAGCATACAACTTTTGCATTTTACGCGATTAGGTCCTTTTTGCAAATTAAGCACACAAACGATAAAATTTCCACACGAAACTTTCACACATATCAATTCACATATTATAGGCACAGAAAATAATATTAAAATATTTTTTTACTTGAATTTATGGTCCCGAAACCACTGTTCAAACTAGGGTCTAAACCGGGCTGTTACAACTCTTCCTCTTAGGGATTTTCGTCCCCGAAAATCTTACCGTTGAATAGATTCGGATATTATTGTCTCATAGCATCTTCGGGCTCACATGTAGCCTCTTCAACACCATGTTGATGCCATGTTACTTTTACTAACGGAATTTTCTTATTTCGTAATTCTTTAACCTCGTGAGCCAAGATACAAATCGGTTCTTCTTCGTAGGTCATATCAGACTGAATTTCAATCTCAGACGGAGAAATTACATGCGAGGGATTAGATCGGTATCGTCGAAGCATTGATATGTGAAACACATTATGAATCTTTTCTAACTCAAGTGGCAACAACAATCTATATGCAACCGTCCCTATACGCTCTATGGCCCAATGAACCTCAGACTCAATTTGCCTTTTCTGCTGAATCGGAGTACTTTCTTCCACAGGGACACTTTCAATAACACTTTATCACCGATCTTAAATTTGATATCTTTTCTTTTCAAATTTGCATACGATTTCTAATGATTGGAAGCTGCTTTCAGACTATTTCAGATCACTTTTACTTTTTGTTCAGTCTCTTTTATCAAGTCAACCTGGTGTATCTTATTTTCACTAAGTTTTAACCAATACAATGGTGTTCGACAATTTCTACCATATAAGGCTTCGTACGGTGCCATTTTAATGCTCGATTGAAAACGATTATTATAAGAAAATTCAATCAATGGTAGATATTGTTCCCACGTATCTTCAAACTCAAGAATACAACATCTCAACATATCCTCAAGAATCTGAATAATCCGCTCAGATTGACCATTCATCTGTGGGTGAAAAGCAGTACTGAAGTGTAATTTCATACCTAAAGCTTCTTGTAGTCTCACTAAAACCTCGAAGTAAATCTCGGATCTTTATCTGACACAATAGACAATGGCAGCCCATGCAATCTCACAATATCAGATATGTATAACTCAGCTAATTTATCAAGCGAATAATCAGATCGTACTGGAATAAATGAGCTGATTTTGTCAATCGATCAACCACAACCCAGATCGCATCTTTCTTTCTCGGAGATAGGGTGAACCCAAAACAAAATCCATTGTCACTCTATCCCACTTCCACTCCGGAATCATAATCGGTTGTAACAAACTAAATGGCACCTGATGTTCAGCTTTAACTTGATGACAAATCAAACATTTCAAAACAAAATCAGAGATATCTCTTTTCATTCCAGACCACTAGTAATACTGTTTCAAATCATTATACATTTTCGTAATACCAGTAATAAATTTTCTTTCTTTCTTTTTTTTATTCTTTTACTTATTTAATTAACAGATAACATTTATTATAATGTAATAAACATATATATATTTTTAACTGTAACCCCATTAACCGTCCAACACATTTTAAAAATGGCGTATTTACCATGTAAGTCCATATATTTTGATTCATTAAGCCATTCAATCACTTAAATCAAATAGCGATTAAATTTTACATCTCTAATGATTTAGTCCTTTTTGATTAATTAACTATCGAAACGTTAAAAATTTTCAATGAAACTTTAATATCACCTTAATGACACTCCGTAAATATTTATAAAAATATTTATAGCTTGGTTTATAGAAATGAGGTCTCGATGCCTCATTTTCTAAAACTACATGACCTTAGGGTCTTACCACTTAAACTTAATAAATCGCTTATATAACATAATTTATCAAATAAAAAATATTTTTAAAATCATATTTGACTTGTAAATATTAAATAATAATATTTACGAACCTACTCATCAAATTTGGTGGCCTCAAAACCACTGTTCCTGACACCACTAAAAAATGAGCTATTATAAAGCTCCTCTTATTTTCTTCCTTTGACACTTCTCGGTAGCTTTGCCAAGTAATTTCTTGAGAATTTTCCTTTCCCTAAATGGTAAGAATTAAGCACGGTCATTGCGAGGGTAACAACCACCGCATTAGTGATAGTAAGAGATGTAACACCCCAAACCCGGCATAGATGTTATGGTTGAATATGAGAGTGCTATGAATAAGAGTTTTGAAAGCAATCTTACTACGTTAAATTTCTCGCGTTTAATTGTTTCTAAAAAGAATCCACATTTTATCAAATATGTTATTATATCTGTTAAGGAAAACATTGGTAATTTGCTCTTTCAGAAAACTTATTTTGCAGCGGAAGTTTGATATCGTTAAAATTGAAAATTGAGTTTGTGTTTTCGGAAAAAAACATTTAATTTTATAAAAATGTGATATTGTTAAACATTGCAGTATAAAAGTAAAAAACACATCCAAAACCAAATTTAAAAAAAAATAGTCCAAAGAGTCCCAAAACTACAAAACTCTAAAAAATAATCCAAATTTATAAATAAAAACTGTTAACCAAACAGTTTGAGAGCTAGTGGTCACTGTTGAGTTTCCGTCGCATCGACCCGTCTATGTTTGAGGAATACCTGAACAGAACAGACAAAAGATGTGAGTTTTCATAAACTCAATGTGTAACTCAACGGAGACATACATGCATCAAATTCAGAATTTTAGCATATCAAAACAAAAGCAGACATAAGTCATTATCAGAACCAAATTATCATAAACATACGAATATACAAAGTCAGACCCCCAACCTCTACACACCATCTCTAACCATCCTAGCACACCATGTGGGGCATAAAACACCTACCCAACCCTACACACCACATAGTGTCTGTACAACACTTATTAGAATAATTTGCAGCCGTGCTGCTAGAATAATGACGTATTATCACCTCACAAAACACTTCCTCTAGCAAACAAAACCCACCCTATACACATTTATAGAATACAAATATACAAAATAAACAAATTTAACATGATCCGCATACTTATATACAGATATCATACATGCTTATAGAACACCATCAGACATACATATCAGTTTTCCTAAACTTAGATGAGTTTATCAGAATAATAGATCTCATGCATTAGGGTTTGTTTTGCCTTTATCAACCCTACATAAGGGCCATAGTTGATTGGAATGACACGTGCGACCTTAGGGAAAATTTTAGAATTTTGGGCCCACACACGCCCAAATTGGCCTTGCCCGTATGGCCCACATGACCTGGCCCACAACCTACATAGCTGTGTGGCATGCCCGTGTGGCCCCACACACCCAAATCTACCTAGCTAGTGTGACCCACACGGTCACAAGCTTGCCTGTCACACGACCGTGTGTTACACACGACTAGCCACACGGTCGACCACATGCCTGTGTGGCGTCGTCAGGCCACTTTTTGACTTTTGTTGAACCTCATTTTCTCGTGTTTTCACTACACACCTGGTTTAATTTTTATGCTAAAACAATCTTGATATGACCAGAACACATGAAATGGTATTATCTACAAAAATCGTATGAAGAAGCTGAGAATACCCAACATAACGAGGAGTGAGAATGGTGGCTAAATCGAAGGAATAAAAAGAGGAGAAAATAGAGACGAAAGAAAGAAGACAGAGAGAAAAAATAAAAATGACGTTAAACGGGAAATAGAATTTTAGGAAAAAAATAAAATTAAAGGAGAAAAATAATCCCTAAATTCCTCCAACTCCCACTAATTGCATAATCCCACTAAATCTCACCCACTAACCATATCCAACTACCTTAGAATTTCACTTTCACCCAAACTCTATTAGACAACCTTGGCAAAAATTATCATCCACGCTCGCGCGAGGATTCGAACACAATACCCTATGGTAAGCTAACACCTTACCACTTGAACCAGCAGGCTCATTCTGATATGATTTCACAAAAAATATAACATAAGCCCACCCCAAAGGGATAAGGCTAGGATAAAAAATGGCAAAATTACTAAAAGTGGGACCCAAGACCTCAAACACACAATCAGAACACTTAGACACTGAAGCAAATATATATATTTATAACAGATTTCATAGAAACAAAGATAAATAACTGACGGCATTACAAGAGACGTCATGGGGGTGACAAAGTGGGTGATAGGGTTAGACCTAGTAATTGCGGGGTAAGCACCCCTATGGAAACCTCATTTTTTGTTGTAGAATATCTCAGGAGAACAATTGCCCCAATTGTGCTTACGAGTTTAGTCTCGCTTGGGGCGAGTGTCGACTAAGCGACAACTTTGATGGCATTATTTTCCCCATTTATTTGTTTGAAGATAGGTTTCACCTTCCACTTCATCCTTTTTTTTGCACAGTCCTCAAAGAGTAAGAAATCATGCCAGGAAAACTCGTCAACTTATCATGGTGAACCTTGGATGCCTACTTTATAGACTATAGCTTGAAGAGTGAGCCACCCTTCCTAAGTGTATTCCAATGGATTTGTCAAATGAAAGTGATCACCTGAAGGACCTTTGCTGGTTTGGCCCATTTCAGCACCCGCTAGGGGCGTGAGCCCATTATCAGAGATTGGGGTTAACATCTTGACCTTAATAGGACCAAAATCATTCAGGTGAGTAGTAGACTAAGATGTGGATTTGGGTTCTAAACATAGTGGTCCATCCCTCTCGGTCTATCTATTCCTACAGACAACCACTAGATAACAAGGCTGCAGAGGAGCAATTTGATCGCTTAAAGTTGGGTCTTTCTATCATGCTAGAAATCTTACCACTGTTAAAAACATTTTCAGTTTTTGCCTAGAGAATCATAGTCCAAATGGTTATAGGTCCATAGATACATCTACTGGGGCTGATTCTCAAGTCGTACACCCTTCCGACATGGTGTGGCTCATTCTAATATGAGTTCACAGAAAATGTAACATAAGCCCACCTCAAAGGGATAACGCTAGGATCAAAAATAGCAAAATTACTAAAAGTGGGACTAGAACCCAAGACTTCAAACACACAATTAGAACATTTAGCCATTAAAGCAGATACATTTTTATAATAGATTTCAAAAAAACAAAGATAAATAGTTCAGGGCTTTACAACTTTACCCCCTAAAAGAAATTTCAGCCTCCAAATATACCTGACGTGAACAGATAAGGATATTGCTGACGCGTCGAATGCTCAGGTTCCCACGTGGCTTCCTTAGTGCCATGATTCTTTCATAGAACCTTAACTAACAGAATAGACTTCCTCCTCAAAATTTTCACATCTTGATCCAAAATCTGAATGGGTTCCTCCTAAAATGTCAAATCTGGTCTAACCTCAATATCCTCAACAGTAACAATGTAAGAGGGATCAGACAGATACCACCTTAACATAGAGACGTGAAACACATCATGATACAGTCTAACTCTAGTGGTAGCACCAACTGATAAGTGACGGGTCCCACATGCTTCGGAACCCAATGCGACCCAATGAACCTAGGGCTCAACTTGCCCTTACGTCCGAGCCGCATAACGTTCTTCTACGAAAATACCTTAAGATTGACAAAGTCACCCACAAAGTACTTGATATCCATCCTTTTCAGATCCGCATAGAACTTCTGTCTATCAAAGGCTGCCTTAAGACGATCCTGAATTAATCTGACTTTGTCCTCAGTCCAACACAGCAGATTACGACATTTACGACCATACAGAGCCTCGTAAGGTGCCATCTGGATGCTAGAATAAAAACTATTCTTGTAGGTGAACTAGCTAAAGGCAGAAAATCCTCATTGGAAATCAATTGCACAACTCCGAAGCATATCCTCCAGTATCTGAATCATCCTCTCAGATTTACCATTGGTTGAGGAAGTCCAATTCGAACCTAGAGCTTCATGAAGTTTTTTCCAAATCAAAAAGTGAAGTGAGGATCCCTATAAAAAATTATCGAAACTAAAACCCCGTAAAGTCTCACAATCTAAAAAATGTAGAGCTTGGCCAACTTCTGCAGAGAATATTTTGTCCGAATTAGAATGAAATGGGCTGCCCTGATTAATCAATCAACGATGACCCATACAGAATCCTTCTTAGTAGGTGTTAAAGGCAACCCACTAACGAAATCCATCATAACACATTCCCATTTTCGCAAGGGAATCTTAACAGGTTGAAGCAAACCCAAAGGAAAATGGTGCTCAGCCTTAACTACCTAACACGTCAGGTAACAAGAACAAAATCTGCTACCTCTCATTTCAAACCCAACCACTAGTATAGTTCACAGAGATCTCGATACATCTTATTTCCATTGGGACCATAACATAAGGGCTACTATACGTTTCCCTCAGGATTGACTTTCTCAAATTAGAGTTGTTTGGTACATAAACCTGTCCTCAAAAACATAAAACCCCTTCACTAATTAGCTCAAAATCAAACATACTGCCACTTTTAACCTAACTAAAACGCGGAACCAGAGAATCATCCCCGAACTGCTTATCCCAAATTTGATAAATCCAACTCGGCTTAACTTGCACCTCGACTAATAGAATCCAATCCTCAAATAGACTTAGGCATGCAAACATCACCTTCAAATCAGACATTACTCTACGACTAAGAGCATCAGCCACCACATTGGCTTTACCGGGATAATACTCTATCGTGTAGTCATAATCCTTAAGCAGCTCAATCCATCTACTATACCTAAGGTTCAACTCCTTTTGAGTATGGAGATACTTAAGGCTCTTGTGATCGGTGTAGATGATACACCTCTCACTATATAGATAACCCCTCCAAACCTTAAGGCAAAAACCATAGTAGCCAACTCAAGATCATACGTCAGATAATTTCCCTCATGTGATTTAAGCTGTCGGGATGTATAAGCCACAACCTTACCATCTTGCATCAATACACATCTCAAACTGATGTGTGATGCATCACTTAAACCATAAACTCTTTACCGGATTCAGGCTGTATCAAAAGATGAGCCTGAGTTAGAATAGACTTAAGCTTCTCAAAGCTTGATTGTTGCGCATCAGTCCAGACAAAAGGAACATTCTTATGCAAAAGCTTAGTCAGAGGAGCTACAATCAACGAGAACCCCTCAACAAATCACCAATAATAACCCGCAAGACCCAGAAAATTACAGATCTCAGAAACATTCTTAGGCTGTTTCCAATCAAGTATAGCCTATATCTTCCTAGGATCAACTCGAATCCCCTTAGTAGAAACCATGTGCCCTAGAAACATTACTTCTCTTAACCAAAATTCCCATTTGCTTAACTTAACGTAGAGTTGTTTCTCACGCAGTATCTGAAGTAATACTTTAATATGGTCATCATGCTCCTTTTCGATCTTAGAGTACACCAGAATATCATCAATAAAGACTATGACGAATTGGTCCAAATACGACTAGAAAACCAAATTCATCAGATCCACGAATGTAGCCAGAGCATTCGTTAAACCAAAGGGCATGACTAGGAACTCGTAGTGCCCATGACGAGTCCTAAAAGCCTTCATAAAGATATCATCTTCCTTAACCCTAAGCTGATGATACCCGGAATAGAGATCTATCTTAGAGAATACTGAAGCCCCACGAAACTGATCAAACAAATCATCAATCCTCAGAAATGGTACTTATTCTTCACAGTTAACTTATTTAACTGTCGGTAGTTAATACTGTAACAGTGTGACATCCCTAATTTGACCCTAGTCGGGAAGTGGTGTCGGGACCATTAAACCGAGTCTTATAAGTAATTAAAAGTTATATTCTATGTTTATGATGTTAGCAAATGCATATGTGAAAGTTGCATGCATTAATTTGATCATTTCTATGTGAATTTATTAAGATGGACTTATATGAAACATTGTTGAAAGGTGATAGGCCAATCTTCAATGGTCTAATAGTATATGCATGCAAAAGAATGGTTTTGCATGTCAATTTACCCAAAGAGAAGGAAGTGGCCGGCCATGGTGATGAAGATGGGCAAAAGAAAACATGTCTTAAACATGTTTTGCTAGTGGTGGATGTTAGAAATAATAAAATAAGAGCATGGGTAAAGAAATGAAAAAAAAAATGAGTGTGGATGCTTTCCCCCCCTTGTGCCGTACATGAGAGAAACAAAAACAAAGAAATTTTTTTTCTTTGTTCATCTATTTTCACTCTCCTTTTGGCCGAAAATACTAAGGATAAGGAAGGAGTTTTGCTTCATACTTGGTTTGGAAGAGGATTAGGAAGAGGTTGGCTATACTTGCATCAAGAGTAAGGTATGTTTGAGGTTGTGCCATGAGATTCATGCATGTTTTTGGTTGCTAGATTGATGTTCTTGTTAGCCCATGGTTCAAATCTTTGTTATGTCATGGGAATGAAATTCGGCCCAAGTGAATATGGTGATAAAGCCATTGCATGCTAAGTGTGAAGCTTGATGATGATGCATGCAAAGATGGATTGTCTACTCTTGAAATTTCTTTGTAGCCATCTTGAGTAAGACTTTGAGTTTTCTTTTTGTTTAACCATGATTGAAGTTGAAAGGGCATGATTGTGATGTATTCGCCATGATGCATTCATGAGCATGGTTCATGCTTCTTGCATGATAGTTAAAATTTGTGTTTTGGATGGCTATGGACACCTTGAAATTCGGCCATGCACATATATGTATATATATATGTTTGCACATGATGTTTTGGTTATGAAGTAAGTGATGAATATGTTTGTTTAAAGAAGAAAATGTTGAAGGATGTTTGTGAAATTGCAAGTATAATCGGCCATATGAGTGCTTGATGTTATATTATAAGTATTGAGCCACAATATGTAAAACATTAACTAGTAAAATGCATGCTGTTTTTTGTGTGGTATTAAGTGGATAATTGGCCTCAAATTGGACATGTATATTCGGCCTTAGGTAGCCTATTGATGGCCTTAGCTTTTCCTTGATGCTTGAATGAATTGTATTGAATTGCTTGATGTAGTATAAAATGTGCATGACCATTGTGTATTCAAGCTAAAGGGTGGCCATATGACCATTTAAACTCCTTGTCATATTCGCCATAAGCTAGCATAATGAGGTTTTAATAAATTAAATTTGTTTGAATTAGCTCAAGAGCTTAGAGGGCCACAATTGGACAAGGGAAGGAAAAGTGATCGAATAGCCGTAAAAGCAGCTCGACAACATCCGAGGTAAGTCCTCAAGAAGTGACCCTACTTGAATTATGTGAAATGAAATATGGATGTGTAATGATTATCGATTTATGTGTGTATGAGTATTTGAATGATACCCTGCTAAGTCCCAAGGCGATTATGCTAGTGATTACCTTTGTGTTTGAGCCTTAGTAACGAAAATAAAACATGAATGTCTAATGATTATTAATGTATGTGTGCATGAGCAATTGAATAATATCCGGGCTAAGTCCCGAACACATTTATACTGGAAATTATATCCGGGTTAAGACCCGAAGGCAATTGTGCTAGCGGCTACATCCGGCTAAGACCAAGGCATTCGTGCAAGTCGTTCTATCCGGGCTAAGACCAAGGCATTCGTGCGCGTGGTTATATCCGGTTGTATTCGAAGAAGCTTGGGCTGGAGGTGAGTGTTGGTTGCTGTAATAAATTCAATTAGTACGTTCGAAAAGCCCAAAGAATAAGGTATGTTTATATGTGCATTGGAAAAGTCGACATGTTTGAGCAACATTCGCTCAATCGACTAACGAATATCAACTATTGAAGTGGTTGATACCTTGTGAAAGTATATAATGATGAAGTGTGAAGTAAGAATGATTATGTGAATGTGTATTAATGAAATGATGCATTTGGCTATGTGAATGTATTGCTTTAATTAAAGCTGATTTTATTCCTTGAGACTTACTAAGCATAAAAATGCTTACCCGTTGCTTTGGCTCTCTGTTTTATAGATTTTACTCGATAGCAATCGGATTCGGGATCATTAAAGTCAAGTCATCTACACTATCAAAGCCTCCATTTTGGTATAATTTTGGTTGAACTTTGAAATGGCATGTATAGGACTACCCTTGTCGGTTCAATTGTGTTGTGATGTATATGTATACGGCCATGCGAAAATGGCTCGTAGAAGTCAAGTACGAACTTAGACCATTTGTGATTTGTATATATATATATATATATATGGTTTCATGATGTAATTATGGATTGGAAATGGGAGTGTTGGTCACATGATCAGCCATTGGAATGGCTAAAATGGTCATAGGTGAACCTATGTATGGCAAGACTAGTTGGATCATGGAGACTACAAATAGATAAGACCTACCTTGAAAACAGATGCTGGCAGCAGCAGTGGAGTGGTTTTGAAAAATCACCAAAATTTGTAGGAATGGTATTAAATAGTGAATAAGTTATGTAAATTAACCTTGATGAGTCTACTTTCATATGGAAGAAACGAAACGGTCATAGGAGTTACATGTTAAGAGATATTAATGCTATTGTGAGACAGGACCAGAACGGTTTTTGGGTCCCCTGTCGCAACTTTAAAAATTTACTATAAATTATCCAGAAAGAATCAGGAGTCATGATTTATATGTACAGATTCCATTTTGAGTCTAGTTTCATTAGAAACAAACGGTACCAGTATTAAAGCCCTGTACAGAGAGATATTCAAGTAGTAACATGCAAAGGTCAGAGCAGTCGATCTCTGTAGCATGGGTGACTTTAACTAATAAACTGTACCAATTGGCCCGACCAAAAATTCTAGAAATAAATCCATGGATGGATATATGAGTATAAATTCAGGGAAAATTTACGAAAACAGTTTCCGAGTTTTGAAACTCGAGATATGATTTTTAAGGTGACAGTGACGCAGTTTTCCAGCCTGACTGGAAATGTCAAATTGATGGGCGAAACATGTGGATTTGGCTTGTTAACCCCTCGTGTCCGACACCGGCGATGGTCTCGGGTTCGGGGTGTTACAATTTTATTAGTATCAGAGCCACAGTTTAGTCGATTCTAGGACTACCGTGATGTGTTTGGGGTCTAGCTATACATGCCATTAAATGATGAATCGATAGTGTGGTGATTTCGACAATTTGACTTTGTGTTGTTTATAGTAATGGATCCGATCCCAACCGAAGCGATAGCTGATGATGTGGAGAGTGTGGTGCTGCTCCGTGCAAGGGACAGCGCGGTGGACTCTCAACCTATGGCCAACAATCCGAATGATGAGGCTAGGCAAGCCTTTTATAGTGTGATGAATGAATGGTTTAACCAATACATTCGAACTAACACTACTGTTCCACAACCTCCATTCCCGACAAATGCAACCCCAGCACCTACAATACCTCCGATGGCCCGACCAAATAAGGTCAAGTAAGCCCCGATCGATAGGATTCGAAAACATGGGGCCACTGAATTCAAAGCTACGGATGATGATGATGCTTGAGCGAGCTGAATTTTGGTTGGACAACACTATCCGGTGCTCGATGAGCTATCTTGTACACCGATGAGTGCCTAAAGTGTACCATCTCCTTGCTACGCGATTCCGCCTACTATTGGTGGAGTACTCGACTTCTGTGGTGCCTAGAGAGCAAGTGACTTGGGAATTCTTTCAAACCGAGTTCAAAAAGTATATCGATCGAGATTCATCGACCAAAAGCGAAGGAATTTCTTGATCTTAAGCAAGGTTCTATGTCGCCATCGACTACGAACGAAAATTTGTGAGGCTTAGCCAGACGCAGCGAGAATGCATTTCGTCCGAAGCTATTATGTGTAAATGCTTCGAGGATGGGCTGAATGATGATATAAGGATGTTCGTTGGCATTCTCGAAATCGAGAGTTCGTAGTACTTATTGAGCGAGCTTGTAAAGCCAAAGAGCTTAGAAAGGAGAAACAAAAAGCTGATGTGGGAACGGAGAATTCGAAGAGGTCCTTGGGAAAGTCTCTTCAACAGCATCGAAGAGATTTCGAGATGATGTGAGCGGTCTAGAGGCGCCGGCTTTTCTAGACGAGGACGCGATCGACCCCTGTGACCACACGAGTCACTTCGATCGCTAGTGGTGGAAATGATCGCCGAGAGAGGCGAGGTCTCGCATTGTGGCAAATGGCATTCGAGGAGCTGTTGGTTCCGTGATCGCTCCGCTATAAGTGTGGATCGGCCGACCACTTTATGAAGGATTGCCCGAGGATGCTTGAACAAAATGTAAGTCAAAGTGGAAACTCGGGTGCTACCACTTGCCGAGGTAGGCCACCTAGAAATATGGGCAATGTCGGTGGCGGTCGAGAGGATCTAGAGATGCTACCATCGAGATCCGAGGCTCGTGCTCTGCTAGGACTTATGCCATACGCGCCGCCGAGGATCTGCCTCTCCAAATGTCATTACTGGTACTTTCACTCTTTTCAATACTAATGTGATTGCTTTGATTGACCTGGTTCTACTCATTCTTATATATGAAACCTTAGCATCCAAGAAGACTTTGCCTATTGAGTCTCTTGAGTTTGTAATTCGGTGTCAAACCCTTGGGTCATTACGTGCTTGTCAACAAAGTGTGCAAGAAAAGTCCCTAGTGTTCGAGGTTCTTGTTTTTCGGCGGACTTGATGCTTTTGCCGTTTGATGAATTCGACGTTATTCTTGGTTTGGATTGGTTGACCATGCACGATGCGGTTGTAAATTGCAAAAGCAAGACTATCGATTTGAGGTGCGCGAATAACGAGATAATTCGGGTTGAGTCTACGGACTTAAAGGGTTGCCACCGTAATATCGCAATGTTGGCGGAAATATGTAAGAAAAGGGTGCGGCGTACCTTGCGTCGTGCTTTCGATGACAAGGAATCGAAAAGAAACCCGAATCTGTGCGTGGTTTGTGAATACCGGATGTTTTCCACAAGAATTGCGGGTTTACCACTGCTCGGAAATAGATTTTGGCATCGAATTGGTACCGGTACCACTCAATTTCGATAGCTCCGTATCGTATGGCACCAACGGAATTAAAGGAGTTGAAAACTTCGGTTGCAAGAATTGGTGGATAGAGGTTTTGCTCGCTTGAGTTGTTCGCCTTGGGGTGCGCCGGTGTTGTTTGTGAAAAAGAAGGATGGAACCATGAGGCTGTGCATCGACTATCGTCAGCTTAATAAAGCAACGATAAAGAACAAATATCCGTTACCACGTATCGATGACTTGTTCGATCAACTAAAGGGAGCCTCAGTGTTCTTGAAAATAGATTTGAGATCAGGCTATTATCAATTGCGAATCTGAGATTCGGACGTACCCAAGACCGCCTTCAGCACGAGATATGGTCACTATGAGTTCCTAGTGATGCCGTTTGGGCTTACTAATGCCCCTGCGGTATTTATGGATTTAATGAATCGGATCTTCAGACCATATTTGGATCGATTCGTAGTCGTGTTCATTGATGACATCTTGGTCTATTCAAGGAATGAGACCGAACATCTTGAACACCGAGGTTAGTCTGCAAATTTTACGGGATAAGCAATTATATGCTAAGTTCACAAGTGTGAGTTCGGTTAAGAGGTTAGCTTCTTGGGTCATGTGGTATCTGCATCGGTATTCGAGTCGACCGAATAAAATTTCAGCCATACTTAATTGGAAGCCTCAGAAATATTACTGAGGTTCGAGCTTTTGGGGCTTGCTTAGGTTATTACCGACGATTTGTAAAGGTTTCTCAACGATAGCCACGCCGATGACGGCTTACTCCAAAAGGATGTTAAATTGAATGGACAGAGAAATGTCGAAAAGTTTCGATCAATGAAAACTTATTTGATGAAGCCCCAATTCTAGTGCAACCCGAATCCGCAAAGAGTTTGTCATCTATAGTGACGCCTCCCTACTTGGGTTAGGTTGTGTATTGATGCAAGAAGGTCGAGTTGTGGCCTATCGTCGAGGCAATTAAAGCCACATGAGAAAAATTATCCGACTCATGATCTCGAATTGGCGCCATCGTATTCGCCTTAAAGATTTGGCGACATTACTTATTTGGTGAGAGGTGCCATGTGTACTCGGATCACAAAAGTCTCAAATATTTGATGACCCAAAGAGACTTAAATCTGCGACAAAGACGTTGGCTCGAGCCGTTAAAAGATTATGAGCTGGTCATTGACTATCACCCGGAAAGGCGAATGTGGTTGCGGATGCCTTGAGTCGTAAATCATTATTCGCTTCTGACGATGAATGTGCACTTGTCTGCATTCGATCCGACGGTGTGTTAGTAGCTGAATTGAAAGCCAAACCATTATTGATACATCAAATTCGAGAAGCTCGTAAAAGTCGACGACGAGTTGGCTGCAAAAGCGGCCGAGTGTGTTCGAACAAGGACTCGGAGTTTCAAATCGATGATGACGATTGTTTGAGGTTCAAAAGTCGTCATGTGTTACAAAGAATTGAACTCATTTCGATAATTCGAATGAAGCCCATTGTAGTCGAATGGTAATCCACCCAGGGAGTACGAAGATGTACAACAATTTGAAACGTCGGTTTTGGTGGCATGGTATGAAATGAGACATCTCCGACTTTGTTTGAGATGTTTAATATGTCAACAAGTGAAAGCGGAACATCAAGTGCCTTCGTGATTACTTGACCAATCACGATACCCGAGTGGAAATGGGATCGAGTCACAATGGACTTTGTATCCGGACCGCCATTGTCGTGAGTAAGAAGGATGCGGTTTGGGTCGTGGTAGATAGATTGACTAAGTCGGCTCACTTTGTCCTGTGACGTCGGATTTTTCAATGGACAAATTAGCCGAATTGTACGTTCTCAGTTATTGAGATTACACGGGTGCCTATTTCCATCGTGTGGGATAGAGATCCGAGATTTACCTCGCGATTTTGGAAAAAGTTGCAAGAAGCTTTGGGTACCAAGTTGCATTTCAGACCGCCTTTCACCCCCAAACCGATAGTCAATCCGAGCGGATAATTCGGATACTTGAGGATATGTTGAGATGTTGCGTCCTCGAGTTTAGTGGTTCATGGGAACGGTATTTGCCGTTGATTGAATTCGCCACAACAACAGCTTTCAATCAAGTATTAAGATGGCACCCTACGAGGCTTTGTACGATCGTAAATGCCGTACACCATTGTTTTGGACCGAGCTCGGTGAAAGCAAGATTTTCGTGTGGATTTGATTAGAGGTGCTGAATGAAAGTGAAAGTAATCCGTGAAAGTCGAAGATAGCCTCCGATCGTCGGAAGTCGTGCGGATCTGAAGCGTAAGGATATCGAGTATCGTGGGTGATAAAGTGTTTCTCAAGGTATCGCCTTGGAAAAAGATACTCGATTCGGCCGTAAGGGCAAGTTGAGCCCGAGGTTCATTGGGCCATATGAGATATCCGGCGAGTCGGTCGGTGGCATATCGTTTGATTTTGCCCCGAACTCGAAAAGGTTCACGATGTCTTTCATGTTTCGATGCTTGACGCTATAGATCCGATCCATCGCACGTGATTAGTCCATCGAAATTGAAATTCAAGCTAATATGAGTTATGAGGAAGAACCGATTCGTATCCTATCACGGAAGTGAAAGAGTTGCGAAACAAGCGGGTTCCGCTAGTGAAAGTGTTATGGCTCAAGCATGGGATAGAAGAAGCTACTTGGGAGACCGAGAACTCTATGAAAGAGCGATATCCAAACCTATTTACGGTAAGATTTTCGGGACGAAAATTTCTTAAGTGGGGGAGAGTTGGGACATCCCTAATTTGACCCTAGTCGGGAAGTGGTGTCGGGACCATTAAACCGAGTCTTATAAGTAATTAAAAGTTATATTCTATGTTTATGATGTTAGCAAATGCATGTGTGAAAGTTGCATGCATTAATTTGATCATTTCTATGTGAATTTATTAAGATGGACTTATATGAAACATTGTTGAAAGGTGATAGGCCAATCTTCAATGGTCTAATAGTATATGCATGCAAAAGAATGGTTTTGCATGTCAATTTACCCAAAGAGAAGGAAGTGGCCGGCCATGGTGATGAAGATGGGCAAAAGAAAACATGTCTTAAACATGTTTTGCTAGTGGTGGATGTTAGAAATAATAAAATAAGAGCATGGGTAAAGAAATGAAAAAAAATGAGTGTGGATGCTTTCCCCCCTTGTGCCGTACATGAGAGAAACAAAAACAAAGAAAAAAAAAATTTTTGTTCATCTATTTTCACTCTCCTTTTGGCCGAAAATACTAAGGATAAGGAAGGAGTTTTGCTTCATACTTGGTTTGGAAGAGGATTAGGAAAAGGTTGGCTATACTTACATCAAGAGTAAGGTATGTTTGAGGTTGTGCCATGAGATTCATGCATGTTTTTGGCTGCTAGATTGATGTTCTTGTTAGCCCATGGTTCAAATCTTTGTTATGTCATGGGAATGAAATTCGGCCCAAGTGAATATGGTGATAAAGCCATTGCATGCTAAGTGTGAAGCTTGATGATGATGCATGCAAAGATGGATTGTCTACTCTTGAAATTTCTTTGTAGCCATCTTGAGTAAGACTTTGAGTTTTCTTTTTTGTTTAACCATGATTGAAGTTGAAAGGGGCATGATTGTGATGTATTCGGCCATGATGCATTCATGAGCATGGTTCATGCTTCTTGCATGATAGTTAAAATTTGTGTTTTGGATGGCTATGGACACCTTGAAATTCGACCATGCACATATATGTATATATATGTTTGCACATGATGTTTTGGTTATGAAGTAAGTGATGAATATGTTTGTTTAAAGAAGAAAATGTTGAAGGATGTTTGTGAAATTGCAAGTATAATCGGCCATATGAGTGCTTGATGCTATATTATAAGTATTGAGCCACAATATGTAAAACATTAACTAGTAAAATGCATGCTGTTTTTTGTGTGGTATTAAGTGGATAATTGGCCTCAAATTGGACATGTATATTCGGCCTTAGGTAGCCTATTGATGGCCTTAGCTTTTCCTTGATGCTTGAATGAATTGTATTGAATTGCTTGATGTAGTATAAAATGTGCATGACCATTGTGTATTCAAGCTAAAGGGTGGCCATATGACCATTTAAACTCCTTGTCATATTCGCCATAAGCTAGCATAATGAGGTTTTAATAAATTAAATTTGTTTGAATTAGCTCAAGAGCTTAGAGGGCCACAATTGGACAAGGGGAAGGAAAAAGTGATCGAATAGCCGTAAAAGCCGCTCGACAACATCCGAGGTAAGTCCTCAAGAAGTGACCCTACTTGAATTATGTGAAATGAAATATGGATGTGTAATGATTATCGATTTATGTGTATGAGTATTTGAATGATACCCGGCTAAGTCCCAAGGCGATTATGCTAGTGATTACCTTTGTGTTTGAGCCTTAGTAACGAAAATGAAACATGAATGTCTAATGATTATTGATGTATGTGTGCATGAGCAATTGAATGATATCCGGCTATATCCGAAGACATTTATGCTGGAAATTATATCCGGTTAAGACCAAGGCAATTGTGCTAGCGGCTACATCCGGCTAAGACCAAGGCATTCGTGCAAGTCGTTCTATCTGGCTAAGACCAAGGCATTCGTGCACGTGGTTATATCCGGTTGTATTCCAAAGAAGCTTGGGCTAGAGGTGAGTGTTGGTTGCTGTAATAAATTCAATTAGTACGCGAAAAGCCCAAAGAATAAGGTATGTTTATATGTGCATTGGAAAAGTCGACATGTTTGAGCAACATTCGCTCAATCGACTAACAAATATCAACTATTGAAGTGGTTGATACCTTGTGAAAGTATATAATGATGAAGTGTGAAGTAAGAATGATTATGTGAATGTGTATTAATGAAATGATGCATTTGGCTATGTGAATGTATTGCTTTAATTAAAGCTGATTTTATTCCTTGAGACTTACTAAGCATAAAAATGCTTACCCCGTTGCTTTGGCTCTCTGTTTTATAGATTTTACTCGATAGCAATCGGATTCGGGATCATTAAAGTCGAAGTCATCTACACTATCAAAGCCTCCATTTTGGTATAATTTTTGGTTGAACTTTGAAATGGCATGTATAGGACTACCCCTTGTCGGTTCAATTGTGTTGTGATGTATATGTGTACGGCCATGCGAAAATGGCTCGTAGAAGTCAAGTACGAACTTAGACCATTTGTGATTTGTATATATATATATATATATGGTTTCATGATGTAATTATGGATTGGAAATGGGAGTGTTGGTCACATGATCAGCCATTGAATGGCTAAAATGGTCATAGGTGAACCTATGTATGGCAAGACTAGTTGGATCATGGAGACTACAAATAGATAAGACCTACCTTGAAAACAGATGCTGGCAGCAGCAGTGGAGTGGTTTTGAAAAATCACCAAAATTTGTAGGAATGGTATTAAATAGTGAATAAGTTATGTAAATGAACCTTGATGAGTCTACTTTCATATGGAAGAAACGAAACGGTCATAGGAGTTACATGTTAAGAGATATTAATGCTATTGTGAGACAGGGCCAGAACGGTTTCAAGGTCCCCTGTCACAACTTTAAAAATTTACTATAAATTATCCAGAAAGAATCAGGAGTCATGCCTTATATGTACAGATTCCATTTTGAGTCTAGTTTCATTAGAAACAAACGGCACCAGTATTAAAGCCCTGTACAGAGAGATATTCAAGTTGTAACGAGCAAAGGTCAGAGCAGTCGATCTCTGTAACATGGGTGACTTTAACTAATAAACTGTACCAATTGGCCCGACCAAAAATTCTAGAAATAAATCCATGGATGGATATATGAGTCTAAATTCAGGGAAAATTTACGAAAACAGTTTCTGAGTTTTGAAACTCGAGATATGATTTTTAAGGCGACAGTGACACAGTTTTCCAGCCTGACTGGAAATGTCAAATTGATGGGCGAAACATGTGGATTTGGCTTGTTAACCCCTCGTGTCCGACACCGGCGATGGTCTCGGGTTCGGGGTGTTACAAACAGTCCAATTTGGGGCTTAGTCAAAACAGTGGTTTCAAAACCACTAACTCGAAGTCAGAGAAATTATTTTTAATATTATTTTATTTGTGTTGGTATGTTTAAAAAGGTGCATGAAAATTTTGGTAAATTAATTTTAGCGTTTGTGAGCTTAATCGCGAAAAAGGACTAAATCGCATGAAGTGCAAAAGTCCTATTTATATAGCTAAAAGTTTCAAATAAAAAGAGAACCATAATTGAGGTCTTAAAAGGGTAGTACCCTTAAAAAAAGCTTGGCCAGCCATAGGAGACAAATTGAGTCATGTTGACTAGGTTAGGTGAGCTTTTAGTAACTTATTTGACTAAAATAAAAATAAAAGAAAAGGAAGCTATAGTATCATCTTCTCCATTAATTTTTCAGCAACAAAAATGGGATTTAGAGAGCTTAAAATATCAGCCATTTTTATCTCTTGCAAGTAAGTCATTTAGAAGGTTATTCTTAGTGATTTTTTGTATTTTTGAACCCCTTGTAGCATGAGGTTTCTAACAAGGGCACTATTTTACAAAATGGTTGAAAGTCTAGGGTTTTACCATGAGTGTGTTCATGTTTTTTTCTGAAATTTTATGTAAGAAAATGAGCTATGGTAGTGTAATAAACAACTTTTGTGAAGTAGTTTTCATGAAAACCGTAACTAAGGACCATTTTGCATTAGTTATAAAATAGGTGATAAATGTGTGAAATAATGAGAATTGTGGGCTTCTTCCAGTATAAAAAGTAATCGAATAGGCTTGGTTAGTGATAAAATATGATAAAATTCGATTTTCAGGCCTAGGGGTAAAATCATAATTTTTGTGAAGTTTAAGGACAAAATGGTCATTTTACCAAAGTATGAGTTTTAAGTTGAGTTGAATGATTTGTGTATTAAATAAGCTAATTTTTGACATTTTAGATCAAGAGAAACGTGATTTGGGTCTTGTTCGAGGGAAAAACAAAATTTACGAGGATTAGGCTCGTTCCCATTATTTTGTGCCAAGGTAAGTACATATGTAAATAATGTGTTATTGTAGCTTACTTTTAAATGTTTTATAATTTTTCCATGTATCATAATCTTACTCGATACCATGACAATATAAATAGTGCGAAATAAGAGTAATCGACATTATGAACAAATGCGACAACATTAGGTTAGACACGAGATCCCGTCAAACCTCAAAAATATAATAGCATATAAAATATAAGTCATGAGAAATTGAAGGGTCTGAACTTATGAGTTGAGTCTGAGCTCATGAGATAAGTGAAATATGTAATGTGGGTCCTGGTACAGACTTTGTGTGCAGACTCGTGAGTAGCTCAATGAGCGGGCATTACATGATAGAGCTATGGGGTCCGGGTACTGACTTAGTGAAAAGGCCCATGAGTAGCTCAAATATGCAAGTACTACAAAGTACGGGGTAGCTTTGGCTAATTGTATAGTACTTAAGAGTAAACTATCTGTGTATTCATTGGTATATCCAAGTGTTCAAAGGAGTAACTCGATGAGTAGATTGGTGATACTTCCAATGAGGTATGCCAATAGAGAGAATGAACTTGAGTTATTTTATAGAAAATTACAGGTATGTATACTAAACTCTCGAATAAAGACCTTGTATGTGATGAGATGCAGTAAGTATGCGTAAAAGAAGAAAAGAGCAACATAAGGAGGTTAAAACGATATATCATTTAAGTATGATCAGCCATTATTTGACGAATTTGTTGCTAATTACACTTATTTTCATATATTTACTTACTAAGCTCTCATGCATACCCTTTCTCCTTTCCATTTCCTTTTAATGCCGTCAAAGTAGTTCGAGGATCGTCGCCTACGTCGGAGAAGCCAGTTGCACTATCCTTGAAGCACTTGCTATAGCTAGTTTTATCATTTTGATTATGGCATGTATAGGAATCTTTGATTTTATTTTGGTGTCACATTGTTTTGAGGCCAAAGGTGTTGGCTCGTTGTAGCATTTGACTCATTTTGTATAAGGCCATGAAAATGGATAATATTGTAAGTTATTATATGAATGAAAGATAGACTTTTACGGATGTGAAATTGTTGTCATGGTTGAATATAAGACATGTATATAGGCCTTAGCTATGGTTGTTGGTTGAGAACTCATATCAAATTAGACTTTGACATGTTGGATGGTATTAAATTTTGTTTCAGGGTGGCATAAGGCTTGGTAAATAGCCTTATATTGTCCACACAGGTAGACACACGAGCATGTGTCTAGGTCATGTGTGACACACGGCCAGCCCCAGGGCATGGTGTCCGTCCATGTGTCCCCTGCTCGTAAACTTTACAAGTCAGTATGCACGGTAGTAAACACAAGGGTAGAGACACATCCGTGTGTCTCAGTTGTGTGAAGGGCACAGCCTAGCACAGGAGTGTATGCCTTGGCCATGTGCCCTTAATTGGATGCTGATGTCAAAAATAGAATGCCAAGGTTTTTAGACACAGGCTAGGACACGGGCGTGTCATGGCCGTGTGAGAGACACAGGCCATAAACACGGGTGTGTGTTAGGCAGTGTGAAAACCCTTATAGGTTCATATTTAGAATTTAATTCACATGGGCATGGGACACGGGCGTGTCCCTAAGTGCTCAGGTCGTGTGCCACATGGGCCATCAGCATCGACCATGTTCAAGTTCCACACGAGCGTGTTGCCCATCCATGTGGGCGTGTGCCCTATGTCAAAGGTCATTTTCCTAGTGTTGATTAAAGACCCGAATTGGTCTCGAGTGATTTCCAAGAGATGCTTTGGGCCCTATAGGCCCCTGATAAGAAGTTTTTGGAAAGGTTCGAAAAAGTTTTGAATTTAACCAAGTCTTGGTGACTCCTAAATGTTTGCATGCATGTGTTTAAGTTTAGTAACGCCTCATATTCCGTCTGGGTGTAAGGCTTGGGTGTGGGGTGTTACATTTAGTAGTATTAGATCTATTGTTTAGTCGGTTCTCGAACTAACCTAGCATGTGTACGAGTCTAGCTATACATGCCACAAATAAATTGTGATAGTGTGATGGCTCTTGATTTTGTTATCATGTTTTATTATAGTAATGGATCCCGATCGAACTATGGCGGACGATGTAGAAAGTAGTCCACCGGCTCCTACAGAAGGGGCGATGCCATTGATAATCGACCTCCCACGGTTAGCCAGAGAGGGGGAGAAAGGGCTCTAGAAGCCTTTCTCCACATGATGAATGAGTGGTACACAGAGTTTGTCCGAGCGAACCCGAATGCTCAACCCCCTCCACCCCTACCTATTCCTCAATCTGTTCTTATAGCAACCCAGGGTATGGATTTTGTGAGACTAAATAGACCCCCAGTGGACAGGATTGGAAAGCATGGTGCCTAGGAGTTCCATGCAAATAAAGATGATGATCTAGAAAGGGCAGAGTTCTGGCTTGAGAGTACCATCAGGGTATTTGATGAACTATTTTATACTTATGAAGAATGCTTGAATTATGTCATATCCTTGTTGAGGGACTCGGCGTACCACTGGTGGAAAACATTAGTTTCAGTGGTACCTCACGAGAGAGTTACATGGGAATTTTTCCAAGAAGAACTCTGAAAGAAATACATTAGTGAGAGATTCATGGATCAAAAGCTTAAGGAATTTCTTGATTTGAAATAAGGCCGCATGACGGTTATTGAATATGAAAAGGAGTTTGTCCGACTCAGTAAGTACGCTCGGGAGTGTGTGTCCTCCAAGGCTAAGATGTGTCGAAGAGTTGAAGACGGACTTAATAAAGATATCAAATTGTCAGTGGGTGTTCTTGAATTGAAGGAGTTTTTAGTGCAGGTTAATCGGCCATGTAAAGCCGAGGAATTGATCAAGGAATAGAAGAAAACTGAGGCTGATACTAGAGATGCAAGGAAGAGGCATGCAAGCAAGTCACTTCCGTCTCAGTCTAAGAAATCTAGAGATGTTTATTCTCGTTCTCATGTCTCAGTTGGCCACACGTATAGAGAACGTAAGAAACAATATTCGGGTTCTAAATCTCGGGCTATATCAGTAGCTAGTGTGGGTAACTTCAGGTCTTCTCGACCAGAGTGTCAGTATTGTGGTAGAAGTCATTTTGGCAAGTGTAGAATGAACGATGGATCTTGTTTCCGATGTGGTTCTTAAGACCATTTTATCAAGGATTGCCCCAAGATGAACGAGAAAGAAAAATTCCAAAATGCAAGGCCAAGTGGCACAAATTCTAAAGGAATACCTCAGAAGAATGTCAGAATTGGGGCTAGTAGTAAGAATGTGACAAGAGACACCACAGGGAGATCCGAAGCTAGAACTCCGGCTAGAACCTACGCCATACATGCACGTGAAGATGCATCTTCTCCCGATATGATCACTGGTACATTTTCTCTCTATGTTAATACTGTTATTGCTTTGATTGACCCTAGTTCTACTCATTCGTATGTGTGCATGAAATTGGTGTCTAGCATAAACATACCTGTTTAGTCTACGGAGTTTATGATTAAGGTGTCAAACCCCTTAGGCAAGCATGTGATAGTCAATAAACTATGCAAGAAATGTCCGTTGATAGTTAGAGGTTACTGTTTTCTAGCCAATTTGATGTTGTTACCATTCAATGAGTTTGATGTCATATTGGGTATGGACTGGTTGACACTCCATGATGCTGTAGTAAATTGCAGGCAAAAGGTTATTAAATTGAATTGTGGAAATGGTGAAACTCTTTAGGTTAAATCTAATGAACCATAGAATTTGCCTATTGTGATATCCTCAACGTCTACTCGAAAATGTTTGAGGAAAGGTTGTGAAGCTTATTTGGCTACTATAATGAATGCTAAGGAGTCTGAGCTGAAGGTTGAGATAGTACCAATTGTTTGCGAGTATGTGGATGTATTTCCGGAAGAATTTCCTGGGTTACCTGTGATAGCCCTAAAGTGACCCTAGTAGAAAAGCGGTTTCGGGACCGCTAAACTGAGTCACTAAATTATTTGAATATGATATTTATTGTCTAAAATAAATGTGTGAAAATTTTAAGCTTCGATTTAGTAAATTGCATGTGAATTTAGTCAATAGGACTTATGTGTGACACTTTTGAAATGTGATAGATCAAAACATAAGGACCTATTAGTGCATGTTGAAAAATGGGGGACTTGCATGTCAATTTCCCCCCCATCAAGAAGTGGCTGGCCATGACATTAGGGTGGACAAAGGATGATGGGCAAAACATGTCATAGACATGTTGTGTTGGTGCATCATGGGAGGAAACAATAAAATAAAGTTAGTAATAAAGAAATGGATAAAAAAAAAGAAAGGAGAAAGAAAATGATGAAAACAAAAGAAAAAAAATGTGTCCATCCTTTTTTCATTCTTCTTGACCGAAAATTCAAAAGAAAGAAGGGAGGAAATGTTGAAGAGATTCGGCCATGCTTGTAGCTAGGTGAAGGTAAGTTTGATGTTGTGCCATGAGATTCATGCATGTTTTTTTTTGTTAGCTTGAGTTCTAACTAGCCAATGGTTCAAATCTTTACTATGTCATGGAGATGATATTCGGCTAAGGTGGATTTGTGTTGATGTTATTTGCATGCTAAAAGTGAAGCTTGTAATGATGCATGTGATGGTGGATTGATGACTCTTGAATCTCCTTTTAGCATCCTTGAGTGAGACATTAAGTTCCTTGTTCAACCATGACCAAAATTGAAATGGTATGGTGTTGTAATGCATTCGGCCATGGTAGGAAGTAGAAGAGAAATATGTTGTTGTTCACGTTATTGGATGAGAAATGGTAGTAAGGTGAAGTGCAAATGCTAGTGTTTGATTTACTAGTGTATATGTGTGTATTAGCCAAGTTTTGAACTTGAAACAAAATGGTGTTTAGTCAATACAAGTGACCATACTTGTAGAATGTATTAAGTGTTGCAATCGGCCCCAACATAGACATGTATGTTCGGCCACATGAATGAGTACATGAGTTGATGTGTATGTTCGGCCATAGGTAGCCTATTGATGGCTTTAGCTTGACTTAGAAAATTCGGCTAAGGGGAAATATTAGCTAGTATGTTGAATTCGATTCGTGATTTCGTACATATGTGACTCTAATGTCTAATGTATATATGGGCTAAGTACCTTGAGCTTCTCTTTTGATGTTCGAATGAATTGTATTAAATTGCTTGATGTGATTAAAAATGCGTATGATCATTGTGTATTTGAGCTAAAAGGTGGCCATATGACCTATCAAACTCCTTGTCATATTCGGCCATAAGCTAGCATAACAAGACTTTAATAAGTTAAATTCGTTTGAATTAGCTCAAGAGCTTAGAGGACCACAGTTGGATAAGGGAAAGGAAAAAGTTATCGAATAGCCGCCGAAAACGTCCGACCACATCTGAGGTAAGTTTCGAGTAATGGAACTTAGATTATGATTTGATTAGATCACATTTTAAGCAAATCAAAATCATGCTCTTTGTGTGTGGCTATTGAGCCGAAATTGCAAGTGTGATAAGTGCCTCGTGTTAGAGTTTTGTTAACGAAAATGAAATACGAATGTGTCATGATTTATTGATAAATGTGCATGGTTATTCGAATGATGTCCGGGCTAAGTCCCGAAGGCTTTGTGCTAAGTGACTAAATCCGGACTAAGATCCGAAGGCATTTGTGCGAGTTACTAATTCCGGGCGGCATTGTGCGAGTTACTAAATCCGGGTTAAGTCCCGAAGGCATTTGTGCGAGTTACTATAACCGGGCTATGTCCCGAAGGCATTCGAACGAGTAGCTATATCCGGTTAAATTCCGAAGGTACGTGATTCGGGAATGAATGAACTTGCTGTAAAAATTTCAGTTATTACGCTTGTAAAATCTCAACAATGAGGTATGTTTCGTATGTGCTTTGGAATAGTTGATTCCCTTCGAATAATATTCGCTCAATTGATAAATGAGCTACCGGCCTTTGGCTAAGTTGATCTTTGTGTATGAATATAAGGGTTGGTAATGTGAAGTAAGTATGATATTGAGAATTTGTGCATATGAAATTATCCGTTTATGTGACAGCCCAAAATTGACCCTAGTCGGAAGGTGGTCTCGGGACCACAAAACCGAGGCATAAAAATAATTAAAATTTATTTTGATGCCTATAATATGTGTGCTCATGTATGACATTTTATGATGATTGATTTAGTGTTATAAGGGTGAATTCCACAAGAAAGGACTTAGTAATGAACTTTGAAAGTATGATAGGAAATGTGTGATGACTAATTAAAGCATGCATGCAAAATAATGGACTTGTATGTCAAATTCCCCTTTATAGGTGGTGGCGGCCATGACAAGGAGGATGGGCTAAACATGTCATGAAACATGTTTTGTTGGTGCATTAGGGTGAAATAATAAACAAAGGTGTATGGGTGATAAAAAATGAAAAAAATGTGTGTGAGTGTGGTAATCCCCCATTGCCGTGAGTTGTAGAGAAGGAAAGAAAAAATTTTGTTCATCCTTTCTTTGAGCCAAAACTAAGGAAGAAGGAGGATTTTGCTTCATGCTTGGTTTGGAAGAGATCTAGAAGGAGATTTGGCTAAGTTTGCATCAAGATTAAGGTATGTATGAGTTTGTGTTAGGAGTTTCATGCATGTTTTGGTTGCTAACTTGATGTGCATGTTAGCCATGGCTCAAATCTTTGTTAAGCCATGGAAATGGTATTTGGCCAAAGTTGTTATGGTGATAAAGCCATTGCATGCTAAGTGTGAAGCTTGATGATGATGCATGCAATGATGGATTGTCTACTCTTGAGTAAGATTTTGAGCTTTCTTTTGTTTTATCATGATTGAAGTTGAAAAGGAGCATGATTGTCATATTCGCCATGATGCATTCATGAGCATGGTTCATGCTTCTTGCATGTTAGTAAAATTTGTGTTTTGGATGGCTATGGACACCTTGAAATTCGCCATGCTCATATATGTATATATATGTTTGCACATGATGTTTTGGTTATGAAGGAAGTGATGAATAAGTTTGTTTAAAGAAGAAGATGTTGAAGAATAATTGTGAAATTGTAAGCACATTATGCCTAGCACACATATGAGTGCTTGATGCTATATTGTAAGTTTTGAGCTACAATATGCAAAGCATTAACTAGTAAAATGCATGCTGTTTTTGTGTGGTATTAAGTGCATAATTGGCCTCAACATGGACAAGTATATTCGGCCTTGGATAGCCTATTGAAGGCCTTAGCATTTCCTTGATGCTCAAATAAATTGTATTGAATTGCTTGATGTAGTATAAAATGTGCATGACCATTGTGTATTCAAGCTAAAGAGTGGCCATATGACCATTTAAAATCCTTGTCATATTCGGCCATAAGCAAGCACAATGAGGTTTTAATAAATTGAATTTGTTTGAATTAGCTCAAGAGCTAAGAGGGCCACAATTGGACAAGGGAAGGAAAAGGTGATCGAATAGCCGAAAAAGCCGCTCGACAACATCCGAGGTAAGTTCTCAAGAAGTGACCTTACTTGAATTATGTGAGATGAAATATGGTTGTGTATGATTATTGATTATGTGTGTATGAGTATTTGAATTCCACCCGGCTAAGTCCCGGCGAATATGCTAATGATTATAATTGTGTTTGAGCCTTAGTAACGAAAATGAAATATGTATGTCCAATGATTATTGATGTATGTGTGCATGAGAAATTGAATGATATCAAGGGCTAAGCCCAAGACAATTATGCTAGAAATTATAACCGGTTAAGACCGAAGGCAATTGTGCTAGTGGCTACATCCGGCTAAGACTCAAGGCATTCGTGCGAGTCATTCTATCCGGCTAAGACCAAGGCATTTGTGCAAATCGTGATATCCGGGTTAAGTCCCGTAGGCCTTGGTGCGGGTTACCATAACCGGCTATGTCCCGGCGATTGATCGAGTAGCGACATCCGGTTAAACTCAAGGTATGTGATTTGAAAATTATAAGCTTGCTGGAAAATTTCAGCTAATGCACTTGTGAAATTTCCCAATGACAAGGTAAGTGCGGTGTGTGCTTTGCTGCGCTAGGAGTAAGAGCGTGAATATCCGCTCCTATGATGGAACGAGTTATCGGCCTTAATGAAGCCGTTATTTGTGTATGAACATAAGAGTTGGGATGGTGAAGTAAGTATGATTATGTGAATGTGCATTAATGAAATGATGCATTTAACTATGTGAATGTATTGCTGTAATTAGAGTTGATTATATTCCTTGAGACTTACTAAGCATAAAAATGCTTACTCCGCCGCTTTGGCTCTCGCTTTTCTAGATTTCGCCGATAGCAATCGGATTCGGGATCGTTGAAGTCGAAGTCATCCACACTATCAAGCCCCATTTTGGTATAAATTCTTGGTTGAACTTGAAATGGCATGTATAGGACTACCCTTGTTGGTTTAAATATGTTATGATGTATATGTGTACGGCCATGCGAAAATGGCTCGTAATAGTGAAGTATCAACTTAAACTATTTGCGGTTTGTATATATATATATGGTGTCATGATGTGACTATGAATTGGAAATGGGAATGTTGGTCACATGATCAGCCATTGGCATGGTTAAAATGATCATATGTGGACCTATGTAAGGCAAGACTAGTTGGTTCATGGAGACTACAAAATAGGTAAGACCTACCTTAAAACAGATGCTGCCAGCTGCAGTAACGTGAATGTGAAAAATCACCAAAATTTGTAGGAATGGTATTAAATAGTGAATCAGCTATGTAAATGAACATTGATGAGTCTATTTTCATATGGAAGAAACGAAATGGTCATAGGAGTTACATGTTAAGAGATATTAAAGCTATTGTGAGACAGGGCCAGAACGGTTTCTGGGTTCCCTGTCGCAACTTTAAAATTTACTATAAATTATCCAGAAATAATTAGGAGACATACCTTATATGTACAGATTCCATTTTGAGTCTAGTTTCATTAGAAACAAACGGCACCAACATTAAAGCTCTGTACAGAGAGATATTCAAGTTATACCGCGCGAAGGTCAGAGCAGTCGATCCCTGTAACATGGGTGACTTTAACTAATAAACTGTACCAATTGGCCCGACCAAAAATTCTAGAAATAAATCCATGGATGGATATATGAGTCTAAATTCAGGGAAAATTTACAAAACCAGTTTCCGAGTTTTGAAACTCGAGATATGATTTTTAAGGCGACAGTGACGCAGTTTTTCCAGCCTGACTGGAAATGTCCAATGAATGGGCAAAACAAGTGAACTTGGCTTGCTAACCCCTCGTGTCCGACACACGCGATGGTCTCGGGTTCGGGTGTTACAATTTATTGGTATCGAGCCAGGTTTAGTCGATTCTAGGACTACCGTGAGGTGTTTGGGGTCTAGCTATACATGCCATTAAATGATGAATCGATAGTGTGGTGATTTCGACAATTTGACTTTGAGTTTGTTTATAGCAATGGATCCCGATCCCAACCGGCAATAGCTGATGATGTGGAGAGTGTGGCGCTGCTCCGCACAAGGGACAGCCACGGCGGACTCTCAACCTATGGCCAGCAATCCGAATGATGAGGCTAGGCAAGCCTTTTATAATGTGATGAACGAATGGTTTAATCAATACATTCGAACTAACACGGCTGTCCCACAACCTCCATTCCCGACAAATGCAACCTCTGCACCTACAATACCTCCCAGAATCGACCAAATAAGGTCAAGTAAGCCCCAATCGATAGGATTCAAAACATGGGGCCACTGAATTTAAAGCTACGGATGATGATGATGCCGAACGAGCTGAATTTTGGTTGGACAACACTATCCGGTGCTCGATGAGCTATCTTGTACACCGATGAGTGCTTAAAGTGTACCATCTCCTTGCTACGTGATTCCACGTACTATTGGTGGAGTACTCGACTTACGTGGTACCTAGAGAGCAAGTGACTTGGGAATTCTTTCAAACCAAGTTCAAAAAAAAAAAAAAAGTATATCGATCGAGATTCATCGACCAAAAGTGAAGGGAATTTCTTGATCTTAAGCAAGGTTCTATGTCGGTTACCGACTATGAACGAAAATTTGTGAGGCTTAGCCGATCTGCGAGAATGCATTTCGTCCGGCTATTATGTGTAAACGCTCGAGGATGGGCTGAATGATGATATAAGGATGTTCGTTGGCATTCTCGAAATACGAGAGATCGTAGTACTTGTTGAGCGAGCTTGTAAAGTCGAAGAGCTTAGAAAGGAGAAACAAAAGATGATGTGGGAACCAAGAATTCGAAGAGGTCCTCGGAAAGTCTCTTCAACAGCAATCAAGAGATTTCGAGATGATGTGAACCGGTCTAGAGGCGCTTTGGGCTTTTCTAGACGAGGACGCGATCGACCCCGTGACCACACGAGTCACTTCGATCGCCATGGTGGAAATGATCGCCGAGAGAGGCGGAGTGTCAACATTGTGGCAAATGGCATTCGGGAGCTGTTGGTTTCGTGATCGCTCCCGCTATAAGTGTGGATCGGCCGACCACTTTAGGAAGGATTGCCCGAGGATGCTTGAATGAATGTGAGTCGAGTGGAAACTCGGGTGCTACCATTTGCCGAGGTAGGCCACCTAGAAATATGGGCAATGTCGGTGGCGGTCGAGAGGATCTAGAGATGCTACCATCGGATCCGAGGCTCGTGCTCTGCGAGGACTTATGCCATACGCGCACGCGAGGATGCCGCCTCTCCGGATGTCATTACCGGTGCTTTCACTCTTTTCAATACTAATGTGATTGCTTTGATTGACCCCGGTTCTACTCAATCTTATATATGTGAAACCTTAGCATCCAAAGAAGACTTTGCCCATTGAGTCTCTCGAGTTTGTAATTCGGTGTCAAACCCTTGGGTCATTACGTGCTTGTCAACAAAGTGTGCAAGAAAAGTCCCCTAGTGTTCCAAGGTTCTTGTTTTCCCACGGACTTGATGCTTTTGCCGTTCGATGAGTTCGATGTTATTCTTGGTTTGGATTGGTTGACCATGCACGATGCGGTTGTAAATTGCAAGAGCAAGACCATCGATTTGAGGTGCGAATAATGAAATAATTCGGGTTGAGTCTACGGACTTAAAGGGTTGCCACCGTAATATCGCCGATGTTGGCCCGTAAATATGTAAGAAAAGGGTGCGGCGTACCTTGCGTCGTGCTTTCGATGACAAGGAATCGAAAAGAAACCCGAATCTGTGCCGTGGTTTGTGAATACCCGGATGTTTTTCCTCAAGAATTGCCGGGTTTACCACCGCTCGGAAATAGAATTTGGCATCGAATTGGTACCTGGTACCACTCCAATTTCGATAGCTCCGTATCGTATGGCACCAACGGAATTAAAGGAGTTGAAAGTTCAGTTGCAAGAATTGGTGGATAGAGGTTTTGCTCGCCGAGTTTTTCGCCTTTGGGTGCGCCGGTGTTGTTCGTGAAGAAGAAGGATGGAACCATGCGATCAGTGCATCGACTATCGCCGACTTAATAAAGCGACGATAAAGAACAAATATCCGTTGCCACGTATTGATGACTTGTTCGATCAACTGAAGGGAGCCTCGGTGTTCTCGAAAATAGATTTGAGATCGGGCTACTATCAATTGCGAATCCGAGATTCGGACGTGCCCAAGACCGCCTTCAGAATGAGATATGGTCACTATGAGTTCCTAGTGATGCCGTTTGGGCTCACTAATGCCCCTGCGGTATTTATGGATTTAATGAATCGGATCTTTAGACCATATTTGGATCGATTCGTAGTCGTGTTCATTGATGACATCTTGGTCTATTCAAGAAATGAGACCGAACATGCTGAACACCTGCGATTAGTGCCGCAAATTTTACGGACAAGCAATTATATGCTAAGTTCAAGAAGTGTGAGTTCGGTTAAGAGAGGTTAGCTTCTTGGGTCATGTGGTATCAGATCGGGTATTCGAGTCGACAGAATAAAATTTCAGCCATACTTAATTGGAAGCCTCAGAAATATTATTGAGGTTCGAGTTTTTGGGGCTTGCTTAGGTTATTACCGACGATTTGTAAAAGGCTTCTCAACGATAGCCACGCCGATGACGGCTTACTCCAAAAGGACGTTAAGTTCGAATGGACGGAGAAATGCCAAAAAGTTTCGATCAATCAAAACTTATTTGATGAAGCCCCAATTCTAGTGCAACCCGAGTCCGACAAGGAGTTTGTCATCTATAGCGACGCCTCTTTACTTGGGTTAGGTTAGCGTATTAATGCAAGAAGGTCGAGTTGTGGCCTGTCGTCGAGGCAATTAAAGCCACATGAGAAAAATTATCCGACTCATGATCTCGAATTGGCCGCCATCGTATTCGCCTTAAAGATTTGGCGACATTACTTATTTGGTGAAAGGTGCCATGTATACTCGGATCACAAAAGTCTCAAATATTTGATGACCCAAAGAGACTTAAATCTGCGACAAAGACGTTGGCTTGAGCCATTAAAGGATTATGAGTGATCATTGACTATCACCCGGAAAGGCGAATGTGGTTGCGGATGCCTTGAGTCGTAAATCGTTATTCACTTCACGAGCGATGAATGTGCACTTGTCCGTCCGATCCGACGGTGTGTTAGTGGCTGAATTGAAAGCCAAACCATTATTGACACACCAAATTCGAGAAGCTCGTAAAGTCGACGACGAGTTGGTTGCAAAACGGGCTGCGTGTGTTCAACAAGGACTCGGAGTTTCAAATCGACGATGACGATTGTTTGAGGTTCAAAAGTCGTCTGTGTGTCCCAAAGAATTCGGAACTCATTTCGATAATTCTGAATGAAGCCCATTGTAGCCAAATGGCAATCCACCCGGGGAGTACAAAGATGTACAATGATTTGAAACGTCGGTTTTGGTGGCATGGTATGAAGCGAGACATCTCCGACTTTGTTTCAAGATGTTTAATATGTCAACACGTGAAAGCGGAACATCAGGTGCCTTCAGGATTACTTCAGCCAATCACGATACCCGAGTGGAAATGGGATCGAGTCATAATGGACTTTGTATCCGGACCGCCATTGTCGCAAAGTAAGAAGGATGCGGTTTGGGTCGTGGTAGATCGATTGACTAAGTCGGCCCACTTTGTCCCCGTCGCACGGATTTTTCAATGGACAAATTAGCGGAATTGTACGTTTCTCAGTTGTGAGATTACACGGGTGCCTATTTCCATCGTGTCGGATAGAGATCCGAGATTTACCTCGCGATTTTGGAAAAAGTTGCAAGAAGCTTTGGGTACCAAGTTGCATTTCAGCACCGCTTTCACCCCAAACCGATGGTCAATCCGAGCGGATAATTCGGATACTTGAGGATATGTTAAGATGTTGCGCCCTCGAGTTTAGTGGTTCATGGGAACGGTATTTGCCGTTGATTGAATTCGCTTACAACAACAACTTTTCAATCAAGTATTAAGATGGCACCCTACGAGGCCTTGTATGGTCGTAAATGCCGTACACCATTGTTTTAGACTGAGCTCGGTGAAAGTAAGATTTTTGGGGTGGATTTGATTAGGGATGCTGAACAGAAAGTGAAAGTAATCCGTGAAAGTATGAAGATAGCCTCCGATCGTCGAAGTCGACGCGACCGAAGCGTAAGGATATCGAGTATCGTGGGTGATAAAGTGTTTCTCAAGGTATCGCCTTGGAAAAGATACTCGATTCGGCCGTAAGGGCAAGTTGAGCCCGAGGTTCGTTGGGCCATATGAGATATCCGAAGCGAGTCGATCCAAAGGCATATCGTTTGATTTTGCCCCCGAACTCGAAAAGGTTCACGATGTCTTTCACGTTTCGATGCTTCGACGCTATAGATCCGATCCATCGCACGTGATTAGTCCATCAGAAATTGAAATTCAAGCTAATATGAGTTATGAGGAAGAACCGATTCGTATCCTATCACGAGAAGTGAAAGAGTTGTGAAACAAGTGGGTTCCGCTAGTAAAAGTGTTATGGCTCAAGCACGGGATAGAAGAAGCTACTTGGGAGACCGAGAACTCTATGAAAGAGCGATATCCAAACCTATTTACGGTAAGATTTTCGGGACGAAAATTTCTTAAGTGGGGGAGAGTTGTGACAGCCCAAATTGACCCTAGTCGGAAGGTGGTCTCGGGACCACAAAACCGAGGCATAAAAATAATTAAAAATTTATTTTGATGCCTATAATATGTGTGTGCTCATGTATGACATTTTATGATGATTGATTTAGTGTTATAAGGGTGAATTCCACAAGAAAGGACTTAGTAATGAACATTGACAGTATGATAGGGAAATGTGTGATGACTAATTAAAGCATGCATGCAAAATAATGGACTTGCATGTCAAATTCCCCTTTATAGGTGGTGGCCGGCCATGACAAGGGAGGATGGGCTAAACATGTCATGAAACATGTTTTGTTGGTGCATTAGGGTGAAATAATAAACAAAGGTGTATGGGTGATAAAAAATGAAAAAAATGTGTGTGAGTATGGTAATCCCCCATTGCCGTGAGTTGTAGAGAAGGAAAGAAAAAATTTTGTTCATCCTTTCTTTGAGCCAAAACTAAGGAAGAAGGAGGATTTTTGCTTCATGCTTGGTTTGGAAGAGATCTAGAAGGAGATTTGGCTAAGTTTGCATCAAGATTAAGGTATGTATGAGGTTGTGTTAGGAGTTTCATGCATGTTTTGGTTGCTAACTTGATGTGCATGTTAGCCATGGCTCAAATCTTTGTTAAGCCATGGAAATGGTATTTGGCCAAAGTTGTTATGGTGATAAAGCCATTGCATGCTAAGTGTGAAGCTTGATGATGATGCATGCAATGATGGATTGTCTACTCTTGAGTAAGATTTTGAGCTTTCTTTTGTTTTATCATGATTGAAGTTGAAAAGGAGCATGATTGTCATATTCGCCATGATGCATTCATGAGCATGGTTCATGCTTCTTGCATGTTAGTAAAATTTGTGTTTTGGATGGCTATGGACACCTTGAAATTCGCCATGCTCATATATGTATATATATGTTTGCACATGATGTTTTGGTTATGAAGGAAGTGATGAATAAGTTTGTTTAAAGAAGAAGATGTTGAAGAATAATTGTGAAATTGTAAGCACATTCGGCCTAGCACACATATGAGTGCTTGATGCTATATTGTAAGTTTTGAGCTACAATATGCAAAGCATTAACTAGTAAAATGCATGCTGTTTTTGTGTGGTATTAAGTGCATAATTGGCCTCAACATGGACAAGTATATTCGGCCTTGGATAGCCTATTGAAGGCCTTAGCATTTCCTTGATGCTCAAATAAATTGTATTGAATTGCTTGATGTAGTATAAAATGTGCATGACCATTGTGTATTCAAGCTAAAGAGTGGCCATATGACCATTTAAAATCCTTGTCATATTCGCCATAAGCAAGCACAATGAGGTTTTAATAAATTGAATTTGTTTGAATTAGCTCAAGAGCTAAGAGGGCCACAATTGGACAAGGGAAGGAAAAGGTGATCGAATAGCCAAAAAGTCGTTCGACAACATCCGAGGTAAGTTCTCAAGAAGTGACCTTACTTGAATTATGTGAGATGAAATATGGTTGTGTATGATTATTGATTATGTGTGTATGAGTATTTGAATTCCACCCGGCTAAGTCCCGGCTAATATGCTAATGATTATAATTGTGTTTGAGCCTTAGTAACGAAAATGAAATATGTATGTCCAATGATTATTGATGTATGTGTGCATGAGAAATTGAATGATATCGGGCTAAGCCCAAGACAATTATGCTGGAAATTATAACCGGTTAAGACCAAGGCAATTGTGCTAGTGGCTACATCCGGCTAAGACCAAGGCATTCGTGCGAGTCATTCTATCCGGCTAAGACCAAGGCATTTGTGCAAATCGTGATATCCGGTTAAGTCCCGTGAGGCCTTGGTGCGGGTTACCATAACCGGGCTATGTCCCGAAGGCGATTGATCGAGTAGCGACATCCGGTTAAACTCCGAAGGTATGTGATTTGAAAATTATAAGCTTGCTGGAAAATTTCAGCTAATGCACTTGTGAAATTTCCCAATGACAAGGTAAGTGCGGTGTGTGCTTTATGCGCTAGGAGTAAGAGCGTGTGAATATCCGCTCCTATGATGGAACGAGTTATCGGCCTTAATGAAGCCGTTATTTGTGTATGAACATAAGAGTTGGGATGGTGAAGTAAGTATGATTATGTGAATGTGCATTAATGAAATGATGCATTTAACTATGTGAATGTATTGCTGTAATTAGAGTTGATTATATTCCTTGAGACTTACTAAGCATAAAAATGCTTACTCCGCTGCTTTGGCTCTCGCTTTTCTAGATTTCGCCGATAGCAATCGGATTCGGGATCGTTGAAGTCGAAGTCATCCACACTATCAAGCCCCCATTTTGGTATAAATTCTTGGTTGAACTTGAAATGGCATGTATAGGACTACCCTTGTTGGTTTAAATATGTTATGATGTATATGTGTACGGCCATGCGAAAATGGCTCGTAATAGTGAAGTATCAACTTAAACTATTTGCGGTTTGTATATATATATATGGTGTCATGATGTGACTATGAATTGGAAATGGGAATGTTGGTCACATGATCAGCCATTGGCATGGTTAAAATGATCATATGTGGACCTATGTAAGGCAAGACTAGTTGGTTCATGGAGACTACAAAATAGGTAAGACCTACCTTAAAAACAGATGCTGCCAGCTGCAGTAACGTGAATGTGAAAAATCACCAAAATTTGTAGGAATGGTATTAAATAGTGAATCAGCTATGTAAATGAACATTGATGAGTCTATTTCATATGGAAGAAACGAAATGGTCATAGGAGTTACATGTTAAGAGATATTAAAGCTATTGTGAGACAGGGCGAGAACGGTTTCTGGGTTCCCTGTCGCAACTTTAAAAATTTACTATAAATTATCCAGAAATAATTAGGAGACATACCTTATATGTACAGATTCCATTTTGAGTCTAGTTTCATTAGAAACAAACGGCACCAGCATTAAAGCTCTGTACAGAGAGATATTCAAGTTATACCGCGCGAAGGTCAGAGCAGTCGATCCCTGTAACATGGGTGACTTTAACTAATAAACTGTACCAATTGGCCCGACCAAAAATTCTAGAAATAAATCCATGGATGGATATATGAGTCTAAATTCAGGGAAAATTTACAAAACCAGTTTCCGAGTTTTGAAACTCGAGATATGATTTTTAAGGCGACAGTGACGCAGTTTTTCCAGCCTGACTGGAAATGTCCAATGAATGGGCAAAACAAGTGAACTTGGCTTGCTAACCCCTCGTGTCCGACACCGGCGATGGTCTCGGGTTCGGGGTGTTACAGTTTAGCTACATGAATGCTATACTTTGGTTGTGTCTAAATTCATAACTCAACTTACTAAGCATTAAATGCTTACTCCGTTTCTTTGATCCTCTGCTTTATAGATTTTGGTTAAATCACCATCGGACTCGAGATTTTGAAGTTGAAGTCGCCCACACTATCAAAGCTCCTTTTGGTATACTTTTGGTTGAACTTTGAAATGGCATGTATAGGGCTACCCTTCTTGTTATTGGTCACATACCCCTTTGGTTTTGTATAAATTTGGATAGCCATGCGAAAATGGCTTATATACAATTTGGGCATGGTATTATAATCATTTGTATGTTGATCATTAAGAGGTATGGAAATGTTTGGAAACGATTAGCCATTGGGATGGTTAATCATGATCATATTTTGTGCTATATATGTAGAAGGGCTAGTTGAATCATGGAAACTATGAAATAGGTAAAGCCTACCTTAAAGACAGATGCTGACAGCTGCAGTGACGTGGATGTGAAAAATCACTAAAAATAGTAGCAATGGAATTAAATAGTGAATAAATTATGTAATCAAACCTTGATGAATCTACTTTCACATGGAAGAAACAAAACAATCCTATGAGTTGTATATTAAGAGATATTTAAGTTTTCGTGAGACAGGGCCAGAACGGTTTCTGGAGTCCCTGTTCCGACTTTAGAAATTCATTATAAATTGACCAGAGATAATTTAAAGTCATGCCATATATTTACAGATTTCTTTTCGAGTCTAGTTTCTGTAGAAACAAACGGCATCAGTATTGAAGCTCTGTACAGGGAGATATCCAAGTCGTAATGCGCAAATGTCAGTGTAGTCGATCCCTGTAACATAGGAGACTTTAACTAATAAACTGTACTAATTGGCCTGACCAAAAATTCTAGAAAAAAATTTGTAGATGCATATACGAGTCTAGTTTCAGGGAAAAATCACGAAACTGATTTTCGAGTTGTGGAACTCAAGATATGATTTTTAAGGTGACAGTGACACAGTTAGCCAGCTGTCTGGAAATTTTTAAAATGAACTGTGCTAGTAAGTGGATTAAGCCCGTTAACCCCTCGTGTCCGACTCCGGCGACGGTCTCGGGTATGAGGTGTTACAGTTTTATTAGTATCAAAGCTACGGTTTAGTCGATTCTAGGACTACCGTAATGCGTTGGGTTTAGTTATACATGCCATTTTATGTGACTATTTGATAGTGTGGTGATTTCTGACATTTGCAAATGTGTTTATTTATAGTAATGGATCCCGATCCCGACCGAGCGGTAGCTGATGATCTTGAGAGTGTAGCGCCTGCTCCCGCACAAGGGACAGCGCCGGCGGACTCTCAACCTAATGCTAGTAATCCGAATGATGAAGCTAGACAAGCTTTCTATAGCGTGATGAATGATTGGTTCAACCAATACATTCGAACTAATACGGCTGTTCCACAACCTCCATTCCCAACAAACACAACCCCCGTACCTACAATACCTCCGGTAACTGACCAAATAAGGTCAAATAAGCCCCCAGTTGACAGAATCCGAAAACATGGGGCTACCGAATTTAAGGCTACGGACAGCGATGATGCCGAGCAAGCTGAATTTTGGTTGGACAACACTATCTGGGTACTCGATGAGCTATCTTGCACACCCGATGAGTGCCTAAAGTGTACTATCTCCTTGCTACGTGATTCTGCCTACTATTGGTGGAATACGTTGACTTCTGTTGTGCCTAGAGAGCAAGTAACTTGGGAGTTTTTCCAAAACGAAAGGAATTTCTTGAACTTAAACAAGGTTCCATGTCGGTTACCGACTATGAACGAAAATTTGTGAGGCTTAGCCGGTACGCACGAGAATGCATTTCCTCGTGTCGTAATGTGTAAACGTTTCGAGGATGGACTAAATGATGTTATAAAGCTGTATGTTGGCATCTTGGAAATTCGAGAATTTGTGGAACTTGTTGAGCGAGCTTGCAAAGCCGAGGAGCTCAGTATGGAGAAAAGAAAAGCTGATATGGGAGCAAAGGAGTTTCGTAAGAGGTCTTCGGGGAGGCCCTTTCAACAGCCATCGAAGAAATTTAGAGAGGATTTGGGGCGATCTAGAGACACATTGGGTTTTTCTAGACGAGACTGTGATCGACCCCCTGTGAGTGCACGAGTCACTTCACCGCCAAGGCCTTTGAAATGATCGTCGAGACGAACGAAGTGTCGGTATTATGTAAATGGCACTCGGGAGTTGTAGATTCCATGACCGCCTCGTTACAAGTGCGGTCACCGACCACTTTATCAAAGATTGCCCGAGATTGTCTGAACAGAACGTAAATCAGAGTGGGAAACCTGGTGCTACTACTACCCGGGGTAGACCATCTAGGAATACGGGCAATACTAGTGGAGGTCAGAGAGGATCTAGAGATGCTACAACCAGATCCGAGGCTCGTGCTCTGCTAGAGCTTACGCTTATACGCCAGACGCGAGGATACTTCCTCGCCGGATGTTATTTCCGTACTTTTACTCTCTTTGATACTAATGTGATTGCTTTGATTGACCCCGGTTCTACTCATTCTTATATATGCGAAACCTTAGCATCCAAAGAAGACTTTACCTATTGAGTCTCATCGAGTTCGTAATTCTACCGTCAAATCCCTTGGGTCATTACGTGCTTGTCAACTAAGTGTGTAAGAAATGTCCCCTAGTACTTGAGGTTCTGCTTTCCCCCGATTTGATGCTTTTACCGCTTGACTAATTTGATGTTATCCTCGGTATGGATTGGTTGATCAGACATGATGCAATTGTAAATTGCAAAAGAAAAACCATCGATTTGAGGTGTGTAAATAACGAGATAGTCCGAGTCGAGTCTCATCGACTTGAATAGGTTGCCACCGTAATATCGCCGATGTTGGCTCGTAAATATGTAAGAAAGGGTGTTGTGATGCCTAAATTGACCCTAGTCGGAAAGTGGTCTCGGGACCACTAAACCGAAATCATAAAAATAATTAGTCATCATAGTTGATGCTCATTATATGTACATATGCATGTGTGAAAAATTCATGTTTGAATTTTGTTAATTGTAAGTGAATTTTATCAAATAGGACTTATGTGAGAAAAATTAGAAATGTGCTAGGCAAATGTAAAGTGGCCTATTAATGCATGTTGTGAAAATGATGGGCTTGCATGTCAAATTTCCCTAGATTAAAGCCTAATGGCCGGCCATTTCAAAGGGGGATGGGCAAAACATGTCATAAAACATGTTGTGTAAGTGGTTTATGTTGGAATAAATAAAATAAGGAGTATGGGTAATAAAGAAATGAAAAAAAAGGAAAGAAGGTGTGTGATTCCCCCCCCCCATTGCCGTGAGTTGAAGACAAGAGAAAAAAAAATTTGTTCATCCTTTTCATTTTCTTTTGGCCGAAAATTCTAAGGAAGAAGGAAGGAATTCTTGCTCCATGTTTGGTTTAGAAGAGGATTAGGAGGAGGTTCGGCCATACTTGTATCAAGATTAAGGTATGTTTGATGTTGTGCCATGAGATTCATGCATGTTTTTAGTTGCTAGCTTGATGTTCTTATTAGCCCATGGTTCAAATCTTTGCTATGTCATGGGGATGGTATTCGGCCAAGATGGATTTTGTGTTGATATCATTGCATGCTAAATGTGAAGCTTGTTAATGATGCATGTGATGGTGGATTGATAACTCTTGAATCTCCTTTTTAGCATCCTTGAGTGAGACATTAAGTTCCTTGTTCAACCATGACCAAAAATTGAAATGGTAAGGTGTTGTGATGCATTCGGCCATGGTAGGATATAGAAGAGAAATAAGGTTGTTGTTAGATGAAGTAGAGTCTAACAAATGAGCTCGTATGTGCATTGGTTGCTAGATGGAGAAGAATCGGCTAGCAAGTTGTGTGCTAAGGCCGAATGTAATTTGGTATATTATGGGTAATGCATGTGTTGAATTAGTGTAAAGGGAGAGGATGCTTTAATAGTCTATATATGTGCATTAGCCAAGTTTTGAACTTGAAACAAATGGTGTTTAGTCAACACAAGTGACCATACTTGTAGAATGTATTAAGTGTTGCAATCGGCCTTAGCATAGATGTGTATGTTCGGCCATTGGTAGCCTATTGATGGCTTTAGCTTGACTTAGAAAATTCGCTAAGGGAAATATTAGCTAGTATGTTGAATTAGATTCGTGATTTCGCATATATGTGACTCTAATGTCTAATGTATATATATGGGCTAAGTACCTTGAGCTTCTCTTTGATGTTCGAATGAATTGTATTAAATTGTTGATGTTATTAAAAATGCGTATGATCATTGTGTATTTGAGCTAAAGGGTGGCCATATGACCTATCAAACTCCTTGTCATATTCGCCATAAGCTAGCAAAATGAGACTTTGATATGTTAAATTTGTTTGAATTAGCTCAAGAGCTTAGGGACCACAGTTGGATAAGGGAAAGGAAAAAGTGATCGAATAGCCGTTGAAGCCGCTCGACAACATCCGAGGTAAGTTTTCGAGTAATGGAACTTAAATTATGATTCGATTAGATTATGTCTTAAGTAAATCAAAATCATGCCCTTTGTATGTGGCTATTGAGCCGAAATTGTAAATATGATAAGTGTCTTGTGTTGAGCTTTGGTAATGAAAATGAAATATGGATGTGTCATGATTTATTGATATATGTGTGCATGGTTCTTCGAATGATGTCCGGGCTAAGTCCCGAAGGCTTTGTGCTAAGTGACTAAATCCGGACTATGATCCGAAGGCATTTGTGTGAGTTACTAAATCCGGACTAAGATCCGAAGGCATTTGTGCGAGTTACTAAATCCGGACTAAGATCCGAAGGCATTTGTGCGAGCTACTATAACCGGCCCATGTCCCGAAGGTATTTGAACTAGTGGCTATATCCGGTTAAACTCCGAAGGTACGTGATTCGGGAATGAATGAACTTGCTGTAAAAATTTCAGTTAATACGCCTGTGAAATCCCGACAATGAGGTATGTTTCGTATGTGCTTTGAATTAGTCGAGCCCTTACAAATAAGTATTCGCTTAGTTGATAAATGAGCTACCGGCCTTTGGCTAAGTTGATCTTTTGTGTATGAACATAAGGGTTGGTAATGTGAATTAAGTATGATATTGAGAATTTGTGCATATGAAATTATCCGTTTAGCTATATGAATGCTATGCTTTTGTTGTGCCGAATCCTTGCTCAAAACTTACTAAGCATAAATTGCTTACTCCGCTTCTTTGTTTCTCTGTTTTATAGATTTTGGCTCGTCACCATCGGACTTGGGATATTTGGAAGTCGAAGTCTCCCACACTATCAAAGCCCCCTTTTGGTACAATTTGGGTTGAACTTTGAAATGGCATGTATAGGACTACCCTTTTTGTTGTTGGTCATGTACCCATGGATTTTGTGTAAATTTGGATAGCCATGCGAAAATGGCTTATATACGTTTTTAGCATAGTACTATAATCGTTTTGTATGTTGATCACTAAGAGGTATGGAAATGTTTAGAAATGATTAGCCATTGGAATGGTTAATCATGATTATACTTTGTGCTATGTATGCAAAAAGGGCTAATTGAATCATGGAAACTATGAAATAGGTAAAGTCTACCTTAAAGGCAGATGCTGACAGCAGCCGCAATGTGGATGTGAAAAATCACTAAAAATATTAGGAATGGAATTAAATAGTGAATAAATTATTTAAATGAACCTTGATGAATCTAATTTCATATGGAAGAAACGAAACGGTCATATGAGTTGTATGTTAAGAGATATTTAGGTTTTCATGAAACAGGGCCAGAACGGTTTCTGGATTCCCTGTTCCGACTTTGGAAATTCATTATAACTTAACCAGAGATAATTAGGAGTCATGAAATATATGTATAGATTCCTCTTTGAGTCTAGTTTCTATAGAAACAAACGGCATCAGTATTGAATCCCTGTACAGGGAGATATCCAGGTCGTAATGCATGAAGGTCAGTGTAGTCTCACCCTGTAACAGAGGAGACTTTAACTAATAAACTGTACTAATTGGCCCGACCAAAAATTCTAGAAAAAAAATTGTAGATTCATATATGAGTCTAGTTTCAGGGAAAAATTACGAAACTGATTTTCGAGTTTTGGAACTCAAGATATGATTTTTAAAGTGACAGTGACGCAGTTAGCCAACTGCCTGGAAAATTTTTAAAATGGACTGTGAAAATGAATGGTTTAAGCCGTTAACCCCTCGTGTCCGACTCCGGCAGCGGTCTCGGGTACGGGGTGTTACAGGTGTGAAGCATACCTTGCGTATGTACTTGATGACAAAGAATTAGAAAAGAAGCCTGAATCTGTGCCAGTGGTTTGTGAGTACCCGGATGTTTTTCCTGAAGAATTACCGGGTTTACCACCTGTTCGGGAGGTAGAGTTTGGTATTGAGCTTGTACCTGGGACTACGCCGATTTCGATAGCTCCGTATCGTATGGCACCAACCAAGTTAAAAGAATTGAAAGCTTAGTTGCAAGAGTTGACGGATAGAGGTTTCGCTCGACCAAGTTTCTCACCTTGGGGTGCACCAGTATTGTTTGTGAAAAAGAAGGACGGAACCATGAGGATGTGCATTGACTATCGTCACCGAACAAAGTGACGATAAAGAATAAATATCCGTTACGCGCATTGATGATTTGTTTGATCAACTAAAGGGAGCCTCGGTGTTTTCAAAGATAGATTTGAGATTGAGTATTACCATTCATGAATTCGAGATTCGGATATACCCAAAACCGCTTTAAGCGAGATACGGCCACTACGAGTTCTTAGTGATGCCGTTTGGGCTCACTAATGCCCTGCGGTATTTATGGATTTGATGAATCGGATCTTGATAAGATTTGGACCGGTTCGTAGTTGTGTTCATTGACGACATCTTGGTCTATTCAAGAGATGAGACCGAACATGCTGAGCACCTGAGATTAGTATTGCAAATTTTACGGGATAAGCAATTATATGCTAAGTTCAGTAAGTGTGAGTTCTAGTTAAGATAGGTTAGCTTCTTGGGTCATGTGGTATCCGCGACGGGTATTCGAGTTGACCGAGCAAAATTTCAGCCATACTTAACTGGAAGCCTCAGAAATATTACTGAGGTTCGGAGCTTTTGGGACTTGCCGCTTACTACCGACGGTTTGTAAAAGGTTTCTCGATGATAGCCACACCCATGACAAAGCTACTTCAAAAGATGTTAAGTTCGAGGGACGGAAAAATGTCGAAAAGTTTTGATCAACTGAAAACTTATTTGACTAAGCTCCAATTTTAGTGCAAATTAATCGTGCAAAGAGTTTGTCATCTATAGTGACGCCTCCCTACTTGGGTTAGGTTGCGATTGATGCAAGAAGGTCGAGTTGTGGCCTATCGTCGAGACAATTAAAGCCACATGAGAAAAATTATCCGACTCATGATCTCGAATTAGTCGCCATCGTATTCGCTTTGAAAAATGGCGACATTACTTATTTGGTGAGAAGTGCCATGTATTTTGGATCACAAAAGTCTCAAATATTTGATGACTCAAAGAGACTTGAATCTGCGACAAAGACGTTGGCTCGAGTTGTTAAAAGATTATGAGCTTGTCATTGATTATCACCCGAAAGGCTAATGTGGTTGCGGACGCCTTAAGCCGTAAATCACCGCTTGCTTTTACTGCGATGAATGTACACTTGTCTCGTTCTACCCGACAATGTGTTAGTAGTGAATTAAAGGCCAAACCATTATTGATTCATCAAATTCAAGCTCGTAAAGTCGACGATGAGTTGGTTGCAAAACGAAATGAATGTGTTCGAATGTGGAATCGGAGTTTCAAATTGATGATGACGATTGTTTGAGGTACGTAAATCGGTTATGTGTTCCAAGAAATTCGAAACTCATTTCGATGATTCGAACGAAGCTCATTGTAGCCGAATGTCAATTCACCCGGGAGTACGAAAATGTACCACGACCTAAGACGCCGCTTTTGGTGGCATGGTATGAAACGAGACATTTCGATTTTGTTTCAAGTGTTTAATATGTCGCAAGTGAAGGCGAACATCAAGTGCCTACGGGTTTACTCCAACCGATCATGATACCTGAATGGAAATAGGATCGAGTAACGATGGATTTTGTATCTGGGTTGCCAGTGTCGGCAAGTAAGAAAGATGCGATTTGGGTTGTTGTTGATAGATTGACTAAGTCGGCTCACTTTATCCCCGTACGCATGGATTTTTCAATGGATAAATTAGCTGAATTATATGTTTCTCAGATTGTGAGATTACACGGGATACCTATTTCTATCGTGTCGGATAGAGATCCGAGATTCACCTCACGATTTTGGAAGAAATTGCAAGAAGCTTTGGGTACCAAGCTACATTTTAGCACCGCTTTTCATCCACAAACCGATGGTCAATCCGAGCAGATAATTCAGATACTTGAGGATATGTTGAGATGTTGCATCCTCGAGTTTAGTGGTTCATGGGAACGGTATTTACCTTTGATTGAATTCGCTTACAACAATAGTTTTCAGTCAAGTATTAAGATGGCACCTTACGAGGCTTTGTATGGTAGAAAATGTCGTACGCCATTGTTTTGGACCAAGCTCGGTGAAAGTAAAATTTTTGGAGTTTATTTGATTAAAGATGCTGAACAGAAAGTAAAGGTAATCCGTGAAAGTCTGAAGGTAGCCACAGATTGACAGAAATCGTATGCGGATTTGAAACGAAAAGACATTGAATATTAGGTGGGAGATAAAGTGTTTCTTAAAGTTTCGCCTTGGAAAAAGATACTCAGATTTGGCCGTAAGGGCAAGATGAGCCCGAGATTTATTGGGCCGTACGAAATCTCCGAACGAGTTGGTCCAGTTGCGTATAGATTGATTTTGCCCCCTGAACTTGAAAAGATTCACGACGTCTTTCATGTTTCGATGCTTGGACATTATAGATCCGATCCGTCACACGTGATTAATCCATCAGAAGTTGAAATTCAATCTGACTTGAGTTATGAAGAAGAACCGATTCGTATCCTAGCTCGTGAAGTGAAAGAGTTGCGAAACAAAAGGGTTCCGTTAGTAAAGGTGTTATGGCTCAAACACGGAGTCGAAGAAGCTACTTGGGAAACCGAGAATGCCATGAAAGAACGATACCCAAACTTATTTACCGGTAAGATTTTCGGGGACGAAAATTTCTTAAGTGGGGGAGAGTTGTGACACCTAAAGTGACCCTAGTAGGAAAACGGTTTGGGACCGCTAAACCGAAGTCACTAAATTATTTGAATATGATATTTATTGTCTAAAATAAATGTGTGAAAATTTTAAGCTTCGATTTAGTAAATTGCATGTGAATTTAGTCAATAGGACTTATGTGTGACACTTTTGAAATGTGATAGATCAAAACATAAGGACCTATTAGTGCATGTTGAAAAAGGGGGGACTTGCATGTCAATTTCCCCCCCATCTAGTAGTGGCCGGCCATGACATTAGGGTGGACAAAGGATGATGGGCAAAACATGTCATAGACATGTTGTGTTGGTGCATCATGGGAGGAAACAATAAAATAAAGTTAGTAATAAAGAAATGGAAAAAAAAAGAAAGGAGAAAGAAAATGATGAAAACAAAAGAAAAAAAAATGTGTCCATCCTTTTTTCATTCTTCTTGACCGAAAATTCAAAAGAAAGAAGGGAGGAAATGTTGAAGAGATTCGGCCATGCTTGTAGCTAGGTGAAGGTAAGTTTGATGTTGTGCCATGAGATTCATGCATGTTTTTTTTGTTAGCTTGAGTTCTAACTAGCCCATGGTTCAAATCTTTACTATGTCATGGAGATGATATTCGGCTAAGGTGGATTTGTGTTGATGTTATTTGCATGCTAAAAGTGAAGCTTGTAATGATGCATGTGATGGTGGATTGATGACTCTTGAATCTCCTTTTTAGCATCCTTGAGTGAGACATTAAGTTCCTTGTTCAACCATGACCAAAATTGAAATGGTATGGTGTTGTAATGCATTCGGCCATGGTAGGAAGTAGAAGAGAAATATGTTGTTGTTCACGTTATTGGATGAGAAATGGTAGTAAGGTGAAGTGCAAATGCTAGTGTTTGATTTACTAGTGTATATGTGTGTATTAGCCAAGTTTTGAACTTGAAACAAAATGGTGTTTAGTCAATACAAGTGACCATACTTGTAGAATGTATTAAGTGTTGCAATCGGCCCCAATATAGACATGTATGTTCGGCCACATGAATGAGTACACGAGTTGATGTGTATGTTCGGCCATAGGTAGCCTATTGATGGCTTTAGCTTGACTTAGAAAATTCGGTTAAGGGGGAAATATTAGCTAGTATGTTGAATTTGATTCGTGATTTCGTACATATGTGACTCGAATGTCTAATGTATATATGGGCTAAGTACCTTGAGCTTCTCTTTTGATGTTCGAATGAATTGTATTAAATTGCTTGATGTGATTAAAAATGCGTATGATCATTGTGTATTTGAGCTAAAAGGTGGCCATATGACCTATCAAACTCCTTGTCATATTCGGCCATAAGCTAGCATAACGAGACTTTAATAAGTTAAATTCGTTTGAATTAGCTCAAGAGCTTAGAGGACCACAGTTGGATAAGGGAAAGGAAAAAGTTATCGAATAGCCGCCGAAAACGTCCGACCACATTCGAGGTAAGTTTTCGAGTAATGGAACTTAGATTATGATTTGATTAGATCACGTTTTAAGCAAATCAAAATCATGCTCTTTGTGTGTGGCTATTGAGCCGAAATTGCAAGTGTGATAAGTGCCTCGTGTTAGAGTTTTGCTAACGAAAATGAAATACGAATGTGTCATGATTTATTGATAAATGTGCATGGTTATTCGAATGATGTCCGGGCTAAGTCCCGAAGGCTTTGTGCTAAGTGACTAAATCCGGACTAAGATCCGAAGGCATTTGTGCGAGTTACTAATTCCGGGCGGCATTGTGCGAGTTACTAAATCCGGGTTAAGTCCCGAAGGCATTTGTGCGAGTTACTATAACCGGGCTATGTCCCAAAGGCATTCGAACGAGTAGCTATATCCGGTTAAATTTCAAAGGTACGTGATTCGAGAATGAATGATCTTGCTGTAAAAATTTCAGTTATTACGCTTGTAAAATCTCAACAATGAGGTATGTTTCGTATGTGCTTTGGAATAGTTGATTCCCTTCGAATAATATTCGCTCAGTTGATAAATGAGCTACCGGCCTTTGCCTAAGTTGATCTTTGTGTATGAATATAAGGGTTGGTAATGTGAAGTAAGTATGATATTGAGAATTTGTGCATATGAAATTATCTGTTTAGCTACATGAATGTTATACTTTGGTTGTGTCTAAATTCATAACTCAACTTACTAAGCATTAAATGCTTACACCGTTTCTTTGATCCTCTGTTTTATAGATTTTGGTTCGTCAGCTATCGGACTCGGGATTTTGAAGTTGAAGTCGCCCACACTATCAAAGCTCCTTTTGGTATACTTTTGGTTGAACTTTGAAATGGCATCTATAGGGCTACCCTTCTTGTTATTGGTCACATACCCCTTTGGTTTTGTATAAATTTGGATAGCCATGCGAAAATGGCTTATATACATTTTGGGCATGGTATTATAATCATTTGTATGTTGATCATTAAGAGGTATGGAAATGTTTGGAAACGATTAGCCATTGGGATGGTTAATCATGATCATATTTTGTGCTATATATGTAAAAGGGCTAGTTGAATCATGGAAACTATGAAATAGGTAAAGCCTACCTTAAAGACAGATCTTGACAATTGCAAAGGACGTGGATGTGAAAAATCACTAAAAATAGTAGGAATGGAATTAAATAATTTAATCAAACCTTGATGAATCTACTTTCACATGGAAGAAACGAAACGATCCTATGAGTTGTATGTTAAGAGATATTTAAGTTTTAGTGAGATGGGGCGAACGGTTTCGAGTCCCTGTTCCGACTTTAGAAATTCATTATAAATTGACCAGAGATAATTAGAAGTCATGCCATATATGTACAGATTCCTTTTCAAGTCTAGTTTCTGTAGAAACAAACGACATCAGTATTGAAGCCCTGTACAGGGAGATATCCAAGTCGTAATGCGCAAAGGTTAGTGTAGTCGATCCCTGTAACATGGGAGACGTTAACTAATAAACTGTACTAATTGGCCCGACCAAAAATTCTAGAAAAAAATTTGTAGATGCATATACGAGTCTAGTTTTAGGGAAAAATCACGAAACTGATTTTCGAGTTGTGGAACTCAAGATATGATTTTTAAGGTGACAAGGATACGCTTAGCCACCGTCTGGAAATTTTTAAAATGAACTGTGCTAGTAAGTGGATTAAGCCCGTTAACCCCTCGTGTCTGACTCCAGTGACGGTCTCGGGTACAGGGTGTTACATTACCCCCTAATAGAGAAGTTGAATTTGGTATAGAGCTAATGCCAGGGACAATACCTATTTCGATTGCTCCGTATCGAATAGCTCCGGCTGAGTCGAAAGAACTAAAGTCACAATTACAAGAGTTGACCGATAAAGGCTTTGTGAGGCCAAGCATTTTACTGTGGGCTGCTTTGGTACTATTTGTGAAAAAGAAAGATGGGTCTATAGGCTGTGCATAGACTACCGATAGTTAAATAAGATGATAATCAAGAATAAATGTAACACCCCAAACCCAGCCCAGACGCTATGGCCGAATCTGGCGTGTCACATTGAAGTGTTTTAGTGAAAATTGTGTTTTCATTGAAAACCCTTCTTAAAATAAAGAAACCTTAACTATCTTTAAATAAAACATTTCCAAAACTTGTTTAAAATATATGATTTTATGAAAACATGTCATTTTAAAATGTAGTTGTGAAAACGTAGAAGAGACATACTATAGTTTAAGAAACCATGCTCAACTCTTTATAATTATGTCACATAAAAATGATAATAATCCAAATAATAACAAAATGGAAGGCCTTATTACAATCCAGTCTGAAATCACTTAATAATTAGAAACTTATATGCTTTAAAATGAAAAAAAAAAGTTCTAAATTGTCTTGCTAGATGGCCACCCAGAATCCTTCCATACATCAAACCGTCTACTGAGCATCACCTAAAAAATAAAATAAAAAGGGGGTGAGTTTTCGCAAACTCAGTGTGTACAACCCTCGAAGAAAATCAAGCATTCAAAAAAACATCATTCATCAATCATGCAATGCAATCCCATCCAAGTTATCCATCCGTTACACACCAGCTCCGTCCCCCGTCACACCATGTGGGGATATAAATATCGACCCACCCAGCCCACACACCAATGGTAGCCCGGTTGCAGAACTACCATCATTTACATATTAGGCTTTAAAAGTCGTCGGTGGATCCATGATTGTCAGGCAACCATGCGATCCTCATATACTTCCTCCGGTCCATAGTTCCCACCCCATATGCAACCTAAGCAGAACATCATATGTATGCATGTCACATCCACAAAACTTACATTCTACACCTAAGGGTATTTTGGTCATTTTCGCCCTTAGGGGCATTTCGGTAATTTTCCTTTAATTACGATTTTCACTTACCTTGGCCCGTTAACGAGTCCCGTGAGCTAAGATGAACGAGCACTATGCACCAGGTAGGATTTTAGAGAAGAGGAGGTGAGTCATTAAGTCCGCTTAAGTACCAAGCTCTCCCTAGATCCAATCCTAAACATGCATATACCCGTTGCCAGACCTTAACCCTTTGATTTGTCCACGATCACAATATATTAATTAAGCCTTATGTGGATATCATAAACTGGGCCTAAAACCCCTTACAAAGCCCAAACAATTTCACATACCTGTATTTGGCCCAGTAAGCCCAATCATATTCATATGGCCCATTAGGCCCAAATCACATTTATATGGCCCATTAGGCCCAGTCACATTCATATTCATGCTCACATACAAGTTCCTATCACATAGCATCAACATTCAGTTTTTTCCTATTATGGGCCCAACAGCCCATCGGGCCCATTTAGCCCATTCTGGCCCATATGGCCAAATCACAACCCAAGTCCTTGGAATCGCCCGTGGGCCTCAAGAAACCTATCGATCTCCCCCTTACGAGTGTTCGCGCACTCGCAAGACTACCGTAGCCAAACTTTCAGCTTTTCGGCATTTCCGCTTTTCGGCTTTTTGGCATTTCAGCTTTTTTCGATACATAATGTGTGTGCAGTGTATGTACACACCTGGTAGGCAAGCATGATGCGATCTCCTTAGCCCAAACCTACAATCATTATCACTCAAAGATTAATCTTACATACTTATCGAATACTTTACCAAAAGCCAGAATCTCACCTTAACTTTACCTTGCGCGATAAGTATAACAACCCCTTCACTAACCACGATCAACTCCTAGGTCTGCACTAATCGTAACTATTAAAACCAGAATAATAGGTGACTCGTATCCAACACAAGTCCCCTTACCTTACTATGGCTATTCAGCCAACCTTAGCCAATGGATAAGGAATACTTACCAAAACTGCAAACACCTAAAGAGCAATTCGATAGAGAGCTAAAATCCGAGATCTGATACTAATTCCCTACCAAAGTTGATTGAAAGAGTGAGGGACAATAATCGATACCTAGCAAAGAAAACTGATTGGAAGAGCAACACTTACACTAGATTTGGTCAAAGAGTATTCAGCCGTTGGGAGATTCGACTTTTCTGCTTTTCAAAATTAGTATGGTGAATAAGGTTTATTTGGTACAGATTAAAGAAGAAAAGTAGAAGAAGAAATCGGCTAAGTGAAACAAAGAAAATTGTGCAGAGAAGAATAAAAATTGGCAGGAAGAAAAGAAAGAAAAACAAAAGGGTTTTCAGCTTTTTGGATCCTGAAAAGAAAAGGGTTTTCGGCTTTTAGAGAAAGGGGTTTCTGGCAACAAGGTGAAGAAGAATTTTAGCAGTAGCTTGGCAACCCTGTATTTGGCCCCTATTTATAGCCCTTATAGCTGAATTTTTCATGCCCAATTCCCAATTCGACTCTATCACTTCTCCCTTCTCATCTCCTCATTTTTCTCCCTAATAACCCCTTGATCTTTTCTTTAATTTTCTCTTCTGAACGCTCCACTTGGAGTCCATCTTCACACCATTTCCATCCTTCTAGAAGGCCAAAATTAAACTTCTAAAAATAATAAGCTAGGATTTAAACCTCGGATCTCCTTGCTAGCTACAAACGCCACCTCCCTACTCCCTAAGTGGCGTAACTTAGCCACTTCTCCACAAGGCTTTTTAATGTTATTTTCCCCCTATTTTTATTTAAAAGCCCAACTACTTGCCAACCCTGATTCTTTTAATAATTAAACTATAATTTCATTTAGTCCTAGGTTCGAACTCAAACCTTAATAAAGACCTACTATAATTATCACATGGCTAGGAACATAAAACACAATTTTTATCAAAATTGAAAACAAAGAAAGTTCGGGATTTTAGGATTTTTGGGTTTCGGGATTTTTAGGACGTTACAATAAATATACGTTGCCATGGATTGACGACTTATTTGATCAATTGAAAGGAGCAGCATGGTTTTCTAAGATAGACTTGAGATCCGTCTACTATCAATTGAGAGTTAAGGAGTCAGATGTGTTTAAGACTGCTTTTAGGACGAGGTATGGCCACTACGAGTTCCTTGTCATGCCTTTCGATTTAACAAATGCTCCTGCCGTGTTTATGGATTTAATGAATAGGATATTTCATCCATACTTGGATAAGTTCGTCGTTGTATTTATCGATGACATTTTGATATATTCTAGAGATGAGGTACAGGATATTGAAAACTTGAGCATCATTCTCTGAGAGATAATCGGTTGTATGCCAAGTTCAGTAAAAGTGAGTTTTGGCTTCGAGAAGTCAGATTTTTAGGTCATATTGTCTCGAGTGATGGCATTAGGGTTGACCCAACAAGGTTTCTGCCATTGTTGAATGGAAACCACCAAAGAATGTGACCGAGGTTAGAAGCTTTCTGGGTTTAGCTGGTTATTACAAGTGATTTGTAAAGGACTTCTCCATGATTGCTACTCCCATGACGAGGTTATTGCAAAAAGAAGTTAATTTTGAATGGTCGGATAAGTGTCAGCAGAGTTTCGAAAAGTTGAAGAAGTTGTTGACTGATGCTCCAGTATTAGTACAACTCGAATCAAGAAAGGAGTTCGTGATTTACAGCGATGTTTCTCTAAATAGTTTGGGATGCGTGCTTATGCAAGAAGGCAAGGTTATAGCTTATGACTCGAGACAATTGAAACCTCACGAGAAGAATTATCTGACACATGACCTGGAATTGGCCGTCATAGTGTTTGCCTTGAAGATCTAATGACAATATTTGTTCGGAGAGATTGTCATGTATACACCGATCATCAGAGTCTTAAGTACTTGATGACTCAGAAGGATTTAAATCTGAGACAACGGAGGTGGTTGGAACTATTAAAATATTATGAGTTGATTATCGACTACCATCCAAGTAAGGCGAAGTGGTCGCCGATTCATTAAGTAGAAAATCATTATTTGCACTGAGAGTAATGAACACCCAATTGGCCTTGTCAAAGGATGGTTCGATTCTAGCTGAGATAAAAGCTAGACCGACATTTCTCCAAGAAATTTGTGAAGTTTAGATGAGTGACAGTGAATTGTTAGCCAAGAGAACTCAATGTGAATCAGGTGTTGAGTCAGATTTTCAGATTGATTCTGATGGTTGCTTGAAGTTTTGGATAGGATTTGTGTTCCTAAAGATACCGGGTTAACTTGGAAAATTTTAATTGAGGCACATGGTGGTTGTTTGTCGGTATACCTTAGAAGTACGAAAATGTACAATGATTTGAAGAAAATATTTTAGTGGTCGGGTATGAAAAGAGACATTTCAGAGTTTGTATCAAAATGCTTAGTGTGCCAACAAGTGAAAGCCAAGCACCAAGTACCTTCGAGTTTACCTCAGCCTATCATGGTCCCCAAATGGAAGTGGGATCTTATTACTATAGATTTTGTGACGGGTTTACCGGTAACTCCAAGGAAGAAAGATGTCATTTGGGTCGTGGTTGGTCGACTGACAAAGTTGACTCACTTTATCCCGGTGTGAACGAATTTCTCACTTGATAAACTAGCCGACTTATACATTTCCAAGATTGTGAGGCTGCATGGAGTGCCCTTGTCGATTACTTCAGATAGGGACCCAAGGTTTACTTCGAGGTTTTGGAAGAAGTTTCAAGAATCTTTGGGAACAAAGTTGAATTTTAGCACAACTTTCCATCCGCAAACCGACGATCAGTCGGAGAGAGTAATTCAAACCCTTGAGGATATGTTGTGTTGTTGTGTCCTGGACTTCCAAGGCAGTTGGGAGAAGTATCTACCGCTGGTCGAATTTGCTTATAACAATAGCTATCAGCCGAGTTTGAAAATAGCACCTTACGAAGCCTTGTATAGGCGTAAGTGCCAAATGCCCTTGCATTAGACTGAGCTTAGAGAGAATCAGATTCACGGGGTCAACTTAGTGAAAGAGACTGAAGAAAAAGTTAAAGTGATTCGTGATTGTTTAAAAGCCGTTTCGAATAGACAAAAATCCTACACGGATTTGAAACGAAAGGAAAGCAAATTTCAGGTCGGGGACAAAGTATTTTTGAGAGTGTCTCCTTGGAAAAAAAGTTCTCAGATTTGGTAAAAAGGGTAAAAAGGGTAAATTGAGTCCGCATTTTATCAGACCTTATGAGGTGATAAAGAAAATAGGACCAGTAGCTTATCGGTTAGCTTTACCATCGAAATTGGAAAATATCAACGACGTGTTCCATGTGTCCATGTTACCCCGATACCGCTCTGACCCTTCACATGTGATTTCTCCGACTGAAGTGGAGATTAGACCGGACATGTCTTATGGGGAGGAACCCGTTAAGATTCTAGCTCTAGAAGTTAAGCGATTAAGGAACAAGAACATTCCTCTTGTGAAAGTGTTATGGTAGAGACATGGAGTCGAAGAGGCCACGTGGGAAACCGAAGAGACTATGCGAGATCAATACCCAAACTTATTAACCGGTAAGATTTTCAAGGACAAAAACCCCTAAGTGGGGAGAGTTGTAACAGCTCGATTTGGGGCTTAGTCGAAATAGTGGTTTTGAAAAAACTAACCCGAGGTCAGAGAAATTATTTTTAATATTATTTTATGTGCGTTTAAAAAGGTGCATGAAAATTTTGGTAAATTAAATTTAACGTTTGTGAGCTTAATCGCGAAAAAGGACTAAATCGCATAAAGTACCAAAGTCCTATTTTTATAGCTAAGGGTGTCAAATAACTAGAGAACCATAATTAAGGGTCTTTAAAGGGAAAATAGACCCTTAAAAGAAGCTTGGCTGACCATAGGGGACAAATTGGGTAATGTTGACTAGGTTAGGTAAGCTTTTGGTAACTTATTTGACTAAAATAAAAATAAAAGGAAAGGAAGTTATAGTATCATCTTCTCCAAACGATTTTTCAGCAACAAAAGTGGGGTTTAGAGAGCTTAAACTATCAGCCATTTGTATCTCTTACAAGTAAGTCATTTAGAAGGTTATTCTTAGTGATTTTTTTGTATTTTTGAACCCCTTGTAGCATGAGCTTTCTAGCAAGGGGCTATTTTGCAAAATGGTTGAAAGTCTAGGGTTTTACCATGAGTGTGTATGTAACAGCCCGATTTAAGGCCAAAATGGAATAGTGGTTTCAAAACCACGAATTCGGGGTTGAAAAAAAATTATTTTGATTAAGTTTTAGTATTTATATTATGATTGCATAATCTTGTGAAAATTTCGTTGTGAAATTTTATCGATTGGGTGTTTAATTTGACGTTTAGGACTAAATTGAAATAGGTGAAAAATGTGTCTGTTCTAGTTCATAAAGTACTTGATTGAAATGGGGGTTTTAAGTAGAGGTCCTTAAATGGAATTAGACCATTATACTTTATATGGACAAAAATTTGGACATGGATGGAATTTTTAGAAAGTTTAGTTGTAAGGGCATTTTGGTCATTTGCATAATAAATGAAATAAAATGGGAAAAATAACACAAAAATGTGTTCATCTTCATTTAGCTTGGCCGAAACTTGCATGTTCTCCATAGCTAGGGTTTGTTTCAAGCTTTCAAGCTCAATAGTAAGTGCATTCAAGCCCCGTTTTTAATGTTCTTTACATTTTTGAAATCCTCGTAGCTCGGTCTACCTATTTCTACCATTATTTCGAGTTAGGGTTTATGTTTAAAAATTTACCCATGAATGATATACATGTATTTTGATGTTTGATGGTAGAATATGAATGTTTGAAGTTAGGAGAACGATCTTTTCTAAGCGATTTTTAGCGAACACGAGCAAAATGGCATAATCGGTAAAAATACCTATTGCTCATAACAATGTGTTAGAGTGAGAATTTGATGTTGCCATAGAAGGGAAAAATGACCAGCATGTCATAAAACAAAAAAGAGGAAGACTCAGCTCGAGTCCCTTTTGGTACCCGCTGCGCCCACGAATACCACGACTGCTCATTGTTTCAAAATTTTATCTACATGACAAAATTTTATATATTGGTTTCAGTGTTTATTAGCACAATGTTTTATGCGTCAAATATTTATCAAAAGTTCAAAAATCACATTTTCTAGCTAACTCGGTATAGTTTTAGATAATTCTAACTACAATATTTCCAAGTCCAGAAGTACATACAAGATCGTCACCAGAGACCCGGTGTACCACATACTTTACACATAAGAAACAAACTTTGTTTAAAAACTGTTTCTTTTACAAATTCAATTTTGAACCCAAAATTCACAACCCGAGTTTTGTAACCTGGCTCTGATACCACTAAATATAACACCCCAAACTTGGCCTAGACGTTATGGCCAAATCTAGGAGTGTTACAAAGAAGATTTTTGAAATCAATCTTATTTTGTTAAATTTCTCCCATTTAATTGTTACTAAAAAGAATCCACATTTTATCAAACATGTTATTATTTTCGTTAAGGAAAACATTGTTAATTTGCTCTCTCAGAAGACTTATTTTGCAGCAGACGTTTGATATCCTTAAAGTTGAAAGCCGAGTTTGTGTTTTCAGAAAAACATTTGTTTGTGTAAAACTGTGGTTTTGCCAAACATCGCAATATAAAAGTTAAAAACAAATCCAAAACCAAAATTAAAACAAATAGTCCAAAGAGTCCCAAAATTACAAGACTATAAAAAATAATCCAGATTTTTAAATAAAAATTATTAACCAAACATTTTACAAGCTAGTGGTCACCGTTGAGACTCCATCGCACTGGCCTACTTATGTTTGAGGATTACCTGAACAGAGTAGACAACAAATGTGAGTTTTTGTAAACTTAGTGTGTAACTCAATGGAGACATACATGCATCAAATTCAGAATTTCAGTATATCAGAACAGAAGCGGACATAAGTCTTTATCAGAAACATACAGATATGCCAAGTCTTACCCCCAACCTCTCCACACCATTTCCGACCATCCCAACATACTACGTAGGGTATAAAACACCTACCCAGCCCTACACACCACATAGTGTCTATACGACACTTATCAGAATAATTTACAATTGTGCTACCAGAATAACGGTGTATTATCACCTCACAGAACACTTCCTCCAACAAACAAAACCCACCCCATATAATGATACATATTACAAATACACAAAATAAATAGATTTAACATAATCTGCATGCTCGTATACAAATATCATAAATGCTTATACAACATCATTAGACATACATATTAATTTTCCTAAACTCAGATCAGTCTATCAGAATAACAAATCTCATGCATTAGGGTTTATTTTTCCCTTACCAACCCTACAGAAGGTCCACAATCGATCGGAACGACACGTGCGACCCTAAGGAAAATTTTAGATACATATTTGTAACAAATTTCATAGAAAAAAAAGATAAATAATTCAGGGCATTACAATAGGTGTCGTGGGGGTGACAAAAAGGTGATGGGGTTGGACCTAGTGGTCACGGGGTAAGCACCCCTATAAAAACCCTATTTTTCTTTTGTAGAACATCTCAGGAGTATAATTGTCCTAGTTGTTCCTACGAGTTCAGTCTCGTTTGGGGCGAGTGTCAACTAAGCGACAACTTTGATGGCATTATTCTTCCCATTTATTTATTTGAAGCTAGGTTTCACCTCCCACTTCGCCCTTTTTTTTTTTTGCACCGTCCTCAATGAGTACAAAATCACGTTAAGGAAACTCGTCGACTTATCATGGTAAACCTTGGTTGCCTATTTTATCGACTACAACTTAAAGAGTGAGCAACCCATTATAAGCGTGTTCCAATAGATTTGTCAATTGAAAGTGATCACCTGAGGGACTTTTGCTGGGTTGGCCCATTTTAGCACCCGCTAGGGGCGCGAGCCTATAGTCAGAAATTGGGCTTAAAATCTTCACCTTAATAGGACCAAAATCATTAGGTGAGTAGCAGACTAAGAGGCGGATTTGAGTCCTAAACATAGTGGTCTATCCCTCCTGGTCTATCAGTTCTTGCAGACAGCCACTAGATAACGAGGAAACAGAGGAGCAATTTGATCGCTTAAAGTTGGGTCTTTCTCTTGTGTTAGAAATCTTACCACTGTTAAAAACATTTTCAATTTTTACTTGAAGAATCATAGTCCAAATGGTTATAAGTCCACAGATACATCTACTGGACCTGTCCTCAAGTCGTACACCCCTCTAACATGGTGTGGCTATATGACACTTTTAATGACCTGGTCGCCATTTTAGTTAGAAAGAAAGATGAACCTTCACACTTCTTTTACGCTTATTGCGGGCAGCGAGTGCACCACTGGTCTATCCCACCAGCAACGGTTATTGACTAGTTTTTTAATAGAAAATTTGTTTATCGTATGGCTTACCCTAACTCTTCTTTTGCAAGTTCTTCCCAATCTTCCACTTCATATTATGAAGAGGGCACAGAGGATCATTGATGCAACTGATGTAAGAGGTTAAGGGCTGAAGAGCACTTTGAAGTATCGAGGAGAGGAGTGGAAGTAGGTCGGTTCGCCATAGGTGAGGTAAGAAACCAGTTAACTTTGGGAGGGAGTTTACTCTGCCTATCCTCCCTTCTCATCCTGAGACTCAGATGGAGGTAGACACTCTAAGGGGCTCGGCTCCCATTGCCCAAGGTTCGTGTAATGAGCCTGCTCCCTACACTAGTCATCCCTCCTTATTGGATCAAGGCAACCTCCTATTCCTTCTTATGGGACATCATGTTTACTCCTTTGAAGGGACCATTTCTCTATGGGTCAACATCCCTTCTCTCCAACAGAAATCAACCATCGATAGGAGAGGGGTCTGCTCGTAAACCATCTTTCTTAGAGTTGATGGACTCCTACCAAATCGTGGTAGAAGAAGGTGGCTTACTTGACTGGGCCCTCCTTGAACGATATAGTCAAAATGAAGCTAAACGAGCTTAGTTAAAGATGGCCCTAGCTTCCTAAGTTTGAGAATTGGCCCATCTTTGCTAATCTTAAGAGTTTACAGCTTGCCAACTTCAGGAGTTCTCTAAGTCTTTCTCCACTTAAGAATTAAAATATAATTATCTAAAAAGGAAGTCCAAGAATAGAGCAGGCCAATTAGAGAGCCAAATTAAGTCACTAGAGGAGGGTCACTTAGTAGGCTTAAAGAGGGTTCAGAAGGAGAATAACGAAGCCCTAAAGTGATACAAAGAAGATACTATGGCGGGGATTACGAATTATATTCCCATGCTGAGGTTTAATTTTATTCTCCACTCCTAAGTTACAGTAGGCCCCTTTGATGTGAACCAAGTGGACTTCAACTGCCTGTGATAGTACACCAATAAGGATTTGGGCTTCGATGTGATGAACCCCTCTAGGTTACGTGTGTAACACTCCAAACCCGGCCTGGAAGTTTGGCTCGAATCTGGCGTGTCACATTGTAGTGTTTTTCGAGAACCATGTTTCCATTAAAAACCCTTCTTAATAATTAAAAACTTATACCCTTTTTAAACCTTGTTAGAAAACCTCAGCTGAATAACATTCTTAACAACTCTATAAAAATCTTGGCAGTTGCGGAAGCTTAATTTAAAAACAATTGCGGATACGTGATGTTTTGAACAACAGTAGTTGCTTTGGAAAACCGTGTTCTAATACTAGCAATTATAAGAACAATAAATAAAATTCCAAATTTGAAATCCAGAAAATTACAATGGCTTTACTACAACCCACATAAAAACATTTAAAAGTAATAATCAAACATGTAACATAAACAGTGTGTGTGGCTTCCTCCGAGACCCTCGCAGCTCCGATCCGTCTAAGGCTAGAATTTACCTGAAAGGTTAATAAACGGGGTGAGTTTATGAAAACTCAGTGTGAAATCCCCTACTAAATAAAAGGAAGAGTCAGTCATATAAAAGAATTAAAAGTCTAGCCCCAGCCCTACTTACAGTTTCAGTATCAATTGGGCCTTAGCCTTATACAGAATTCAGAATGAAACCCATAGGCCTATAACAGATACAGAACAGATATTTCATGTATGTAGAAAACCCAACCCATATCCATCCGTATACACCCCCGTACCAACCTTACACCATGTGGGGAGACAACTCGACCCACCCATCCGCTACACACCATAGAAATTGTAGCATGGCTACCAGAACAGATATTGTGATAGAGTCACCAGAAACAGATATTGTGGCAGAGCCACCAGAACAGATATTTTTGGCATAGCCACCAGAAACAGATATTTGTGGCATTGCCACCAGAACGCTTCCTCCATCAATATAACCCATATCCCATGCAACAGATATACATGTCATGGCATACAACATACAGAATCAGAATATCATGCATTTCAGTCAAAATTATCCCTAGGGGTATAACGGTCACTTTGCACCTAGGGGTATAATGGTAATTTTCATACTTAAGGGTATTTTAGTAAATTTAATACTTCAGGGTTTCCATGCATATTACAACCATTAACGTATTAACAAAAACACTTACTGAGTGTTTTTACCGAATTGGGCCCGTTGGCCCATTAACCAGATTTCGGCCTGTTAAGCCCAAATATACTGAAGTGCACGAAATGCGCACTCTGCAAGCTTACCACTTGAGAATACCAGGATTAACAAACAACTATCTCACGAGCGCTCGCACGCTCGAAAGTTCACAAAATGCCAGCTCTTCGGCGTTTCGGCTTTTCAGCTTTTGCCGATCTAGTCTGTAAGTGGGTGTCGTTTACACACCCTAGGGGCAAAATGGTAATATTACCCCACAAAGGTATCTCGATAATCCTACCCTACAGGGGTATTTTGGTATTTCTACCCTACAAGGGTATTTTAATAATTCTACCCTATAGGGGTATTTCAGTAACTCTACCCTACAGGGGTATTTCAATAATTTTGTAAATCGATGGTAAAACGGTAATTTTGTAAATCGGGGGTACTTTGGTAATTTTACAAGTCGAGGGTATTTCAATAATTTGGTAAACTAAAGTATTCTAAACAGGGATAACAATACAAATGGGCCTAAAGCCCATTTTTGGCCCAAATGGGCCCACATGCTCCTGTGGCCCTTTTAGCCCAAATCTAGCGACAGATATGAGATTCACCTAGCTTAGTCCAACATTTACTACACAATCAAACAACTTATCCAATTGGGCTCGTAGGCCCATTGGGCCCACATGGCCCCTTTCGGCCCATCGCGACCCAAAGTAGCCATCCTACAGCTAGAGTAGTGAGAAATACACACCTGATAGGAGACTGGAGTTAATCCACGCTCCAAGCACTCTTAGCCAATGCCCAACCCAAACGAGCATGCCATAAAGCGAAAGGGATCAGCCAAGAAAGGTACCTTTACTCTCCTCATGGTTCTCTCTATTTAAAGCCAACTTTGCATCCACTCTTATGCTAGCTTCCCGATGTGGGATCCCTCCAACATCAGAGTTTAAATTCAACACCAACTCTTACCACCCCCTGTTAGCAAAATAAATACTCTTTGATTGCCATGAGTTTCGAACCCTCGACCTCCTTGCCAACTCTATGACGCCACCTTCCTGCCTCTTATGTGGCGCTACTTTGCCACTAGACCACAAGGCTTTTTGTGGCACAATTTCTCCAACAATATTCTTAAGGCCTACCTATTACACTCAGGGTTTGATTCACCTTAAACCAAAATTTTTGCTAGAGTCCAGGTTTCAACCCCGGACTTCTCCAACACTTCTCAGCACACTTAACCACCTAAAACAAGCCTTCACTAACGAAATTTACATGCAAAAAAAAACATTATAAGCTACCTTCAACCGCTCCCACGCACAAGGCCCAAAACTTCTAGGCCTAAATTCAGGGTGTTGCAACGTGGGAAGAGTTTAAGAAGGAATGGAAAGATTTCGGGACTCTCTTTTTTCCACTCGAGCCTGAGCCCATCACTCATGTTCCTATAGAGGAAGCTAGTGATGAAAGGGAGGAAAACATATAGGGAATGACTTATCTGTCGGTGGGGGATAATGCTTAATCCTTTCTTATACTAGTCTTTTTTTTCGTAGTAATGGAAACCCCCATCTTTTATTTTCTTGTGATTTAATTTTTTTGTACTTACCTTTCTCTTTCTTATTCTTTTGTAGCTTTATCTCCAAACCTGCATTTATTCTCATCACATTCATTAATTCATAAAAACTTAAGGGATTAAACCAGTTTTATTGTATCATGTATATAGGGGCTATTACTTACTTCCTATGTCTAGACAATTGGCTAAACTGAAGCTCTAATACCACTAAATTTGTAATACCCTAACTTGATCTAATCATTTGGTTCGGCTACTAGATACTAAAATTCCTTGAATCCATTAACCATTTTTAGATGTGAATTAATTACATACTTAGATGACCGAAATTCAAAATTTAAATACTATTTAAACTCGTATCATTTCAGTTATAAATTTTTACAACCTTGTTTCTTAAAACTATCCAACAATCATTTACAATCTTTAAAATTTAAATCAAATACAATATAATTTATTCAACCCTTGAGGTGTGGCCCCTAAGAGTGCCTCTCTATATACATGAACAACTATCACGCCCGTTACTAGGTTCTAGCGGTATTTGGCTTGGTCCCACCACCCTATTCTAAGTCAATGGCTATCCTGCAGACAAACAGTGAATTTTATCATTGAACTTAGTGAGACCTTTTTCAATTATTCATAAGTATCCACTAAAAAAATTAAGAAAGTAAGATCATATGAACAGAGTTATGAAATCTCTAAATTTCATAGGAAAGTTTGTAAACGCTATCAACATAGCGAATGTTTTGCCTTTTCATTGAGCCAACTCTGGGCGTATCTAGATCGATTTGTTGTTTTGTTCATAGATAATATTTTGATATATTCACGAGATAAAACTGAGCACGCCGAGCATTTAAGAATTGTATTACAGACTTTGCGTGATAAGTAGTTATATGCAAAGTTCAGTAAATGTGAATTCTAGTTACGTGAGGTTGGTTTTTTGAGACATATTGTGTCAGCATCGGGTATTCGAGTTGATCCGAACAAGATTTCTGTAATAACGGATTGGAAGCCTCCGAGAAATGTATCTGAAGTCCGTAATTTTTTGGGACTAGCTGGCTATTATCGACGGTTTGTAAAAGGCTTTTCGATGATTACAACTCCGCTGACAAGATTGCTTCAAAAAGATGTAAAGATTGAATGGTTTTAGAAATATCAAAAAAGTTTTGATCAGTTGAAAACTCTTTTAACTGAAGCTCCAGTGTTAGTACAGCCAGAATCGGGTAAAGAATTTATGATTTATAATGATGCATCGTTGAATGGTTTGGGCTGTGTTTTGATGCAGGAAGGCAAAGTCATAGCTTACGCCTCGAGACAGTTGAAGCCGCATGAAAAGAATTACTCGATGCATGATTTAGAGTTAACAGCCATTGTTTTTGCGTTAAATATTTGGCGCCATTAATTGTTCAGTGAGAAATGCCATGTTTACTCAGATCACAAAAGCTTGAAATATCTGATGACTCAGAAAGATTTGAATTTGCTACAACAGAGATGGCTAGAATTGCTAAAATATTACGAGTTAACGATTGACTACCATCCGTGAAAAGCAAATGTTGTTGTTGATGCATTAAGCCAAAAATCTTTATTTGCTCTGCGTGCAATGAATACTCAGTTGGCTCTATCTCATGACGGCTCAATTGTAGCTGAGTTGAAATCGAGGCCGTTGTTTTTACAACAGATTTGTGAAACTTAGAAAGTTGATAATGAAATGTTAGTAAAACGAGCTCGATGTAATACAAAAACTGATTCAGAGTTTCAAGTTGATTCAAATGATGGTTTAAGATTAGTGGTCGAATATGTGTTCCGAGAAATTTAGAGTTGATTCAGATGATTTTAAATGAAGCACATAGTAGTCGTTTATCTGTTCATCCGGGAAGTACAAAAATGTATAACGATTTGAAACATTTCTATTGGTGGCATGGTATGAAACATGACATTTTAGAATTTTTAAATATTTGATTTGTCAACAAGTTAAAGCTAAGCATCAAGTGTCGTCTGGTTTATTACAGCCGATTATGATTCCTAAGTGGAAATGGGATAGAGTAACTATGGATTTTGTTTCGAGTTTACCCCTATCTCCGAGTAAGAAATATGCAATCTGGGATATTGTCGACAGGTTGACGAAATCATCTCATTTTATTCCAGTATGAACAGACTATTCGCTTGAAAAGTTAGCTAAGTTGTATATATCCAATATTGTGAGATTACATGGAGTACCTATTTCTATTATTTCGGATAGAGATCCGAGATTCACATCGAGATTTTGGAAGAAACTACAAGATGCACTGGGAACAAAACTACATGTTAGTACTGCATTTCACCTGCAAACTGATGGTCAATCGGAGTGAGTTATTCAGATACTCGAGGAAATGTTGAGATGTTGTATTCTTGAGTTCGAAGGTACATGGGAAATGTATTTTTCATTGATTGAATTCGCATATAACAATAGTTTTCAATTAAGAATTAAAATGGCACCCTACGAAGCTTTATACAGTCGTAAATGTAGAACACCGTTGTACTGAACTGAGCTAAGTGTCAGAGAGACTAAAGAGAAAGTGAAAGTAATTCGTGATAGTCTGAAAGCAGCTTCGTATCGTTAGAAATCGTATGCAGATTTAAAAAGAAAAGATATTGAGTTTCAGATCGGAGATAAAGTATTTTTGAAAGTATCTTCATGGAAGAAAATACTTCTATTTGGTCGTAAAGGCAAATTGAGTCCACGATTCATCGGACCATACGAGATTATCGCACAAGTCGAACAAGTTGCTTAGCGGCTAACATTTTCTTCTAACTTAGAAAGATTCATAATGTGTTTCATGTATCGATGCTTCGATGATACCGATCTGATCCTTCGCATGTTATTTCCTCGACCGAAGTTAAAATTCAGTCAGATTTATCATACAGTGAAGAACCAATCCAAAACTAACTCGTGAGATCAAAGAGCTGAGAAATAAAAAAATCGTGTTAGTGAAAGTATTGTGGCATCGACACGGGGTTGAAGAAGCTATGTGGGAACCCGAGGATCCTATGAGAAAGCAATATCCAAACCTATTCACTGGTAAGATTTTTGGGGACGAAAATCCCTAAGTGGGAGAGTTATAACAGCCCGATTTTAGCTAAATCAGAATAGTGGTTTTGGAACCACAAATCTGAGGTTAGAAAATTATTTTAATATTATTTTTGGTGCTTACAATATGTGATTATATATGTATGAAAGTTTCGCGTGAAAATTTTATCGTTTAAGTGGTTAATTTGAGAAAAATGACTAAATCGCGTAAAATTCAAAAGTTGCATTCTATATGATTAGGGTGTCTATCTGCCATAGCTTATTAAATGAAAGGTCCTTATGTTGTAATTAGGCCATGGATAGTGGGAATGGATATAAATGGGTATTGAATGGATGATATTAAATGTTTTATAATAAGGTTAAAATTGTAAATTGGTTAATTAAGTAATATTAATTAAAACAAAAGCCAATTTAAGCTTTATATCATCCATCTTTGGCCGAATAAAGAGAAATGAAACAACCATTGAAGCATTTTAAGGTTCAGCCCTTTGCATTCTCAATTGAAGATGGTGGGGTATCATCCAAACGCATCTTTTTATCAAACTCATTACTTAAAGTACAAATATCCATATCTAACTTATCAAATGAGGATAGTTATAATTAATTTGTAGTTATTAGAGATGTTGCCGATTACACAAGCCTCCAAGTGGAATACTCACTCATTTATTGATTACACGTCCCCTGAGGTACCCTTTTGAATTAAGGCAGTATACCCTGTAGTTTTGACACGGCCTAGACACACGGGCGTGTCTGCTGGTCTTGTGTGGCACACGGGCTGGCACATGGGCTTGTGGTCGGTCGTGTGACCCAAGTCAGTAACCCCCTTAGATTTCACATGGCCTAGCACATAGGCGTATCCTTGGCTGTATGGTACAAGTCAGTATGTATGCCCTATTTTCACATGCCCTGTTCACACATGCGTTTGACCCTTAAATGTTGGAAAATTTTCTATGTTTCCCAAAGTTTGCAAATGTTATCGATTTAGTCCCGAACCACTTTTAAGTAGGATTTAAGGTCTCGTAAGACCTTATAAGAGACAATGTGATTCATTTGAATGGATTTTGATTATAATTGCATAAATGTATGTGAATGAGGTGTGTTATCCAGTAATGCCTCATAACCCTATTCCAGTGTCGGATACGGGTTAAGGGTGTTACAAAGTTGTTTACTCATGAATAACTTCTTCCTTAGTAATGACATCACATATTGAGAATAATCCTCAGAAAAATCTAATCTCTCTTTTAATACCGTCTTTACTTATTAACCCGTTCTTAATTTTGACTACATTATTAATCATTTTATCTTTAAACCCTTCTTTCGTACTTATCAACTTAAGCAATATACATTTTGTGAATTTTATTGTATAAAATTGTACTGGTGAGGGGGTGGAGATCGTAAGCCTCAAAATTTAACTTTCATATATATACTCATATAACATAACATTTATCATTTTCATGTACAATAAAACATTTATCCGTACCTTTTCGAATTTTGTTTCATCATAAGTAACATTTTACTCAAATACTTGAGTATCTCTTTCGGAATCATCGAAATTAGCTCGATTGGAAAGCGTCCCTGTCTATTTGTGACACAATTTTCATCAGAGTTGGGAGATATCACACTATCACAGATTATATAATGGCATGTATTTCTAGACTCCACATATGCTATGTTCAGTCAGAGAATCAACTAAATCCTAGCTCTGATACCACTAAAGAAACACCTTTAACTCGTATCCGTCGTCGAAACAGGGTTATAGAGCATTACCAGAACTTTTAGAACTTTTATAAATAAATCATGTCAATCACTATTCTTTTTCTAAGATTATTCATAACGTCCCTTAATGGACCTCGAGACCCAATACGAGCATTAGAATCGATTCGGGACTTAATCAAAAAATCTAAGAATTTTTCAAGCAATTTTAAAATTTTTCCAATGTGCAGGTTTTACAAACCCGTATGGTCCAAGGGACACGCCCGTGTGACCCTGGGACACGCTCGTGTTAAAGGACGTGTTCAACCCCGTTTAACTCTCTGACTTGTGCACTCTGTCATGCCACACGCCCATGTGCTAGGCTGTGTGGTTAATTAAATTCTTTTGAAATTAAGTGTAGGTTTCACACGGCCAAGACACACGCCTGTGTTCCAGGCTGTGTAGCACACATGGCTGAGACACACGCCCGTGTCTCTGCCCGTGTGCTCAATTCTAAGTATTTTGTTTCCTTAAATTTAAGGTGCAGGGGACACACAGCCTAACCACACACCCATGTACCAAGCCATGTGTCACACACGGTCTAGATACATGCCCGTGTGTCTGCCCATGTGGACAAAATAAAGCCATTCCTAGCTTCATTTCTCACCCAAAATCATACCAAATTCCTGCACCAAACTTACATCCAAATACCAACCAGCCTAAGCATTGAATTCAAGCAATTTATAACATCTAACATGATATATTGTAACATGCATTCATGCTTAAATCTTACCTTTCTCAATCAATCAATAAGAAACACTTATGTTATCTCTATAAAGTAAACTTAAATACATATATATACATGTACCAAAACATAATCATCACTAGTCATTCCAATGGCAAGATTACAATAATCATTTACATTTACATGTCAATATAACCAATATAACCTCTACATGCCATTGTAACCATAATTGCTTTACCACATTGTACCGACATGGGTCAATGGATAGTGTGAGTGATCTTCGCCAAGCTTCCAATCCGACGAGCTTCCGATTTTCTCTAAAATAGGGAAATAAAACCAAGTAAGCATAAAATGCTTATTAAGTTCGTATAACACGGTACTTAACTTACTAGTCATTCTATTTTGAGGTAACTATGTAAGGCATATTCAATCAATTTGACCTCAAGCCCTACACACATCCTTATTGCCTTTGTTAGTCATATATTCCATAATAACATCAAAACATATATGGGCTCAACAACAATCAAGTTTCCATGCACATATGCTTCCACAACATGTATTCATTTAACATGTATAAATCATCTCTTTATATTACAAGTATAATTTCATAATAGTTTATCTCAAGTTTAGATTATTTCATGTTAGAACTTCACTCATATCATTCAAAACATCAAGGTCTCACAAATAGTAGTACAGTCAAGGTGTACAAGTCTATAATCAAGGATGAATATTCTCATCAAACAATTTCCATGTACAAATATCATCATCTCATACTTTCATATATCACTTGTTATGTATCATCATTTTCTTGTATTTCAAATGGATACGTGTAATAACTCATTTTATTATTCGTATCTTCTCATGTTTGGAATTGTCACTCATTGAATTTATTTGAAATGTCTATGGATACACAGGTAGTACACTCAAAGCGTAAAAACCAGGATTCGTCAATTCATATTCAATGGTACCCATAAGTTACTATTTCAGAGAGTACACTCTCGAGCCACACATATATACAACAGGATTATCAGTCCAAGCTAAATCCTTTTTATGACATTGCTCTAAGGAGCTTGATCTAGATTACCCATCCGGGCTAAGTCCAATCCATAACATATGCTTGAGAGGACTTATATCAAGATGACCTGTCCGGGCTAAATCCTTTCTATAATGAGGTCAATAGGATTATTCGTCCGAGCTAAATCCTGTCAGCAACAAATGCAGGACCTCATTCATTTCGCGAAATCACATATCCATCAAGTTTCCATTTATTCAAACAGGATTTAAACATTTTTCAAGCATTATCGGGTATGTGATTATTTCATACATACATAACATTCATATAATTCAAGTAAACACTTTCCACATCCATTTCAAGCATATAAGTAACATTTTTTATCATTTATCATTTATCGGGCATTATCATTGATCGGGCTTTGTCAGATATATTTTCAATGTCATATATATATGATACTTATACAATTCACAAACACAACATTTAATTCAAGCATATAAATACACACAATTTAGTTACACGAACTTACCTCGACAATGTTCGTGTACGTAATATCTACTAATTCGACATTTTCCGCTTACCTCATTCTAGCTCTGAATTTGGTCTATCCAGATCTATACGAGTAAATTTTACATCACTTTATCACATTTCACATTCAAGTGGACTTAACTTACATCCTAGGAAAAATTACCATTTTACCCCTAACTTTCCCATAAATTCCCATTTCGTCCCTATGCTCAGAAAATGAAATTTATGCAATTTACTCCCTATTCCAAGCCTAGCGAAAATTTCAGTATAGAATTTACAACACATATTTTCTATAAATTTCAAAATTTTTCATCAATTTTCACAACTTTATATTTTAGTCCCTAAGTCAAGTTTTCATCAAAAATCACTTTGTAAAAGTTGTTTATCTATCAACAACCTTTCATTTTCTACCATAAATTTTTAATTTTTAGCATATACATCCATGACCTAATTTCCATACTTTGATAAGTCTTCAAATTGATCCCCCAAATAGATATATTAAGCTATCCCGTTTCAAAAATATCAATACTACTAAAAATGGGACAAGAAAACTTACCCAATTTGGCAAAGAAAGTTTATTCTCTCTCTCCTAGGGTTTATACAGAATATTTTGGGGAAGAAGATGATATAAATGATTTTTATTTCTATTTAATTAATTTATCATCTTTAATGATTTTTATTTTCAATTTAGTCCTTAGCTTTTTTTTCTAATTTTCCATGGATGAATTGTAACACCACTTACTCGTATTCAATGCCGGAACAGGTACGAGTCATTACCGGACTCACATCACAAACATTCATACAATTCTGAGTCATAAATTTATATCCAACTTAAAACCATTTGAAATCAATCATAAAGTCCCTATTACGAGCCTACAAGACCCAAAATGTAATAGCCCGTTTTTGGTCAAACCAAAATAGTGGTTTCAGAACCACAAATTTGATGTTGAAAATTTATTTTAATATTATTTTTGGTATTTACAGCATGTTATTTGATATGTGTGAAAATTTCGTGAGTTAATTTTATCGATTGGTTGGTTAATTTGATAAAAAGGACTAAATTGCATAAAATGAAAAAGTTGCATTCTACTTGTTAAAGGTGTTTAATAGCTATGGTTTATTAAAGTGAAGGTCCTTACGTTGTAATTAGACCATTAATAGTATGAGTGGACATATATGGACATTTAATGGATGTTTCAAATGGTTTTTCATTAAGGTTAAAATGGTAATTAGCATAATTATTATATGTTAAATAAAACAAAAGCCAAATGAACCTTATATTCATCTTTCTAGCCAAAAATTAGGGCTTAGAAAAGCCATAAAATTTTCTTGAAGATTCGGCACACTCCTAGCTTGATTAAGGTACGGTTTTAGCTTGATTTTTTTATGATTTCTATGTTTTTGTAATTGTTGCAGTTTAATCTAGCTAGACCGTACCTTTAATTTCGAAATTGTCAAAGAATTTGAGAGTTTCCATTGTTGAATCTATGTGTTCTTTGATGTTTAATGTTGAAATATGAAAGCTTGATGATAGATTTTCATGTTTTGTAAAAGTGGTTTTTGATGAAAACGCATAATAGGGATTAAATTGTGAAATGTGCAAATTATGTGGTTGAAATGTGAAATAAATGAAAAATATGGGCTGTTAAGGGCATTATGGTAATTTGGTTAGCAGGGTTAGTCTTGAATTTCATTAATTTGTGATTTTGTGAAATAAGGACTAAATTGTGAAAAATGTGAAATTTGTAGGGCAATAGTGTAAATATGTTTTAAAGTGTATTTTGGACTAAATTGAATGAATAGATGATTGAATAAGTTAATTTTGAATATAATTAGATCAAGAAAAGCGGTATACGGACTTGGATCAGGGAAAACATAAAGTTATCGACTAATCGACTCGATTCACTGTTTTAGCATCCAAAGTAAGTTCGTATGAATTAAGCATTGTAATAATTATGCTTTTAGAGCTTTGGTATTGCATAAATTGTATATACGGGACTACAGATATGTTCAATGACAAATCAGTTATTTGTGGCACTTAGTGTACGATTCGACATAGCTTCGGCTATATATGGCACTTAGTGTGCGATTTGAGATAGCTTCGGCTGTGTACGACACTTAGTGTGCGAGATATCGAGTGTGGCACTTAGTGTGCAAGATATCGAGTGTGGCACTTTGTGTGCGAGATTTCGAGTATGACACTTAGTGTGCGAGGCATTGAGTAATCAACGGCATCTCGAGTTTGTATGAACCTATTAGGGATTGGTATAGGTGTGTACATGTATATTATGAGCTTAAAACCGAAGAAGTTACAAAGTTTGTATATAAGCTTATGAATAAGAAGTTGAAAGGTTTGTTAGTAATCTTAAAGGTACATGATAAAATGTTTAGATTGATGAATGTTATATCTGTGATTAGTTAAGTTTATATCATACGAGCTTACTAAGCTATGAAGCTTACTTTGTGTTATTTTTCTATGTTTTATAGTGAATCAAGGCTAGCTCGGAACCGGGAGTCATCACGAACATCATCGCACTATCAAACATCTAAGTTGGTACTTTTGGATTATACATTAATAGTATATGGCATGTATAGGCTAGATGTGGTATTTTTGTTGTGATTATAGCCATGATATTTGGCTTGTAAATTGTATATGTTTTGGTTTGTATATATAGCCATGAGTGATGACTTATTTTTGTATGTTTGGTATGAATGTGGTTATGGTTTTATAATTGCTCAAATGGTTAATTGATTTGTGGAGTATAAATTCTTGAGAAATGCCTTGATGAGGTATGATTTTAGGTGCTGTGTTGGTTATTTATAAGGAAGTTATGTCTGTGTAAGTTATGGTAAATAAACTATATAGATCGATATTGTTTTGGCATGTATTTGGTTAAGTAAATGGTAGTGATTTGAGATTTTGAATAGATGAAATTATAATGGTATGAATTGTGCATTTGGTTGATGATTTTGGCTGCCTAATTGTGTGATGAAATGGTATTATTTTGGTTGTTTAGGTGAGCATGAATAAGGATGGCAAATTCGCCTTGCAAATGGCCTACTTTTGTCTACACGGGTAGAGACACGGGCGTGTGTCTCAGCCGTGTGTGACACACGGTCATGTTACACGGCCTTGTGTCCCCTAGTGATGAAATTGAATTAAAGTCAGTATGCTCCACATGATCTCACACGCGGGCGTGTGACTGGCCGTGTGGTAAAAGTCAGTATACTCCCTAATTAGCACACGGCCTAGTACACGGGCGTGTGACTTGGTCGTGTTGCATAAGTCAGTATACCCTACAATTTTGGCACAGCATGGCACACAGGCGTGTGTGGCCTTTTTAAAGGGTACATGGGCTAGACACACGGGTGTGTGGTTGGCCGTGTGACCTAAGTCAATATGTACGCCCTGTTTACACACAGCCTGAGACACGGGCGTGTCTGGAGCCAAGTGAAGCACATGGCCTGTTCACACGGACGTGTGCCCCTTATATGATTGAAAATTTTTTTAAGTTTCCAAAATTTTCATATGTTATCGGTTTAGTCCCGAACCACTTTTAAAGCATGTTTAAATCCCTCTAGGCTCGTTTGAGGGACACTGTGATTGGTTGTGATTAAATTGTATTTGAATTGATGAATTATATATGAAATGTGTTTTTAAAACTGTTGTCAGTCTAGTAATGCTCCATAACACTATTTCGGCGTTGAATACGGGTGAGGGATGTTACACAAATCATGCTTTGGGAGTGGTCCGAGACTAAACTGAGAACTTTAGAAATTTTTCCACTAAACAGGGGTCACACGCCGGTGTAGATATGGGACACGCCCATGTGATCAGGCCGTGTGGTCACACACGCCCGTGTCCCGACCCCTTGTAACTCTCTACCTTGTAACCCATGAACAAATTGAGATCACACGGCCAAGTCATACGCCCGTGTGCTACGCCATTTGGAAAATTAATTTTCATAAAATAGGTATAGACTTCACACGCCCAGGACACATGCCCGTGCCTGAGGCGGTGTCATCCACACGGCTGAGATACACGCCCGTGTCTTTGCCCATGTGCTCAATTCTGAGCATTTTGTTTCTCAAAATTAAGGTGCAGGGGACACACGGCTAGAACACATGCCCATTGGGCAGACTGTGTGTCACACATGGCCTAAACAAACGTCTGTATGTCTACCCGTATAGACAAAATAAAGGATATTTACCAAGCCATTTGTCACCCTTAATCATACATACACCTACACCAATTCAAAGGCACAAAACATAATATACTTAGGCAACCAAAACATCCACATTTATGACCAACACATGCCAATATAATATCAACATCTATCATACACAGAACATTATCAAACCACAATTGACTACTTTCAAGAAACCTAAGTGTACACAAATTTTATCATTTCATCCATAGATCAAATCACCAAACATTTCACATTCATGCCGTAAATCACAATTTCATCATTCACCAAGCATTCATAGACCACATCACACAAGGATGATTGCACATGCATGCATGCATTCATAAATATATATATAGATATCCTTACAACCATTCCAATCAAAATGAGCCAAATACCACATCAACCTTTGACAATTACAAGCCAATATTTTTGGCCAAAACACAATTACACATATAACAAAATGACCAAGTCCCTATACATGCCATACTTTCAAAATACTAAGATCATCAATACCCAAAACGAAAGTTTGATAGTGTGATTCGAGTCTCTGACGATCTCCGATCCGAGCTAGCTTGGCGACACTATAAAAACATGGAAAATAAACGGAGTACGCCATATAGCTTAATAAGCTCGTATGCAAGAAATAAGCAACCTTACAATGCATATAACATTCAAATAATATAACATAATTAAATGTACATTTACCATGGCCTCATAATCATAACTCATTCCATCACAAAACTTACCTCATATTCATTATTTCAAGCATTTAATAGATATGAGCTTCAAGTGCATACCTGTACCTTCTCGAAAGGAATTTACACATAATTTCATCTTTGACATACCCGTAAACCACTCGGAATAATAATGTCGGATACTTGGGATTCTTGCACACTAAGTGTCACATATGTAGCCAATGCTACCTCAAATCTCATATCACATAGTTGCTCGCTCTCGAGCTATCAACGGGCCTGCTCACACAAGCTGTCAGTCAAGACGTAGATACGTGGTGCTGCTCACACAAGCTATCAATTATCTGCAACATATGCCGGTATACTCAGCCACCAGTAGGATGCACAAGACCAGCACTCGAATCACATATTCACATAACACATACTAACCCTAGTGACATGTCACTTGTATCCTACCCTATTCCTAAGGTTCAAGGGGGATTTCTTGCTTGTCGATTCGTCTTCGGACTCATTCATAGGATTAAGCTCATCCACATTTATCAAACATACAATTCATGCAATATTAAAGCAATAAAGTACAATCATATTAAAGCTTATTTTTAACATACGAACTTACCTCAGAACAAAATGGCTAATTGTTCGATTGAGTCCACAACTTTGTTCTTTCCCCGGTCTAGGTCAGAACCTTGTTTTCCTTGATCTATAATACCACATTTAACTTATTCAATTATCACATTATTCAATTTGATCCCAAAAACACCTTATGACAAAAATTACATTTTTGCCACTAACTTTTCAACTTTTTACATTTTACTCGCTAGGCTCGTAAAATGATTTTCATTCCATTTCTTCATTACCCAAGCTTGGTCGAACCTATTTCATGCTCATAATAGCCCACATTTTTCATTTATTCACATTTTTAAATACATTTTACAACTTTTACAAATCGGTCCCTATTTGACATTTTCATCAAAAATCACTTGGTAAATGTTGCTTATCTAACACCAAATATTCATTTTCTACCATTAGACATCAAAATACACAAATATTCAACATGGGTAAAATTTTAGACTTTGATTTTCTTCAAAATCAGTCCTTGAAATAGCTAGATTAGGTTAAGACAACTTCAAAAACATAAAAATCATTAAAAACGGGACAAAAACGGACTTACAATCGAAAGCTTGGCCAAAACCCTAGCTATGGTGACTCTTCAAATTTGGCACCAGAAGGCTGAAATTAGAAAGATGAACATCTTTTATTTGTTTCATTTTGTCTTTATTAACCAAATGACCAAAATACCCCTAATGCCAAACTTTGAAATTTCACCTAACCATGTCCATTTTTGTCCAACTTGAAGTATAATGGTCTAATTACCATTTAAGGACCTTCAATTTAAAATTTCATAACAATTAGACACCTCTAGCTTCTAGATCACATATTTTGCACCTGTTGCTATTTAGTCCTATTAGTCAAATTGGACACCCTATCGATAAAATTTCTTAACGAAATTTTCACACAATCATTCAATCATATTGTAGACCTTAAAGAAATAATAAAATATCGTGGTCCCAAAACCATTGTTCTGACTTTACCCTAAAACAAGTTGTTACATAAATCATCCAAAAATATCTACTAACCTATTATTAATGGTCTAATTACCATATAAGGACCTCAAGTTTTTAATTCCATAGCTATTTAATCATTATAGCTATTAGAATTCAACTTTTTCATTTTATGCGATTTAGTCCTTTCCCTAATTAAACACATAATCAATAAAATTTTCGTATCGAAAATTTCACATGACATTTCTAACATAATACAAACCATACAATAAAATAAAAATTAATTTTTATTTTTGGCTCGAATTTGTGGTCCTGAAACCACTGTTTCGTTTTCATCGAAATTGGGTTGTTACAAGCCTCAACTTAGTTAGCACATTTTACATCTTTTGCATATTCAATAGCCTATTTATAGACTCAACACATACACATTCATGCATACATCATAGTACATACAAACTTATTTACAATTTAAGACAATTTGGAACTTCAGCTATGAAACGTAAAAGTGGGCACTATCACCACTAATCGGATACATGGATCTCCAACACACCATATAGGCTCATAGAGTCAAACATGTCTCATAAGCGAAGCATATAGCTAACTCTCCAACACACCAAACATTTCCCATTGAATAGAGCTTAGCTCACATTCCCTTATCTCTCCAACATGTCCTAGGGCCTCAACGCCCAGATCACATATACATATAAGAGAGTACTCACAATCCTATGGGATGGCAACTATATCCAATGGTCTCAAGTGTCACAAGGCCAAAATATCCATTATTAAACACACATATATTGCTTACCAATTTTCTTCTCATTACCACTACATATTTGCATCATAAGCACAATATTACCACTAACACTTAGCTTGTTTGACATGTTCACATATATAATTCCACAATAATAATCACGAACACATAACACATGTAATGGCATATCATCTTAATACACATTTTCACAATTCAACGAGCTCATAATACACAAGTTGAACATCACAAGAGAACTTACACTCAGAATTTAGAGTAGAGGTTTAGGCTACAACTAAACTCCCTAATGCATTAAATCATGTTTACAAATAGTTAATCTAAACACTCACCAATTCGCTTTCGGATGCTTTCTTGAATATTTATAAAGGTTTAAGGCTTTAGGAATGATGGGAATCAAAGTAATGTAGTTTGGAAAACAAAAATCAATTAAGAGGGCAACGAAAAGTAAGGGACGGCAACACCATAGGAAAAAAGAGAAAACTATCGTGAAAATAAGTTAGGAATGAGGGTTTTAGTTCAATTTCAAAATTTGTTCTAATTGCGTCTTACAAGCTCACAATTTTGACTCTATTACAAATAAGTCCTTTTTTCTAAAATTAAAGGTTTCTAAAACACATTTTCAAAAATTGATTTGACCTTTTAAAAACTATAATAAAAAACATCATCGATATATCATGATGCATAATTCCAAGCACTCTAAAGCCATAATTCCTAAAAAAAACCCTAAAACACTTAGGCCCTATTTTCGGGTGTTACAAATTTCTTTCTAATGATCGATACTAGGACAACTTGTAAATCTTAACAATTTACACATAGAAAATGTGATATCGGGTCTAGTTCAATGCATTGCATACGTTAGACTTCCAATTGCTTTGGTGTATTCAAGTTGCGCTATAATCCCCCCATTATTCTCACTTAAATTAAAGTTTGAATCGAATGGAGTGTTCGAACCCTTAATATTTAAATGTTTTTCCAATACTTTCTTGATGTAGTGAGATTGGCTTAATGCAAAGCCCATTTCATGATTTTTCACCTTTATACCTAAAATTGTATCTATTTAATTGAGATCCTTCATCTTAAAATTCGAAGCTAGAAACTCTTTGGTCTCACGAACACCTTCCATGTTTGTCCCAAAAAGTAATAAATTGTCTACATAAAGACAAATAATTACACCGTACCTATCGGTGAATTTAGTGTAAATACATTCATCCATACCATTATGTAAGATAAAGTCAAATTTCTCATGCCAGTGTTTAGGCACTTGTTTTAATCCATATAACAACTTGATCAACTTACACACCTTAGGTTTATTCCCAGGAAGCATTGGTTGTTCCATTTAGACTTCCTCTTCGAGATCACCATTCAAAAATGTCGCCTTAACATCCATTTGATGTACATATAACTTATGAATAGATACAAGTGCCATAAGAATTCGAATGGAGGTAATCCTAGTCACCGGTGCATACGTGTTAAAATAATCTAAGCCTTCCTTTTGCCTAAATTATCTTGCCACCAACCTAGCCTTAAAGCTTGGAGAACCCCCTGTTAGAGTGTTATTCCTTTTAAACACCCATTTCACGCGATAGGCTTCGATCCTTGAGAAAGATCAACTAGAATCCAAGTATTGTTGGACAATATTAAATCCATTTCATCATTGATCACCTCTTTCCAAAATGTCGCATCCTTGAAAGTCATGGCTTCACCATAAGATTCTGGATCACCATCCACATTAAACATTATGGGGATCTTCTTAATTACGGATTCTCTATTTCCGTCACTGAGGAATGCTAGAGATTGTAAGGAAATAAAATTGGGACCAAAGTCCATTTCCTTTCTCACTCTTTGAATTTTCCTCGGCTCTATATCCTTATTATCATAAAGACTTTTCTTGGTTTGATCACTTAAGATCATTGGTTGATATTCTTTTTCTGAATCTGTTGAATAATCAAAAACCTTATTTTCAATGAATACAACATCTCTTGTTTCAATTATCGTATTTGGCACTAAGTCTAAAACATGATAAGCCTTAAAGTGTTGGGCATATCCAACAAATGCACCCTTGATGGCTCTTGGTCCTAACTTTGTTCTTTGTTGGTCGGGACCTCTACAGTAAGCCAAACACCCCGACACTTTGAAATAATCTATGTTTGGCATTCAACCGTTCCATAACTCATATGAAAATTCTTTAAATTTTCTCGATTGTATTATGTTAAGGATATAACATTCGGTCAATAATGCTTCACTCTATAGATTATAAGGAAGTTTAACATTTAACAGCACCGAGTTAACCATATCCATTAAAGTACAGTACTTTCTTTCTGCCAAACCATTTTGTTGTTGAGTATAAGGCGTGGAACACTTATGTACCACACCTTATTCCTCAAAAAATACATTAAATTTATTTGAAAAATATTCACCACCCCTATCATTACAAAGCACTTTGATTTTCTTACTAAACAAATTCTCAACCTCATTTTTAAAACGTTTAAACATATTAAAAGCCTTGTCTTTACTTCTCATGAGATACACATAAGTAAGTCAAGAGAAGTTGTCTATAAAAGTGATAAAATATCATTTTCCACCTCTTGTTAGAATTCCATTTAATTCACAAACATCCGAATGGATTAAATATTAACACTTCCAAATTTCTTTCACACTTATTAAAAAACAGTTTCTTGGTAATTTTTTATTTAATACAAATTTCACATTTATCCACAAACTCATCATTACTTAGACTGATATAATCTGTAACACCCCTAACCTATATCCATCGCGGGAAAAGGATTACGAGGCATTACCGATCAAAGCACAACATATAATATACATTTCTCATACATGATTCAATTTCACATAAATATCAATCTAATGTAATCATATTGTCCCTTATAAGGTTCTATGAGACCTTAAAACATGCTTAAACGAGGTCCGGGACTAAACTGATAACATTTGAAAACTTTGAAAAACTTATAAAATTTTCATGCACACAGAGTTCACACGCCAGTGTGAATAGGCCGTGTGCCTCACACGACCACCAGACACGTCCGTGTCATAGGCCGTGTGAAAACAGGGCATACATACTGACTGGCAGAGGACACTTCCATATGCCATGGCCATTGGAAAACTGGAGGGGTTACTGACTTGGGTCACACGACTAGCAACATGCCCATGTGCCAGCCTGCGTGCCACACACGGCCAATCGACACACCCATGTGTCTAGGCCGTGCCAAACTTGAAGGGTATACTAACTTAAATTTGAAGGGCTACCCCAAGGGACACACGGCCGTGTAGCATGACCATGTGTCACACACGGCTGAGACACACGCCCGTGTCTCTGCTCGTGTGGACAAAAATAGGCTATTTGCATAACCATTTTGCCACCCTATTTTCATAAGCATACACAAGTACAATTTGCATCAATAATTCAACCTATTTGGCAGCCACATCTTAACAATTCATACACATATCATGTCATTTAGAAACCATCCTCTTAATTACTCAAATCCATAGCCAAAACATACCAAATCTATATGCCAAAATCACCAAACTTACATGACTTCTAAATGCATTTCCTCTTTATCTTAACATCTATTTCATGCTTCAAAACATACCATTTCATCATCTCAAAATCAAGCCAATTCACAACATGCCATTTTTCAAACAATATTACACCAATTGACAATTTACTAATTGAGCAACCATATAACCATCATAACAACCATACCAAAAATACCAAAACACAAGGCAATATATACATCACATATTACTTACCAAGTTCATGCATCTAGCCAACTCAAATGGCCAAAATACACACCAACATTTACATCAAAAACAAGTCAAATCTCATGGCTATATCATATCTTAAAACATATCATCAACTCACTAGCCTATACATGCCATATACCATATATACAAAGCTTCAAAAGTACCAACAAGATGATCGATAGTGTGATGATGTTCCTCGACAATTTCCCGAGTTCGAGCTAGCTTTGATAATCTATAAAATAGTGAAAAATAAACATGGTAAGCTTTAAAAGCTTAGTAAGCCATATACAAATAAAATCATCATATTAATATTAATTCAAATACGCTAAGCATAGCTAAACACATACAAGTTCACAAACCTTTCTCATTGTACACATATTCAATATCATAATTGAATTCATCAAATACTTCCCTTTCATTACTCGTATGAATCTCGTACGTACCTAAGCCATTTAACTCATTCACACATTCTTTCTTGACTTGAATTTGCCCGTTGAATCGTTCGAAATTGTTAAGAATACTCAACAATCACATATAGCTCGTACAATGCCATATCCTAGATATGGTCTTACATGTTATCACATATTGATGCCACTGTCCTAAAAAGGGTCTTACACGAAATCGATTAACGATGCAAATGTCCCAGATATGGTCTTACACATAATCACAATATAATACCAATGTTCCAGACATGGTCTTACATGTAATCACATCTCGTTAACCTAATGTCATGACATTCTTATCCTATACTATTCCTAAGGTTCGTACGGGACTTTCGGCTGTATTAACTCTGTCAATTCTTGCTCGTATTTGCTCGTTCAACATTCATAGCAATTCAATGACAATTAAACATGTATAATTCAATTTAAAGACATTTATTTGCATATAAACTTACCTCGTATTGAGAATAAACGGACTGAATCGACTATTTGACAACTTTAGATTTCCCCCGATCTAAATCTGATTTCTTTCTTTTAGGATCTATATGAATTCAAAATTAACTTATTTTTTCATCAATTCATTCAATTTCATCCAAAACACGCGATTTGAGGCATTTTACACATTAATCCCTATAATTTCACATTTTTTCAATTTAGTCCTTATTTCATAAAAACACAAAATTCATGAAATTCAATTTAACCCATGCTTGACCGAATTTCATAGGAACTTCTAACAGTCCAAAACTTTCATTTATTCATACTTTTAACCCCATATTTTATCTTTTCACAATTTAATCCCTAATATGCATTTTTACTCAAAATCACTTTACAACACATAGATATCCATTACTAAACTTTCATAATTCATCATCAAACATTCAAAAACACATAAATTCATCAATGGAAACTTTCAAAACATTAATCATCTTTTCAAATTAGTCCCTAGGCTAGCTAGTACTCAATGCAACAATCACAAAAAATCATCAAAAATTGAGTCAAAACTGTACCTTAATTAAGCTTCTAAGTGTCGAAACCTCAAGCCCTAAATGGTGTTATTTTTCTTCTCAAATTCAGCAAAGATGATGATAATGAAGCTAATTTTTATGTTTTGTTTTATTAATAATACATTAATCATAATTTACCAATTTGACCTTAGTTTAAAACATTAATAAACATCAAATACATGCCTATTTATGTCCATTCCCACTATCAATGGTCTATTCACAACATAAGGACTTCACATTTAACCATAGAAATTAAACACTTAAACAATCAGAATGCAACTTTTTCATTTTACGCGATTTAGTCTTTTTCTCAAATTGAGCTATTAAACGATAAAATTAGCTCACAAAATTTTCACACATATATAATCACATGTTGTAAACACCAAAAGTAATATTAAAATAATTTTCTAACCTCGAATTTGTGGGCCCAAAACTACTATTCCAATTTAGCTAAAATCGGGATGTTACATAACCATTCTTTTGCATATATTGTAGAGTTTTAAAACTGAAATGTGCTAAACGTGCATGCCACAAAGAATAAGATTCAATAATATAAGAAGAAAAATTGGCTTTATCCATATCAATGCTCAACTTGAACATGCCCTAGTTAAAATGTCCTTTTCGTACATACATATCACCCTTAATGTAACACCTGTAGCACGTATTCGTTGCCGATTTAGGGCTACGGAGTATTACCAGAGCACAACATCATATAATAAACATTTTATCATCACAAACAGATCACAACATAAATCAGAGCAATATCATCCAAAATCATACATACAGTCCATTTCTCGAGCCCTCAAGGCCCTAAAAACACATTAGAAACGAATTGGGACTAAATCGTAAACATATGAATTTTTTTGGAAAAAGAAAAAAATTTTCAAACTACAAGGGTCACACTGCTAAGAGGTACGCCCGTGTCTTATGCCGTGTGGGCATTCAACATAAGGACATACGACTGTGTTCGTATTCGTGTAACTCACTGACTTGGGTCACACGGCTAACCACACGTCTGTGTGTCAGGCCGTGTACCCTTTGAAATAATTTCAGATGCTTGTGTGCCAAGCCGTGTGCTAGGCTATGTAACAGCCTAACTCGCTACCCTTTTAAAGCTACAGGGGACACACGACCGTGTCACCTAGCCATGTATCACATGCGATTAAGACACACATTCGTATCTCTGCATGTGTGGACGAAAAATAGGTCATTTTCAAGCCATTTTTATCACCCAATTTTCTACCACTTATACAAGCCAAACACACATATAAACAAGCATTCAAAACTTACTTAGCATATGTAAATTCAAGCTTTAACTACCTAGAAACTATTCATTCAACCAATATGCCAAACTGGCACCACAACTACACCATCAAACTTACCTATACAACTATCCAATGGTTTCATCATTTAAACTATCAGTTGGACAATTTCACTATCACATTTTCCATAATTATCATATACCAAAAACTCATGTACAACCATTACAAAGTGACCATTTTCCCAACTAACATATACCATACCAAATTGACCATAAGATGATCAATTCCAAACTACCAAAACTAGCCATTTTCAACATCATAATACATTCATTCCACACCAAACCTTAATTGCTACCATACCATTCCCATCAACATTTCCTTACCATCATCTTAATCAACACAACATCAAATTAACCACCACACAAAATACCATATAATCTTAATATCATACCAACTAGTTCATCAACCAAGATAAGATATATACAAGCCACACATAATGGCTAAATTCATTAAACAAGAAACCTATACATGTTATTATAACCATGACTCAAAATCATAAAAATCCACCGATTTAGCCGATGGATAGTGTGATGGATTTTCGACAAGCTTCCAACCCGAACGAGCTTCTGATTATCTATAACATGAGAGAAAACACACAAAGTAAGCATAAATTGATTAATAAGTTCATAAATCATAAACAATGCTTACCATTTCATTATAAAATATTAAAGGCAATTTATGAACATATCCAACATACTTGGCACAAACCTAAGCACCAACAATAATTCACATTAGTGATTAGCACAAAAGTTAGTAAAATTCATTACACAACAAAGGGCTTCCATATACTTCTCATTCAAACATTCATACTATTATGAACATACAATAAATCTTTAATCACTATCATCTCATACCTTTCTCATGCTTACATGACATTATGAATCGAACCATATATGCTCTTTCCCTTTTCTATAGCTGTTGAACCACTAGAATAATATCATATACTCAAGAATCTCGCACATTATGTGCCAATATATGGTCGAAACCACAACTATCTCATATCTTATGTACATGCTCTCTCTCGAGCCATAAATAGGTCTGCTCACACAAGCTATCAGTCAAGACATAGCTACACGGTGCTACTTACACAAGCGGTCAAGTAACCACAACACATGCTGGAAACTCAACCACTGGTAGGACATACAAGTCCAGCACCCAAAACATAGTAACCCCTAATGACATGTCATTTGTATCCTATATGTCCCTAAGGTTCAAACGAGACCCAAAAGTCACCAAAATTTCATTGAATATTTCTGTAGAGTCGTAATATCAATATAATTAACATGAAATCATTTAAATCGTACATAATTCAATGCTATTTAAATTTACAAACTTATCTCAAACACGAATGGAGAAATACGATCGATTAATCCAATACTTTTTCTTTTCCCTAATCTAAATCCGTATGTTGCTTTTCTTTATCTATATAATCAAATTTAGCTCATTCAATTTTCACTCTATTCAATTTAATCCAAAAATCATAATTTAAAAAAATATGCTTTTGCCCCTAAAATTTTGAATTCATTTCAATTTAGTCCCTAGCTCATAAAAATGTAAATTCATGCAATTTAGTCCAAATGCACGCTAGCAGAATATTTATTTAGTCCCTAGCAATCCCTATACTCCATTTATTTCACATTTTTACCATGAATATTTTTCTATTTTTCAATTAAATACTTAAATAACAAATTCATCAAAAATTCCTTTGCAAAAGTTGCTCAACTATCATCAAATATTCATTTTCATCCATCAAACATAAAAAAAAACCAATATACATTCACGGTAAAACCCTATACTTTTAACAGTTTTGCAAATTAATCCCCGGGCTAGCTAGATTAATCTACAATGATTTCAAAAACATAGAAATCATTAAAAATGGGACAAAGTATCACTCACATGCAAGGATGGCTATAGCCAAACCTTGGAGCTTAAAATATGGCTTTTATTTTGGTTGAAAATCGGTGGTAGAGAAGAAAGAACAAAGATGATATATATTTTTAATCATTTTACTATTTTGTATTTATTAAATTACTAAATTAACCTTAATTAATAACCTTGAAAATCACCTAAAAAGTTTCCATACTTTTCCACTCACATTATGGATGGTTTAATTACAACATAAACCCTCCAAAATTTTATTTTTAAAGCTATTTAATCCCTTTACCTTATAGAACTCAAGTTTTGCACCTTTTGCAATTTAATCCTTTTTTATCAAATTAAGCATTCAAACGATAAAATTTCTTCACGCAATTTTTATACGACACTACTAACATGCTATAGACATTAAAATAATAATAAAATAAATTTTTTGAGGTCAGAGTTGTGGTCCCAAAACCACTGTTCTAATTTCACTGAAAACGGGCTATTACACTTAAGCAAGACTAACTTATCATATTCCAAGATAACCTTGAACCCCTTGTTACATAGAAGACTCATGGAAATTAACTTTTTCTCACATCAGGCATATACAACACATTTATCAAGGTTAATTTCTTCCTAAATGTGAAGTTATGTTTCATCCTCCCTTGCTCGAGCACCTTAACTGATTAATAGTTACCCATAAGCTTCACAGTTTGCCACTAGTTCATAACTCTTTAATTTTTTTCAGTCATTACACACATGGAAAGTGGCTCTAGAGTCAAGCCACCAAGTATAGGTGTAATAGCCTGTTTTTAGTCAAATTGGAATAGTGGTTTTGGGACCACAAATATAAGGTTGAACTAATTATTTTATTATTATTTTAATGTCTACAGTTTGATAGTATGATAGTGTGAAAATTTCGTTAAGAAATTTTATCGTTTAAGTGCTTAATTTGATAAAAAGGACTAAATCACAGGTGTAAAAGTTGTGTTCTATTAGCTAAAGGTCTCTAATAGCTATAGAACCTTAAATTAGAGGTCCTTATGTTGTAATTAAGCCATTAACATGTTGAGTGGACAAATATGGATGTTTTATTAATGAATTAAAGGTTAATAATAAGGGTTATATAAGTAATTTAGTAATAAAACCTAAATTAAGTAAAATAAAACAAATTTTTATTCCCCATTCATCTTTTTCAACCGAATTTAGGGCAAGAATAGCCATTAAAAAATCTTCAAGTATTCGGCCAACTTAATCTAGTGCAGGTAACTGTATCTTCATCCTGTTTTTAATGATTTCTATGTTTTTGGAGTCATTGTAGCTTAATCAAGCTAGCCCAGTGACTAATTTGTGAAACTGTTAAAAGTCTAGGGTTTTACCATGAAAGTATATTAGTTTTTTTTTATGTTTGATCGATGAAAATGAATGTTTGATGACAGTTGAACAACTTTTGTTAAGTGATTTTTGATAAAAATTGTCAAATAGGGATTTATTTGTAAAATTTGTAAACTTCATGGTGAAAAATATGAAATAATGAAAAATATGGGCTTTTATGTGAATAAGTAAAATTCGGCTAGCATGGGTGTGGACTTAATTGCATGAATTTGTATTTTTATGAGTTAATGACTAAATTATATAGAGATTGAAATGTTAGGGGTAAAAGTGTAATTAGATTAGGGGAAAAACAAGATAATTAATTAAGTTAAATTTGATTTTATATAGATGAACAAAAATGAAGTTCGAAATTAGATTAGGGGAAAAACAAGATAGTTGATTGATAGCTCGTTTCTTTCCATATTAATCTCAGGTAAGTTCGTATGTTAATAAGCATTAATATAATTGTGTTTTAAATGCTTTATTATTGAATTAATTGTGAATACTATCTCACGGAAATGTTCGACAAAGATTCGGCAACATTAAATCCCGGTTGAACCTTAAGATTAGATAGGATACAAATGACATGTCATTAAGGGTTATGTGATTTGGGTGTTGGTCCGTACGTTCTACCGATGGCTGAGTTATCCGACATAAGTTGCAGATCCTCGTCAGTGTGACAGTCCAAAATTGACCCTAGTCGGAATGTGGTTTCGGGACCACAAAACCGAGGCATAAAAATAATTTAATGCTCATTTTGATGCTTATGATATGTGTTAATTCGTGTGTGACATTTTTGATGTTTGACTTAGAGTTATAAATGTGAATTTCACTAGAAAGGACCTAGTAGAAAACTTTGAAAGTATGGTGGGGAAATGTGTGATGACTAATTAAAGCATGCATGCAAAACAATGGCCTTGCATGTCAAATATCCCTCTTTTATAGGAGGTGGCGGCCATGACAAGGAGTATGGGCTAAACATGTCATGAAACATGTTTTGTTGGTGCATTAGGGAGAAACAATAAACAAATTAGTATGGGTAATAAAGAAAGAAAAAAAATGTGTGTGAGTGAACCCCCCATTGCCGTGCATTGAGGAAGAGAAAAGAAAAAAAATTGTTCATCCATTTTTCATTCTCTCTGACCGAAATACTAGAGGGAAGGAGGAATTTTCTTCATGCTTGGATTGGAAGAGGATTAGGAAGAGGTTTGGCTATACTTGCATCAAGATTAAGGTATGTTTGAGGTTGTGCCATGAGATTCATGCATGTTTTAGTGGATAGCTTGATGCTCTTGTTAGCCCATGGTTCAAACCTTTGTTATATCATGGGGATGGTATTTGGCCAAGGTGGATTTTGTGTTAATGCCATTGCATGTTAAATATGAAGCTTGCTAATGATATATGTGATGGTGGATTGATGGCTCTTGGACTTTCTTTTTAGTATTTTTGAGTAAGACATTGAGTTCTTTGTTTAATCATGACCAAAATAATGGTAGTTGCTTACATCTTAATATCTATGAGTTCCTTTCTTGGTTCTACCATAGACCCACGAAGTATATGTTTATTTGGTGTTGTTGGAGATTATGATAGAAGCTAATGAGTGAGAGTTTGATAGATACTATGATGTTAAACTTCATGAGGTTGTAAGCTTGTAATTTGGATGATGAAATTTATGCTTTGTGAAGGTAAATGGTGTGGAAGGAGCATTCGGCCATGGTAGTAAGATGAAATGCAAAATGTTAGTATTTGCTTTCTAGTGTATAAATGCGTATTAGCCGAGTTTTGAATTTGAAATGAAACGAGATATAATCAATACGAGTAACCATACTTGTAGGAAGTATTGAGCATAATTGGCCTCAACATATACATGCATACTCGGCCACATGAGAAGATTAGTGTTGCATGCTTTCGGTTAGAGGCAAGCATATTGATGCCTTTATCTTGGTTAGGAAAATCGACTAAAAGGGATGTGAGTTAATATGTTGAGTTGATGCATGATTTCACATGTATGTGACTTTAATGTCTAATGTATAAATATGGGCTAAGTGCCTTGTATTCCTCTTTTCGATGCTCAAATGATTAAGTCAATTTATTTGTTTAATTAAGCTCAAGAGCCTAGAGGATCAAGTTGGATAAGGGAAGGGAAGAAGTGATCGAATAGCCGCCGAAATCGTTCGACCACATCCGAGGTAAGTTTTAAGTGATTAATCGTTGAGTAAATTCAATCATAATAGGACATAATGAGTTGATTTGATAAGATATGATGTGGCCATGATATGTCTTAAGCCCAAATAGTAAGTTCATAAGTGTTTGGACTTGGAAAGTTAAGAGCAAATTGTAATAAATTGCTTGGACAGCAGCAGTAATGTGATTTTAGAAAATCATTATAAATTGTTGGTGTGGAATTATAGGCTGAATAAAACATGTAATCAAAGCTTAGTTGGTCTAGTTTCTTATAAAAGAGACCGTGGAAGCAAAGGAATTTCCTATAAAGAGATATTTAAAGTTGTGTGGGACAGTGTCAGAATGACTCCAAAATCCCCTGTTCTGTATTTGGAAAATCATCATAATTTGCACAAAAATGGTTATGAGATAAGATTTATATGCTTAGACTCCTTAATGAGTCTAGTTTCAAATGGAACCAAATAAAACACATTATGAATTCTGTACAAAGAAAAATTTGATTCGTAGTGAAGAGTGGTCAGATTGGTCAAATAGTGAAACAGGGGAAACTTTAAGAAAAATCTGGTATTGATTGGCCAAACCTAAAATTCTGAAAATTTTATGGATGAAAGATACATGAGTCTACATTCGGGGAAAATTAACGGCAATTGATTTTGAGTTTTGTAGCTCCAGTTATAAACGATTTAGTGACTGTTGCGCAGGAAAAGAAAACTGCTTGTAGTGAATAGGTGATTTTGTTGTAAACTTTGATGAAATTATTTGAGTTGCTTATGAGCTATTGCTGAAATTGATGTACAAGAAAAATATGAAATATGTATGAGATGTATATATGTGATACGGCCTAATGGCCAATGTGATGAATGTGAAAGTGTATATATATATGTGATAAGGCCTAATGGCCAATGTGATGAATGTGAAAGTGTATATATATGTGATAAGGCCTAATGGCCAATGTGATGAATGTGAAAGTGTATATACATGTGATAAGGCCTAATGGCCAATGTGATGAATGTGAAAGAGTATATATGTGATAAGGCCTAATGGCCGATGTGATGAATGTGAAGGTGTATATATATGTGATAAGGCCTAATGGCCGATGTGATGAATGTGAAATATATGTGTGATATGTATATGTGGTAAAGCCGAATGGCTAATGTGAAACATATGTGTGATATGTATATGTGGTAAAGCCTATATATGTGATAAGGCCTAATGGCCGATGTGATGAATGTGAAACATATGTGTGATATGTATATGTGGTAAAGCCGAATGGCTAATGTGAAATATATGTGTGATATGTATATGTGGTAAAGCCGAAGGGCTAATGTGGAATATATGTGTGATATGTATATGTGGTAAAGCCGAATGGCTAATGTGAAATATATGTGTGATACGTATGTGTGGTAAAGCCGAATGGCTAATGTGAATGTTGTAACATGTGATTAAATGTACATGAAACTTGGAAATATGTTCCGGGTAAGACCCGATGACTACGTGTGGAGATTATGTCCGGGTAAGACCCGATGACTACGTGTAGAGATTATGTCCGGGTAAGACCCGATGACTACGTGTGGAGATTATGTCCGGGTAAGACTTCGTAATAAGAATTGCTTATAAATATACGCAATGCGAAAGGTTAAACAGGTATGTACTCCAAGTTTATATATGATGCACACGAGAGCAATCTATGGGACTATTCCTATGATTATGTGACATCGGTTTAGTGTGAGAGGTTATGTGAAATCATACGATATATCTATGTCACAGAGCTCACTTTTATGTGAGAGTTTATCGCCTATTGTATATGATGAGATGTGCATATTCGGAAAGGGATAGTATGCCCAAGGAAGAGTGAAATAAAAATACGAACAACTATGTTATGATTTGGTTGTTATCTGTTGACACTGCTTAAAACTTACTAAGCATTGTAATGCTTACTCTGTTTACTTTGTTTCCTCTGTTTTATAGATCTCATTGGAAGCTACAGGCTCGGGATTGTCAAGAACTAGTCACACTATCACTACCCACCGTTTGGTACTGCTACGTTTTGGAATATCTTATGGCATGTATGGAATAGACTAGTAGTGAGAGGATATTTTGGTCAATGTATAGGACTACCCTTTTGTTGTGGGTCATGGACCCTTTGGATTTGTATAATTTTAGATAGCCATGCGAAAATGGCTTATAAATGTTTTGAGCATAATGTTATAATCATTCGATATGTATATGCTCATTAAGAGGCATGGAAATGTTTGGCAACGATCAGCCATTAGAATGGTTCATCTTGATTATATTTTGGACTATATATGCAAGAGGGTTAGTTGAGTCATAGAAACTATGTGTTAGATAAAGTCTACCCTAAAAATAGATGCTGGCAGCAGCAGTGATGTGGATGTGAAAAATCACTAAAAATAGTAGAGATGGAATTAAATAGTGAATAAATTATGTAAATGAGACTTGATGAATCTACTTTCATATGGAAGAAACGAAGCGGTCATATGAGTTGTATGTTAAGAGATATTTAGGTTTTTGTGAAACAGGACCAGAACGGTTTCTGGAATCCCTGTTCCGACTTTGGAAATTCATTGTAAATTAACCAGAGATAATTAGGAGTCATGCCATATATGTATAGATTCCTCTTTGAGTCTAGTTTCTATAGAAACAAACGGCATCAGTATTTAAGCCCTGTACATGGAGATATCCCATTCGTAATGCATGAAGGTCAGTGTAGTCGAACCCTGGAATAGGGGAGACTTTAACTAATAAACTGTACTAATTGGTCCGACCAAAAATTCTAAGAAAAAATATGTAGATGGACACATGAGTCTAGTTTCAGGGAAAAATTACGAATCTGATTTTCGAGTTGTGGAACTCAAGTTATGATTTTTAAGGTGACAGTGACGCAGTTAGCCAGTCGTCTGGAAAAATTTTTAATTGGACTGCGAGAGTAAATGAATTAGTCGGTTAGCACCTCGTGTTCAACTCCGGTAACGGTCTCGGGTACGGGGTGTTACAATTTTATTGGTATCAGAGCTACGGTTTAGTCGATTCTAGGACTAACGTAGCACGCGTGAGTCTATTTATACATGCCATAAAGTGATAATGATAGTGTGATGATTTTTGACTAGTAAAAGGTGGTTGCTGTATTGTAATGAATCTTGATCCCGATCGAGCTGTAGCAAGCTTCTGACTATGAGAATTTGCGATATAACTTTACTTAGATATGCCTAAACTATGAAGTTGATCAGGTACGTATCATGTACTCGTATTTGAATTTCGATTCGGATTGAATTAAGGGTATATGTGATTTTTGTATGTGGCTATGGAGCTGGAAGTTGAATGGTCGATAAGCATGTTGTGTTTGTGTTCAAGTAATGTAAATGATACACTAATGTGTATTGCTATATGTGTATATGTACATGAGAATTGAGAATGAAATATGGATGTGACGTGATTGTTGATATATGTGATGAGCATTTGAATGATACCCGAGCTAAGTCCCGAAGGCATTTATGCTAATGATATATCCGGCTAAATTCTGAAGAGCATTCGTGCTAGTGATGTATCCGGGCTAAATTCCGAAGAGCATTCGTGCTAGTGATGTATCCGGACTAAGTTCCGAAGAGCATTCGTGCTAGTGATGTATCCGGGCTAAATTCCGAAGAGCATTCGTGCTAGTGATGTATCCGGGCTAAATTCCGAAGAGCATTCGTGCTAGTGATGTATCCGGACTAAGTTTCGAAGAGCATTCGTGCTAGTGACGTGTATTCGGGCCTTCGTGCCTAGTAGGCTTCGTGCCGGTAAATTGAGCAAAGTTTAAGTGTTCATTACTATACGAATTCAAATTTATATGAGACGGTATGTTTAAAAGTGTACATACGTGATGTTTATAGACTTGGGTAAGTCATTTCAATGTGTAATAACGAATGAATAAGAGCACTATGTGTGTGAATGATTAGAGGCACTGTGTGTGTGTAAATCCCTTTAACCGAGCACTATAAGTGCGAGATCGGTCAGTGGGCACTAAGTGTGTGAAGTGGAATTCATGTAAGACCTCGTCTGGGACGAAGGCATTGATTTGAGATAATGTGTAAGACCATGCCTAGGACATGGCATCGGCTCGATATATGAGAATATGTAAGACCATATCTAGGATATGGCATTGTAAAAGCTATATGTGCTTGAATTAGTTGAGCCCTTACAAGTAAGTAGTCGCTCAGTTGATAAACGAGCTACCGGCCCTTGGCTAAGTTGATCTTTTGTGTATGAACATAAGGGTTGGTAATGTGAAGTAAGTTTTTGAGTAAATAGAGCTTAAATTATGATTTGATTAGATCATGTTTTAAGCAAATCGAAATCATGCTCTTGGTGTGTGGCTATTGAGCGAAATTGTAAATTTGATAAGTGTCTTGTGTTTCACTTTGGTGATGAGAATGTAATAAGAATGTGTATTGATTTGTTGATATATGTGCTTGGTTATTCAATGGTATCCGGCTAAGTCCCGAAGGCTTTTGTGCTAAGTGACTAAATCCGGGCTAATTCGAAGCAATTGTGCGAATCACTATAACCGGACTATGTCCCAAGACAATCGAGCGAGTCGCTATATCCGGTTAAATCAAGGTACGTGATTCGGAGATGAGCAATCTTGCTGTAAAAATTTCAGTTAATACGCTTGCAAAAATTCCAGCAATGAGGTATGTTCAGTATGTGCTGAATGAATTAAATGTTCAGTGTGTGGAAGTTGAATATTGAGATACGATGGAGTTATAAAGGATATTTATTGGGATGTTTGAGTATATGTGTAATTTCGCCGAGTTACGACTTATACATGGATGAAAATGTGGGTTACAAATATGTGGGTTGATGATGTGAATTATACATGTTAGTATGTGCTTGATATGTGTTTGAAATGCAATTGTGAATTAAATTAAGTGATTATTGCTTATGAAATCAAGGAAATGAGATATATGTGCATACTTGTAGAAATGTTTATGTATTAGTTTTGAGATAAGAAAATGATTTTATAGATCGATGTGAAATCAATAATGAATTACAATTGCTATCGATGAGCTAATGTTTATATGAATATAATTCAATAAGATGACGCTATTCTAAACTATGCATCGGTAGAAATTTTCGGGGACGAAAATTTCTTAAGTGGGGGAGAGTTGTGACAGCCCAAAATTGACCCTAGTCGGAATGTGGTTTCGGGACCACAAAACTGAGGCATAAAAATAATTTAATGCTCATTTTGATGCTTATGATATGTGTTAATTCGTGTGTGACATTTTTGATGTTTGACTTAGAGTTATAAATGTGAATTTCACTAGAAAGGACCTAGTAGAAAACTTTGAAAGTATGGCGGGGAAATGTGTGATGACTAATTAAAGCATGCATGCAAAACAATGGCCTTGCATGTCAAATATCCCTCTTTTTATAGGAGGTGGCCGGCCATGACAAGGGAGTATGGGCTAAACATGTCATGAAACATGTTTTGTTGGTGCATTAGGGAGAAACAATAAACAAATTAGTATGGGTAATAAAGAAAGAAAAAAAAATGTGTGTGAGTGAACCCCCCCATTGCCGTGCATTGAGGAAGAGAAAGAAAAAAAATTGTTCATCCATTTTCATTCTCTCTTGACCGAAAATACTAGAGGGAAGGAGGAATTTTTCTTCATGCTTGGATTGGAAGAGGATTAGGAAGAGGTTTGGCTATACTTGCATCAAGATTAAGGTATGTTTGAGGTTGTGCCATGAGATTCATGCATGTTTTAGTGGATAGCTTGATGCTCTTGTTAGCCCATGGTTCAAACCTTTGTTATATCATGGGGATGGTATTTGGCCAAGGTGGATTTTGTGTTAATGCCATTGCATGTTAAATATGAAGCTTGCTAATGATATATGTGATGGTGGATTGATGGCTCTTGGACTTTCTTTTTAGTATTTTTGAGTAAGACATTGAGTTCTTTGTTTAATCATGACCAAAATAATGGTAGTTGCTTACATCTTAAAATCTATGAGTTCCTTTCTTGGTTCTACCATAGACCCACAAAGTATATGTTTATTTGGTGTTGTTGGAGATTATGATAGAAGCTAATGAGTGAGAGTTTGATAGATACTATGAGGTTAAACTTCATGAGGTTGTAAGCTTGTAATTTGGATGATGAAATTTATGCTTTGTGAAGGTAAATGGTGTGGAAGAAGCATTCGCCATGGTAGTAAGATGAAATGCAAAATGTTAGTATTTGCTTTCTAGTGTATAAATGCGTATTAGCCGAGTTTTGAATTTGAAATGAAACGAGATATAATCAATCTGAGTAACCATACTTGTAGGAAGTATTGAGCATAATTGGCCTCAATATATACATGCATACTCGGCCACATGAGAAGATTAGTGTTGCATGCTTTCGGTTAGAGGCAAGCATATTGATGCCTTTATCTTGGTTAGGAAAATCGACTAAAAGGGATGTGAGTTAATATGTTGAGTTGATGCATGATTTCACATGTATGTGACTTTAATGTCTAATGTATAAATATGGGCTAAGTGCCTTGTATTCCTCTTTTCGATGCTCAAATGATTAAGCCAATTTGTTTGTTTAATTAAGCTCAAGAGCCTAGAGGATCAAGTTGGATAAGGGAAGGGAAGAAGTGATCGAATAGCCGCCGAAATCGTTCGACCACATCCGAGGTAAGTTTTAAGCGATTAATCGTTGAGTAAATTCAATCATAATAGGACATAATGAGTTGATTTGATAAGATATGATGTGGCCATGATATGTCTTAAGCCCAAATAGTAAGTTCATAAGTGTTTGGATTTGGAAAGTTAAGAGCAAATTGTAATAAATTGCTTGGACAGCAGCAGTAATGTGATTTTAGAAAATCACTATAAATTGTTGGTGTGGAATTATAGGCTGAATAAAACATGTAATCAAAGCTTAGTTGGTCTAGTTTCTTATAAAAGAGACCGTGGAAGCAAAGGAATTTCCTATAAAGAGATATTTAAAGTTGTGCGGACAGTGTCGAATGACTCGAAATCCCTGTTCTGTTTTTGGAAAAGTATCATAATTTGCACAAAAATGGTTATGAGATAAGATTTATATGCTTAGACTCCTTAATGAGTCTAGTTTCAAATGGAATCAAATAAAACACATTATGAATTCTGTACAATGAAAAATTTGATTCGTAGTGAAGAGTGGTCAGATTGGTCAAACAGTGAAACAGGGGAAACTTTAAGAAAAATCTGGTATTGATTGGCCGAACCTAAAATTCTGAAAATTTTATGGATGAAAGATACATGAGTCTACATTCGGGGAAAATTAACGGAAATTGATTTTGAGTTTTGTAGCTCCAGTTATAAACAATTTAGTGACTGTTGCTCAGGAAAAGAAAACTGCTTGTAGTGAATAGGTGATTTTGTTGTAAACTTTGATGAAATTATTTGAGTTGCTTATGAGCTATTGCTGAAATTGATGTACAAGAAAAATATGAAATATGTATGAGATGTATATATGTGATACGGCCTAATGGCCAATGTGATGAATGTGAAAGTGTATATATATATGTGATAAGGCCTAATGGCCAATGTGATAAATGTGAAAGTGTATATATATGTGATAAGGCCTAATGGCCAATGTGATGAATGTGAAAGTGTATACACATGTGATAAGGCCTAATGGCCAATGTGATGAATGTGAAAGAGTATATATGTGATAAGGCCTAATGGCCGATGTGATGAATGTGAAGGTGTATATATATGTGATAAGGCCTAATGGTCGATGTGATGAATGTGAAATATATGTGTGATATGTATATGTGGTAAAGCCGAATGGCTAATGTGAAACATATGTGTGATATGTATATGTGGTAAAGCCTATATATGTGATAAGGCCTAATGGTCGATGTGATGAATGTGAAACATATGTGTGATATGTATATGTGGTAAAGCCGAATGGCTAATGTGAAATATATGTGTGATATGTATATGTGGTAAAGCCGAAGGGCTAATGTGGAATATATGTGTGATATGTATATGTGGTAAAGCCGAATGGCTAATGTGAAATATATGTGTGATACGTATGTGTGGTAAAGCCGAATGGCTAATGTGAATGTTGTAACATGTGATTAAATGTACATGAAACTTGGAAATATGTTCCGGGTAAGACCCGATGACTACGTGTGGAGATTATGTCCGGTAAGACCCGATGACTACGTGTGGAGATTATGTCCGGGTAAGACTTTCGTAATAAGAATTGCTTATAAATATACGCAATGCGAAAGGTTAAACAGTATGTACTCCAAGTTTATATATGATGCACACGAGAGCAATCTATGGGACTATTCCTATGATTATGTGACATCGGTTTAGTGTGAGAGGTTATGTGAAATCATACGATATATCTATGTCACGAGAGCTCACTTTTATGTGAGAGTTTATCGCCTATTGTATATGATGAGATGTGCATATTCGTAAAGGGGATAGTATGCCCGAAGGAAGAGTGAAATAAAATACAAACAACTATGTTATGATTTGGTTGTTATCTGTTGACACTTAAAAACTTACTAAGCATTGTAATGCTTACTCTGCTTACTTTGTTTCCTCTGTTTATAGATCTCATTGGAAGCTACGAGCTCGGGGATCGTCGACAACTAGTCACACTATCACTACCCACCGTTTGGTACTGCTACGTTTTGGAATATCTTATGGCATGTATGGAATAGACTAGTAGTGAGAGGATATTTTGGTCAATGTATAGGACTACCCTTTTGTTGTGGGTCATGGACCCTTTGGATTTGTATAATTTTAGATAGCCATGCGAAAATGGCTTATAAATGTTTTGAGCATAATGTTATAATCATTCGATATGTATATGCTCATTAAGAGGCATGGAAATGTTTGGCAACGATCAGCCATTAGAATGGTTCATCTTGATTATATTTTGGACTATATATGCAAGAGGGTTAGTTGAGTCATAGAAACTATGTGTTAGATAAAGTCTACCCTAAAATAGATGCTGGCAGCAGCAGTGATGTGGATGTGAAAATCACTAAAAATAGTAGAGATGGAATTAAATAGTGAATAAATTATGTAAATGAGACTTGATGAATCTACTTTCATATGGAAGAAACGAAGCGGTCATATGAGTTGTATGTTAAGAGATATTTAGGTTTTGTGAAACAGGGCCAGAACGGTTTCTGGAATCCCTGTTCCGACTTTGGAAATTCATTGTAAATTAACCAGAGATAATTAGGAGTCATGCCATATATGTATAGATTCCTCTTTGAGTCTAGTTTCTATAGAAACAAACGGCATCAGTATTTAAGCCCTGTACATGGAGATATCCCATTCGTAATGCATGAAGGTCAGTGTAGTCGAACCCTGGAATAGGGGAGACTTTAACTAATAAACTGTACTAATTGGTCCGACCAAAAATTTTAAGAAAAAAATATGTAGATGGAAACATGAGTCTAGTTTCAGGGAAAAATTACGAATCTGATTTTCGAGTTGTGGAACTCAAGTTATGATTTTTAAGGTGACAGTGACGCAGTTAGCCAGTCGTCTGGAAAAATTTTTAATTGGACTGCGAGAGTAAATGAATTAGTCGGTTAGCACCTCGTGTTCGACTCCGGTAACGGTCTCGGGTACGGGGTGTTAGAGTTAGCTTTTGTGAGTAGCACCGTCTAGCTACGTCTTGATCGTCAGCTTGTGTGAGCAGACCCATTGATAGCTCGAGAGTGAGCATTACATGAGATATGAGATTGAGATAGCTTCGGCTATGTATTGGCACTTAGGGTGTGAGATTCTCGAGTATTCAATATTATTCCAAATGGTTTATTTGGTATATCGATAAATTGGAAGAGTAAGAAACTGATACGAATTAATACAGGTATGTACGTGAACTATACAATCATTGAATCAAGGAAATAGATGGAATTCTTGTCTAAACTTTGGATTCAATATGTGTTAAGTTCTGGATTTAAATTGCATTGCATTATGTGATGTTTATGTATTTGAATTGTAGTTGAATGGTAATTTTACTTATTAAGCATATGAGCTTACTAAGCTTTATATCTTACTCTATTTATTTTCTCGTGTTTTATAGTGATTTCGAAGTTTGCTCGAATTTGGGAGTCGTCGGAGATCTCATCACACTATCCAGCTATCGTTTTGGTACTTTTGAGCTTATGTATTTGGTTATAAGGCATCTATAGGAGTTGTTGTTAATATGGTTATAAGGCATGTATAGGAGTTGTTGTTAATATGGTCTATGTGTTTATAATAGATTTAGCCAATTGATTTGGCTTGGAAATGAAGTATGTTTTAGTTATGTGTATAGCCATGTGACTTGGCTTATTTTTGTATTTTTGGTTATGTACATATATGTGCAAATGGTCTTTTATAATGTGGTTGTAATTGTTAAGTTAATTCTTGTTGTGAATTGGTATTTTGAGTATCAAATTGTTGAAATTTGAGATTGGTATGCCATTTGAAGTTGTGGTTATATGCAATTTGGTTTGGGTAGGTAAATGCTAATTTGGGTGATAAAGATGGCTTGGTAAATAGCCTATTTTTGTCCATACAGGCAGAAATACGGGTGTGTGTCTCAGTCGTGTGTAACACACAATTTGATGACACGACCGTGTGTCTCCTGGTGTTTATTTAGAAACCAAGTCAGTATGCTCCACTCGGCCCAACACACGGGCTTGTGACTTGGCCGTGTGGCATAAGTCAGTATACCCTACAGTTTTGGCACGACTAGCACACGGCCTGGCACACAGGCATGTAAGGCCATTTCGAAGGGTACACGGGCTAGTCACACGGGTGTGTGGTTGGCCATGTGACCCAAGTCAGGGAGTTACACGGGGTCAGACACGGGTAGGGATACGACCATGTGATCCTATTTTGAATGTCCACACGACCTATGACACGGGTGTGTTTTTGGTCGTGTGAAACACACGGCCGAGTCGCACGAGCATGTATCCCCTGCATTTTAAAAAATTTTCTATGTTTTCCAAAAATTTCCTGAGTTATCAGTTTTGCCCTGAAATAGTTCTAATGTATGCTTTGGGCCTCGAGGGCTCGTGTTAGGGACAATATGATTGAATGTGAATGATTTTATTTGAATATGAAAAATGTATGAGAAATGTATGATTGTTTAATTGTTAAGTTCGGTAATGCTCTGTAACCCTATTCCGGCGATGCATACGGGTTAGGAGTGATACAATAGGACTTATTTGTCATGGCTATGTTGAGTTTTGGTAATCATACCAATCTCTAAACTCTCGATCCCTTCCATAACCATGGCCACTAAGTCCATGCCCTCCACCATATTGGCTTTGGAAGTTGTGGCATCTTGCTTCTTTTTTAGAACTTTATAATTCTTAATGTAATGTCCTTTTTAATTGTAATTGTAACAATTCTGAGATTTTTTCTTCTTGTCTTGCATGTACTTGTTTCAAATGCAGGCTTTTGCTTACTATTCCGTGAGTTTTTGGACTCGCTCACATGGTTCACTTTAAAACTTTGGGAAAGATGCACCTTATCACGATTTCGAGTTTCCTCTTCAATACGTAAATGCGAAAGTATTTTTTTCACAGTAAAGTCTTTTGCCAAATACAAAAGTTTCTCTCGATAATTGTTTCAAGGCGAGGGCAACTTTGAGATGATAGCCCTAACTTGTAACAATTCCAGAATAACAACTTTCAGGTCACGAAGCCTGTTTACAAGGACTTGTAGTTCATGGGATTGATCCATGATCGGGATACTATCGAGCATTTTGAATTTGAAATACTTTATCATTAAAAAATTATCTCAACCTTGCTGCTCGGTTTTGTATTTCTCTTCAAGAACTTTTCATATTTCCACGAAGGAATGCATCGACATGTAGAAATCATACAATCGGTCGAACAAGGTGTTGAGAATGTGTCCACGAAATGTGAAATTATCTTCCTCGCACTTTTTCTTGAGTTCGGCCACTTTCGTAATTTTTTCAGGGTTTGTATTTGGGGGTGGTGTAATAGCCCGTTTTCAGTGAAATCGAAATAGTGGTTTCGGGACCATAAATCCAAGTTAGAAAGAAAATTTATTTTAATATTATTGCATGGTCTACATTATGATAGGAATAACATATGAAAATTTCGTTAAGAAAATTTTTACCGATTACATACTTAATTGTGGAAGGCACCAAATTGCATAAAATGCAAAAGTTGAGTTCTAGTAGCTATAGGTATCAAATAGCTATGGAATTCAAAAGTTGAGGTCCTTATATGGCAATTAGACCATTAAATGGAGTTAGTAGATATTTACGTTGAATCATCCATGGAAAATTAGAAAAAGAAAAGGACTAAATTGGAATTTGAAATAAATAAATATGATAATAGCCTAATATCATTTTATTTCATCATCTTCTTTCCCAAAAATTTCTAAGGAAACCCTAGGAAAGAGAAAGAAAATCAAGCAAGCCTAATTGAATCTAGAAAGATCAAATAAGGAGTTAGATCGAGGAAAAGAAAAAGTTTCAGATTAGTAGATTCTCATAAACGAACAACTATCCAGGTAAGTTCATGTAACTAAATTGTGTATATTTATATGTTTAAATTGAATGTTATGTACGTGTATTATATAATTGACATGTATGAAAATCGGTCACATAACTGATAATACTCAATAAGTATTAAGTCTCGATTGAATAAATAAAATTCGATGGATACAGGATTCTCAAATTGGTTATGGTCCTACATGTGTTGTGGACATACCACAGCTTGAAAGAGCGTCCCGTTATTAGCCCTCTCGAGCTTCCCGTTATATGGTTCTTGCGAGGTTCCCGTTATAGCTCTTCGGAGCGTCCCGATAGGTTGTGATCCTACATTTTTTGTGGACATGCCTTAGTTCTTATGAGCATCTCGATTATAGGCTCTTCGTGAGCTTCCTGTTAAATTGGCTCTTTTTGAGCTTCCCGATAGTACCTACTTGAATTTCCCAATGTATGGCTATCCGAAGCTCCTGTTATATGGCTCTTTTTGAGCTTTCCAATATGGTTCTTTGTGAACTTCCTGATTATGGCTCTTATGAGCTTCCCGATATACAGCTCGGATAAGCTTCCCGTTACATGGCTCACATGAGTTTCCTATTATATGGCTTGAGAGAAGGCTTCACGATTATGTGCTGTAATGAGCACCCCGTATATGAATTGATGGATCATTGATATTGCACCTTGTGTGTACTACCCGGGTATCCATCGATATTTCAGTGATTCAATGGAAAAAACTCCTGATATGAGAAAATATAAGAATTAAATGAATTATATCTTTAATATCCCTGAAATACCTGGAAATGGTTGTATGATGAGCTCACCTCTGATTTCTTGATATTCATGTAAATTTCATGACTAACTAGTTTGATGAGAGCATGTGTCTAGGCAATTGGCCATAATGTTTTGGATGCATTTTTGCATACTTACTTTAAATGAATATGATTGGTAAGTTAAATTCTTGTTATACGAACTTACTAAGCATTAAATGTTTACTCTGTTTTATAGTACTCCGAAGCTCGTAAAGGTTGGAGCTTTGGAGCGGGTTAGAGCAAGATCACACTATCCTACAGTTCACTTTGGTATAAATAACAAAACTACTTTTAGTATAATGGCATGTATAGGCTAAAATAGGTCAAATGATGAAATATTTTGGCTGTAACTAGCCATTTGAAATTGCTAGTGTTATGCATATTTTGATGTAATTATATAAGACTTTAACATGTTTAATATGTGATGAAATGGTTATATGGTGGAGAGTATCTAAACCTATTGATGAATGATTTTGAATTAATATATTTGATAAAATTTTTCTATGAACATAAGTGTGAAATTGGTAAGTTTAAATACTTGAACATATAAGTTAGTATGACATGCATGAGATTGGTTTTGGTTTGGTTTTAATGTCTTGAATTGGTTGGTAAATGTATTCAAATGTTTTTGTAGGTTGATGATGAATTTGGGTGAGAAAAGTGGCCATAAAAATGGCTTATTTTCGTCCACACGGGTAGACACATGGGCTTGTGTCTCAATCGTTTGTGATACACGACCATGCGTATAGGCGTGTGGTTTGGCCGTATGTCCCCTGCATCTTAAAAATTGAGAAACAGAATGCTCAGAATTGGTTATACAGATAGAGACACGGGCGTGTGTCTCAACTGTGTGAGACACACGGTCCAACACATAGGCATGTGTCTTGGCCGTATAAAACCTACACTTAATTTTCAAAAGTTAAATTGTCCACATTGCCTAGCACAAGGGTGTGTGGCTGGCCGTGTGACCCAAGTCAGAGAGTTAAACAGGTAAGGACATGGGCTAGGACATGACCGTGTGTCTCACATTGAATGCCCACAGGGCTTGAGACACGGGTGTGTCACTTGGCTCACACGGCTTACCCACATGGGCATATGACCCTTGTTTTTAAGAAAAATTTTGAAATCTCATGAAAAATTCTTTAAGTTTTCGATATAATCCTGATTTGTTTCTAACGTATAAGTTAGGCCTTAAGGGTCCATTTAAGAGACAAAATGTTGAATTATGATTTGTTTATGTTATGAATAGTAAATGACATGAATTAACTGTATTTTTTCTGTAAACTCAGGTAATGCTCTCTAACCATGATTCGGCGACGGATATGGGTTAAGGATGTTACAGGTGGGATCTTCCATGAGTTGTAGGTTTGGATCTAGAATGTATGCCACATTCAAGATGATAAGAAGGAACAACACCTTGCCTTTCTAGCGATTGAAGTTTGAGTCATCAAATCAGTCAAGTTTCACAAGCTCTTATTTCATCATTTTGAATGCAATGGTAGCCTCCGTCGCCATGTCCAAAATTGTTCTCTTTGATTGTTGGGGTATTTGAATGGAGAAGATAGATATGAAAACAATATTTAATTAAACAGTAGACTTCGAGTCATGGGTGACGCTTTCCAGAGAGAATAATTTTCCCCCACACAAAGTTGCTAGAGAGTTAAGACAAAAGTCCTCCCAGGATACAACTAAGCTTTTTTATTTTCTTTGATTAGCAAAATCAAGGAATTCCCTAACTCTTACTGTAATTTTTGAAATTGGATTGATTGTAATGATTATTATGAGCGCCATAGTCCCTCTATTTATGCGCACTAAATGGACACTTTTAAAGAGTCACAACCCTTTGTGTTAGACATTCTTCTTAGAAGAAACATGTCCTATGGAAATCAAATTTATCCATTGGATGAATAAATCACTTTCTAATTTAATAAATGCTCATGAATTGTAACAGCCCAATTTTGAGCCTATTCGGAATAGTGGTTACAAAACCACAAATTCGAGGTTTGAGAAATTATTTCTAATATTATTTTATGTGTCATAGCATGATTATATAAGTGCATGAAAATTTTGGTGAATTAATTTTAGTGTTTGTGAGCTTAATTGAGAAAAATGACTAAATCGCATAAAGGGCAAAAGTTTTGTTTTACCAGCCAAATGTGTTAAATAGCTAGAGAATCATAATTGGGGGTCTTTAAAGTGAAAATAGGCGGTTAAATTAGTGGTGGTCGGCCATAGAGACAAAAAGAAGAAAGTTGTCAAAGTTAGGTGAGTTTTGGTGACTAAATTGGCTAGAAATAAAATAAACTAAAGAGAGAATGATATAATCTTTTTCTCATCTTCTTCTCCATTGAAAATACCAGCAAATAGGGGGTTTTGAAAGCTCAAAAATATCAGCCACTTATATCCCTTGCAAGTAAGTGATTTAGATAGTCTTTCTTGATGATTTTTTGTATTTTTAGGACCCTTGTAGCATGAGCTAGCTAATGAAGGGACTATTTTGCAAAATGGTTGAAAGTCTTGGGTTTTGCCATGAGAGCGTTTGTAATATTTGCTGAAAATTTGTGAAAGAAAATGAATCTTGTTTGTTTAATAAACAACTTTTGTGAAAGGTTTTTCATGAAAACACCTCAAATGAACCATTTTGTAAAGTTTATAAAATGAGTGATAAGTGTAAGAAATAATTGAAATTTTGGGCTACTTCTAGTATAAAAAGAATTCGGCTAGGCTTGGTTAGTGAGAAAATTTGATAAAAATCATTTTACGAGCCTAGTGGCAAAATCGTAAATTTTGTGAAAGTTTAGGGGCAAAATAGTCATTTTTCCAAAGTATAAATTATGAAATATATTGGTTAATATGATGATTTAAGTAGTGGATTTTATTATTTTAGATCAAGAAAATTGAGATTCGGGCTTAAATAGGAAGGTACGAGGTTATGGACTAAAATGAAATAATTAACCGAAATTTCATTCGAGGTAAGTCCGTGTGACTAAATAAGCATGTTATCTATATTATTGTTAATATACTTGAAATCTATCTTGTTATGATTGTATTAAATTATATGTTGATGATATTAAGTATGAGAAAGTGATGCCAAATGTTAATAACATTTATGTGATGATTGAATACATTAGAAATTGGATGGAATATGATATTCCATTGAAATGTGTAAGTTGTATGTAAGTAAGGTAACTTTATCATTTTTATGTGTTAAATGATTAATTTTGCGTAATATGATTGAAAATGCATGATGAAATTTAATATAGTTGAGTCTCGATTGAACTGAGGAATAGATTGGATATCCATGCCATGACATTTGGGGTGACATGTGAGCTAGTGTAAGACCATGTCTGGGACATGGTATCAACCACATTTTGTATGCCAGTGTAAGACCATGTTTGAAACATGGCATTGGCTACGTTATAAGAGCCAATGTAAGACCATGTTGGATGTGGCATCGGTGTTGACTGTGAGTCAGTGTAAGACCATGTTGGACATGGCCTCGGCATTAAGACGAGAGCTACTCTAAGACCATCTCTCGGACATGGCATTGGCCTCGACATGTGAGCTAGTGTAAGACCATGTCTGGGACATGGCATCGGCAATTCACCCTCTTGTGTGAGGCTTATCAAATATCCATTAGTATTCCAAAAGGGTTCACGGGTTATTTTAAGGCTCATGATAATGATATGGAAGGATATAATCATGTTGTAAGTGGTACAGGTTCTTATTCGAACCCATGAGATAATGATTCTAGTTATGTTGCCTTGATAGTAAGAATGATACAAGTGAGTTCTAGCTATGAAAATGAGTAAGATATGTTTATGATCATGTTGAAAGGGTACAGGTATGTACTAAAAAATTCATGAGTGATGAGCTCGATGCATATTAGACTTTTGGTAAGAATGTAAATAAGTAAGTCATACTTATGAGAATGACTTTGTGACGACCTTGTAAATATTAGGTCGATACCTATGGTGGGTAATTATGTCGTAAATTTGATTGATGATTATATATGAGGCTTTTAGGTCGAATTAAATTGGGACATGATATGTTTACCCCTTCACCTTGTGGCCTAATGAATATGAAAAGAGAAATTGATTAGCATAAAAGCCTATTTACAGATAATTATGAAGAGGTAAAATTAGCATTGAAACAGTTTTGGACAGCAGCCGTAGTCCAACTTTAAAAATCCACCAAAAATTGTGGAAATCAAATTAGAGGCTGAATAAAATACGAAATTAATCTTACTGATTCTAGTTTCATATAAAAGAAGTCCATCTTATGAGATATTTGAATTGTTGTGAGACAGAGTCTAAATGATTTTGAAATCCCCTATTCCGATTTGGGAAAATCATTAAAAAGTGTACAAAAATAATAAAGGGTTATAATTTATATGCTTAGAATCCTTAATGAATCTATTTTCAAAAGAAACAAAAGAGAACATCATCTAAATCCCGTATGAGGAGATAATTAATTTTTAGTGAAGAGGGGTTGGAACTGTCAAACAGAAAAATAGGGGTCATTTTAAAGAATAAACTGTACTTATTGGCTAGATAAAAAATTCTAAAAATTTTATGGTAAGAAGATATGTGAGTATAGGTTTAGGGAAAATTAGCGGAACTTAATTTGGAGTTTTGTAGCTCTAGATATAAATAATTTAATGACTGTGACTTGAGAAAACAGTTTGACCTGAACATAAATAAAAGTACAAATATGGTTGAATTACCTTGAGAAGCAAGTTGATAAATTGCTTATTATTTTCATACGGTCTTACTAAGCTATAAAGCTTACTCCCTTCCTTTCCTTTTCTTTAATGTTGACGGGTTAGCTCAGGGTTGGAGATCGTCGAAGGCAGCATCACACTATCAAGCCATCGCCTTTGAAGTATTGACCAATCTATGTTAAGCGTTTTTGTATGAGTGGCATGTATAGGGACTTAGTTTTTATGTTAGCCGTTATTATGATTAGCCAAAGATATTGGCTTACAGTGAGTTACTTATATATAGCCATGAGGTGTGGCTCATTGTGATTATGGTTTATAAATCTATCTATCCATGCTAAGTTCTAGCGCTTGTGATGTGATTATGCTTGTAAGGCATGCATGATTGGTACTAAGACATATGTGCATGATGAATGTTTTATGACCAAATCTAGATGGTCGTGGCCATAAATTAATTGTGTAATATGGAAATAAATATGTGAAGGATTAAGGGTAACTTAAAGGCTTGGAAAATAGCCTAAGTGTTGGCTACACGGGCTGAGACACGGCCGTGTGTCTTAATCGTGTAGGGGACACGACCTTAGCACGCGGGCGTGTGGCTTGACCGTTTGGTTCAAATTATTCGCTAACGTCATAGTCAGAGAGTTACACGGCTTGAGGACACGGGCGTACCGAAGGCACATGGGCGTGTCCCTGTGTCCATACGGACGTGTGGCCTTGTGTCATGGAAAAATTTTCTAAATTTTTCCAAAAATTTTCTAAATTTTTCCAAAAATTTCTAAGGTTCTCGGTTTAGTCCCTAACTACTTTCAATGCATGTTTAGGGCTTCGTAGGCCCATGAATGGGACATTATGCATGTGTATGAAAAGTTTTGATACGAATGAAATTTTGTAGCCCAGTTTTTGCATGTTTGTGAATGATTAAGTCCGGTAACACCTCGTACCCTGTTCCGGCGTCGGACACGAGTAAGGAGTGTTACATGAATAATGAATTTGCAATCAACAATTTCCAACAACAGCACTAGCCAAAAGCACGCTGCCATATGGCATCCTCTTGTAACTCTTTTTCTTTTTCTTTTCTTTTTCATTTTCCCTACCCATTCACCCATAACATCTTTGATAGACAACACCAATTTCTTAAAATCGTAAAATATCACAGTTTTTAGCTACTGTTCACCATTCACTGTCGTTCGCTGCATTCAGTAAGAGCTTTGCCATTGTTCAGCTTGGGTACGTCTTTCTCTATAGTTGCTATGCTTATCAACTTGCCAGACTTTTCTTTCTTTATTTTGCCCATTTAATTTGTTTGCTCAAACAAACAAATAAAACCCATAAGGTAGAAGGAAAAATCTCAACAAAATATGACCCAGAAAAACCAAAACACACAAAAAAAAAAAAACCAGAGTAATCAAAAGCGTTAAGAAAGAATCAAGTGGTAAAGATTGATTGGGATTCAAAGTCTGATCTAAATGTGATCAAGGGTGGATTAGATGAATTGACGGCCACTGGTTCTGTCTTTTTTTTTCTTTTTCTTTTCCCTACATCTGTCTTCTTCATCTTTCTTATTCATTCTCTTCATCTCCCAATTTCAGGGCCAACTGTAATGAAGAACCGACGTCAGATTCTTGGGTTTTTTTCTTGACTTTTAAATGATTAAAAATAAATTCATATATAAAATTTCCAACAATTAATAAATTTTCGGTTAATAAATAATAATAATTACTTTTTTGTGTTTTTGGATGAAGAAAGAAACCCTTCAAATCATTTCAAAACATGCCTGAAATGGCTCGAATCTTGTAAATAATTAGTTTCTAACTCAAAAACTTGCAACAAAAATATGAAATGGATTAAGAAATTTAATTTTAATTGTGAAATTCATCGAATTTGTAGATTCTTTACCAATATATATACACATAAAAGAGGGAAAAGAAAGAGCAAAATTTTCCCTGAGAAAGTTGGAAAACTATTACCTGCTATTCGATATTGTGAAACTCGTCTTGAAGCTTTTCTCTTTTGTTCATGAGAGAATAAATGATAGCTGCTGGATTCCTCGAACTTTTGTGCCCTAATGGCATTTTCATTAAGAAAAAAAATTAAAAAAGTTTGTTTAGTTATCGGGAAAGAGGCAAAAAAAATTGAAAATGAAGATTTTTTGTAGAAAAAAAACCAAGAAAGATGAAGAAGATAGAGGTAGGGAAAATAAAAATAAAAAGAAGTAAAAAAAAAAGAAAAGAAAAAGAGTTACAAGAGAACGCCACATGATGGCGTACGATTGGCCAGTATTGCCACGTCAGCAAAAAACTAACGGCGTTAGGCTCAGGTACCAATATAGTGGACGGAAAAAAATTTAAGTACCAATCTGGGACAAAAAAAAACTACAAGTTCCAATATAGGAGAAGTGGACAAGTTCGAGTACTAATTTTATATTTAACCTTTATAAATATTGTAATAAAACAAATTATAGAATATATTACCCAGTTACACAAATTCTTATAACTTGCATAAAATTTTGTGTAAAACACAAAACTAGTAACATTTTGTTTGATTATACGAATGTTATCTTATTACACTAATTATTAAAGTTTGAATGCGATGTTTGTGTTATTATAAAAAATATTTTATTACACCAGTTATTATAGATATTCTAATTTTTGTAGACCATATTACTCGATCAGAACTGTGGCACCCTACACTCAACTTGAACGACAGATTTAAACACGAGATGTAAAAAATAATTGATTCGTTGTCGAAGCAACTTAGATTACTATCATTCATTCAATTTAGTTAATAACTGATTTTAAAATATTTTTTATAAAAATGTAGAAAATAAATAAATTCATTTGTCAGACTTTAAAGTCATATTGAAATCATTAAAAATCAATTTGAAGCTGAAGCCTTATATCATCGGCTTTTAATTATGTTCTAATTATTTACCGCATATTTATTTTATTTTATTTTATTTAATTCCCATTTATTTTTCGTATAAGTTGACATAAGTTATAAGCATGAAAATTACTTACTACATGTCCTGATTAAAATGAATAGCAGTTTTAAATATATCAATTCCTGTAAGATTGATCCTACTTCTTTTACTATTGTTTCACATTATATTTAAGTGTATGAATTTATATCTGATGTATTCCACATCTATTAATAAATAAATATAAAAATTAGGAAGTTGAAAGTTACTTCAAACTAATATTTGTGCAAATTTACTTTACTTATTAACATATAATTTTATTTATTTTCCTATTTACTTAAACTTCCAAAAGATTTAATTATTTTATTTAAAGTAATAATTTAATGCAATCAACTCAATGATAATATATAGTTGAATAAAATTAAGTCTAAAATATTTTATATGTATTTGCACAAAAAGTGATTAAAAATTAAAAAATAAAGAAGATAAAATAAAATATAATTAATTATTATTTATAAAAATTATTAAAATAAACATACATAAATTAACTTTAAAATAAATTACATTTAATGTACACATTATATTAGGCTATAGGAATAGATCTCAAAATTATACATGAACTTTGGTCTAAAGTGCAATTTTAAATATGAAATTTTGATTGGATTCAATTCTCACAAATTATTAACACAATTATTGATATAACATCATTTTATAGTTATGTATTGCATACATAAATAATTATATTTATCTATTATAAAAATAAATTAATGTATTTATTTCTTTAAATGTGTATGATTAAATAAAATATAAAATTTAAAGTATCATATAGAAATTTGAACCAAAATCAAATTTTATGTGTATAATTACACCAAATCAAAATTTATATATTAAATCATATATTAGATCAAAGTTCATATATAATTTTAAGATTTATCCCTAAAATATAATCTATACTATTATTTAACTATTTTATTAAATTAATATCACGAATTAACTTGATATTAACTTAATAAAAAATATTAAAACTGAAATTCTAAAACAATTAATAAATATTATTATATGGCTTTGAAATTTCTATACTTTTACAATAAATTTATTAAAATTAATTTAAATTCAAACTAAAACACTTATGACAACACTTCAATACAAGACTTCAAACTTTTAAGATGTCAATTTTGTCATGAATGTGTCATAATATAATATAATATAATATAATATGATTAGTTTGTTTGCCTGCACATGGTTATATGTATAAATTAAAAAATTATTTAATTGTTTTATAATATTTATAATGAAATTTTTAAATATATTTTTACAAAATTTTAAATTTTATTTAAGTAATTATAAAATTTCTTAAATCTAATAGAGAAGATAATTATTTAAATTGTTAATTTTGTTATTTTCACTGAAATCTAATTATTAATTTATATAATTTCTTTATTTTTTCACTTACTTCATGAATATGTTTTAAAATAATTAAAAAGGGTAATTGAATAATAGTAATTAACTAAAGGTATTTTGTGTTTTCCACTAAAATTGATCTTGTAAATAAGCAATCCAACCTCAGTTAGTTTTTTAAAATAAAAGGGAATAAGTATGCATTGTGTAGTTTTGTTGTAAACTATAAATATAAAATAATTAAATGAGTAGACATTTAACATTTGAGTACCAAAAACACATCAGGAAAATGAATGTGATTTGACTCGGTTTCTTGTGACTTGAAAAATAATAAGTTAAGAAAAGAATGACAATGAGATGACGCGGCTAAAAGGATAAGTATGAGAGAGAATTGTGCCACCTCGGCTTTTCTTTCTTTCCCTGTCTCAGCCTGGAGAAATAAAATGGCTATAGACAAATTATATAATTCAACTTTGGAAGTTTTTATATTTTGTTGCATTGGGGTCAATAATAATTGAATAAAAGAAGGGGCGGGGGGGCATTCTGTTTTGAGTAGAGAAATAGGGTAATGGAATAGATTTGAGTGAAAATGAATGAAAAATTTTAATACAAAAATTAATTTATTTTAATTTTAAACAAAAGTGGAATTTGTAAGACATTTAAAAGGAGGGATTTTGGTTGGATTTGTAGCGTAAATTGGTTGGGAACCTTCCACCTTTATACTTTGTGAGAGGCCCTTCTCTTTTGTTTTCTTCACTCTTAATTCATATGATCTCTCATCTAAATGTTTAATACTAATCTTACCATTTTTGTTGGATTATAGAAAAAAATCCATCACATCAATTGTCAAGTTGTTCGAAGCCAATCAAATTAACTATGGAAACGTAATGCTTGACTGCATTCTGCTTTTTGTTTCCAGGCTCCTAGTTTGTGGTTTATAGTTTGCAATAGTAATAGTAGAGGTAGATGATTCTCCAACTGGGCAACTCCCAATCATCACAAATATTCATTCATTGAAGCCAAAAGGCAAAAAACCAAAAAAGAAAAACGATTGATTGGAATTGCTCAAGCATCGTTGTTCATTCGCTCCTAATTTTGATTTCCTAAGATATTTTCCCAATTTCCCACTTCTCACACCCACTCCTTTTCTTCCTTTTCACCTTACTCACTCCCACACACACACAGTTTGCTTCTAAAAGACAAAACATTACTATTAATCAACTTTACATTCAATACTCTTCCACCTTCTCCTAGTAATTTTTAGAATTTTTAAAGCTTTTTCTGTTCTCGGTTCCTGTCTTTTGCTTTTTTTCTTTGATATTTTCAGTCTGCGAATTCTTCAAACTTCTTTCAAATATATTACTACCCACATGGGATTGGTTCCAACCGCGAAACCCAGAATCGCAGGTCTTAAAAAACAACGCCAACAACGACGAAGATGGATTCTAAATTGGGTTTAATCCAACAATCTTTCAATACCCGTTACTCCCAATGGGTTCGCGAAGCTCTCGACGAACTACCCGACAATTTCACCATCACCGATCCTTCTATTTCAGGCCACCCTATCGTTTTTGCCAGCCGGGGCTTCCTAAAAATGTCGGGTTATTCCCTAGAAGAAGTGATCGGCCAAAACGGCAAGATATTTCAGGGCCCCAAAACCAATCGGAGAACGGCGATGGAAATAAGCGAAGCGATTCGACAAGAGAGGGATGTTCAAGTGAATTTGGTGAATTATCGTAAAGACGGGACGCCGTTTTGGATGTTGTTTCATATGAGTCCGGTTTTTGGCAAAGAAGATGGGAGGGTGATTCATTTCGTGGCTGTTCAGGTCCCGATTACCAGGAAACCCAGGAGGAACGGAGGGGTGAACTTGAATGAGGATGGCTCGGGCTTTAATGAGATTATGTTCGGCTCTTGTAGGAAGGAAGTGGATACCAATCCTGTGCTGGAATTGGGTCGTGTTTTGTCCTTGGATTCCGCTACTAATGGTTCGTTTTCTCAGCTACATATGTTTTATAATGTAGCCATTATTGTTCGATCAACTGCGGTTTGCTCATACATTTGATGCAATCAAATTATTGCTCGTTTGTGAGCTCCAGAGCCTAATTAAATGTAACATAGCTTTAGTATTTGGTCTAAACTAAGTAACTGGACACTGGTATGAAAAATATTTTTATTCAGTATGCTTCGACTACTAGTATACTTGTTGGCAACTGTACGTATAATTGCAAATATGTTCATAAATAGCACTTTTTGCACTCACCTATGAACTTTTTCCATTTCCACCCTCAATTTTCCATCCATTATCTGCCTGCTTAATTGATGTTTCACTCTTTGTTTTGATGACAGCTATCTTCATGTTCCATTTGCAATTGGATTTACTTGTTTGAGTTCTCATCTATAAAGTGTATATTACAGTATTAGATATTGAAGAGACATGCGAGGCAAGTGATTTTGAGAAGCGAATGGCAGTGAATGCATTTAACAGCATCTTGTCTGTGCTAACCAACTATAGTGAGTCAACTGGCAGATTGGTCTGTGGGACGAGATGCAGTGTACCTGGGGTATGCTACGTCAGTTCATCATTAAATATATCACTTGGTAGAATCAAACAAAGCTTTGTACTGTGAGTTGTTTGCAAATTCTTTAATTTTCTTATTTTATTTTATCATATAATCAGCTTTATCAGGGATTTCTGATGTCTCTTTCTTTGGGTTACCTGCAACATATTTTGTGGCCTTGCAGAATTGATTCACATTTACCCGGGATGCCTATAGTTTATGCAAGTGACGCCTTCTTAAAATTGACAGGTGCTTTACCTAATCTAGGCATCATAGTCAACCTCATAATTGCTTAACCATTGAAAAGGGAAAGAACTAGAGTAGATTGTTTGTAAATTCAATTAAGGATGCAGTTTATGTAGCTGCTTACCTACTTCTTTGCCTCAATAGGCTATGATAGGCATGAAATATTGGGGCTTAATTTTGCAGTTTTGAATGGCGCTGATACAGATACTTCAACTTTACATCAGGTATTTGCTTTATCCAATGTAAACTTCTAAACTTCATAAACTGATATACGGACTTTATGTTGGGTGCATTGTTACTTATTTCCTACTTTTTCTTCCAGATAAAGGAAAGTATTCAAACAGAGCAAGCATGCACAGTACGTATTTTAAGTTACAGGTTGATACTTGAACACTTCCAATGTTTACTGAAGTATGGCATTGTCTCCATAAGGTCTAAGCATTCTTATTACTATACCAGGAAGGACAAAAGCTCATTTTGGAATTGCCTTCACTTATCACCTGTTCGTAATGCCTTTGGCAAGGTAAAGTGTTATTGCAGATGCATTGCCTTTCATTAGTCCAGATAAGGACTGTGATACTAATTTATGGTATTCTGTTGACAATATGAATATTATTCACATCTTCTTGTTGGCCACTTAGTGTAGCTTCAGCTTCAATCACTGAAGTCAAGTATTGATGATAATGGGTGTATCAGTTTTATTTAACACGAATTTTACTTTCATGTTATGCCTCAATAAAAGCAAAGGATGAAATTTTTTGTTTTCTGCAAGGTTTTTTTTAAAAAAAAAAAAGAAAAAAGAAGAAGAAGACAAGAAACACAGTTTGTCATGTCATGTCAGCCCAGTAGGCATGCCTGTCATAGCTTAAGCCAGTGTGATACTTAGTAGCATATAAGCAGTAGAACTTGAGTATGTATGTTTATTACGTGATTTTTTGCCGCCTCATTCTGTCTCTCTTTATGTTGGAATGGTCTGACTTTTGCTCTGTTATTCTCATTAGAGTGGCTGAAAGGCTTTATAAACCATTGTTTCAAGATTTGGGTTTTTAATATTACCTTAAACTTTCTTATTGAATATATTGATGGTAAGCCCAGGTATTGCTGAAAGTTGATCGAGGTTGGGAAATTGGGGTATGGGCTAAAACTCAGTTATTGTCGATAATCAAGGTGTTAATAGCTCTCAAATTGTGGAGTGTAAATGTTTCAGTTTTTCTCTATTATCTAAAAGCCAACTTGGAGAGGATCAATGCTATATAGTAATAGTGTTGTTTCTGTTTTGCCCGCTTATACTGATTATATATGTTCAGGTAGCTTACTTTGTGGGGGTTCAGATTGAGGAAGAGTGTAAGAACAAGGAGAGACATGGGCTGAGCCCAGAGATGAGGCAACTTAGCACTGTAGGTGCAGTGAAGGTTGCAGTGAGGAGCTTATCAATGGCTGCTGGTTCCTCTAAGTCATAGACGGCTTGAATATTCTTAGCAGCTGTTATTTATCACTCACCAAACACGTGAATCCAATCTTACAAGCTTGGAATCTCATACCGGTGTAGATTACTGTATGTAATCTCACCGAAATCACAAATGTAAAAGGAAAAGGAATAATAATGGAGAGATTGTTTCAGGGGTTCACTGGTATGTAGCATTGTTTATATAGAAAATGTATCAATTATGTTCTCTTTTTGGTAAATAAGTGTCTTGACACTAAGATCAACTTCAATCATACCTTTTTCATGCGCTCCTCTCCACAACTTTATTTGTTTGTGCTTTTGGAATACTCGTTTTTTTTTTCTTTTATGAACAACCAAGGCTAATGTGAAGAAGCTAAAGAAAAAAAAAAAACAAAATGCTTACAGAACCGAGAAAAAGACAAACAAGAATAGCCTAGCGAAAGCTAAAAGTATCTGATACTGTTAGCCGCTACTCTTCTTTCTAATGAAGTTTTGTGAAGGTAAAAACTCGGGAGTTTATTGATGAAATATCGTGGTATCTTCACATGTAATTAGCGAGAAAAGGGAAAACTAATGAAACAAGTATATTTCATTATTGACTGAAAAACTGGATTAGCACGAAGATATATAGAACTTAAATTAGCACAATAAATAACCGATGGCGTGTTCTTGAAGAAAATGTTCCAGCCAACAAAGTTGGGGAACAAGTTCTTCGAATACCATGAAAAAGCAAAAGGAGAATAGTAGAAATTCAATCATCTCTGTTCTCTGCCTCTCTGCATCTTAATAAACATGCAGTTACCAAGGTAGAAACCTCTATGTATTCTACAAATAAGATAGCTAATTAATATCATAAGAACAGTCTAATGTTTGATGATGGCCTACTTATAAAATTCGCCCCAAATTATATTGCTTTTCCAATTACTACTTAAAGTTCTTTTTTTGTCAAAAGCGATAATAAAATTATCAATTTCATTTTATTTTACCTATAAGAAGAATATGATTTCTAGCAAAAGCGTGTTATGTGTCACCTTTTTGTTAGCTGGTATTATGAAAGATGAAATAATTTAACCTTCTATGATTGGACATTGGCACTCAAAGAATTGAAATAACTCACTAGTGGCAAGGGCTATAACTAGTGTAGCCAGATTCAAATTTTGTAAAGCATAATATTCCTTCGGATCACTTGAAAGCTATTTTAAATTTATTTTGTTTGTGATAAGTAAAGCGCCTTAGAAGTGTGAACAGCTTAACACCAAGAATGTAGGCAAGCAACCCAAGTTTCTTGATTAAGAGATCAATTGTAATTTTACTATTTCTTGTAAAGATCAAAACATCAACATAGACCACTAAATATATGACTGTCCAAGAAGTTGATTGAATAAATAAGCAATGATTTGAGTGAGAAACTTTAAATCCCAATCCTAAACAAATAATCACTAGAAGTTCATCATACTCAGCTCGTGGAACTTAAGGGTGTAATCGAATCAAGTTGAATCTAAATAGTAGTAAGTTCAAGCTCGAGCTTGACTTGAAATTTAAAAGACTCCATATTTGATCTAAGTTTGATCAAACACTAATTTCTAAGCTTAACCTCAATTAATCTCATTCATATTCAAGCTCGAGCTTGTTTGTACTTGCCAACAACCCAGAAAAGCAAGTGGTTAAGATCTTTGTTGGCACCTCGAGGTTTAGGGTTTGAGTCCTAATGTTAACATGCAACAGTCCGCTTTTAGCTAAATCAGAATAGTGGTTTTAGAACCACAAATCTAAGATCGTAAAGTTATTTTAATATTATTTTTGGTGTTTATAGCATGTGATTATATATATGTGAAAATTTCGTGAGCTAATTTTATCGTTTGGATGCTTAATTTGAAAAAAAAGGACTAAATCACGTAAAATGCAAAAGTTGCATTCTATTTGATAAAAGTGTTTAATTGCTATGACTTATTAAATGTGAGGTCCTTATTATGTTATTAGACCATTGATAGTTGAAATTGTCATAAATGGGCATCTGTTAAGTTGTTTTTAAATGGTTTAATTAAGGTTAAATTTGTAAAATGGTTATTAATGATAATAAAACAAAACAAAAGCCATTCCATCTTTAATTTCTCTTCATATTAACCGAAAAAAAAAAGAAAATAAGGGTTTTGGGAGCTTAGAAGGTTCGTCCCTTGTTCATTTTGATTGAGGTATGTTTTGAGCTCGGTTTTTTATGATTTTTATATTTTTTTAATCGTTTCTTTAGTACTAGCTAGCCCACGCTCTAATTTTTGAATTTTTTGATGATTTTTTAAAGTACCATTTTTGAATTTATGAGCTTTGTGATGGTTTATGGGGAATTATGGAAGTTAAATGATAGATTATCAAGTTTTGTTAAGTGGTTTTGAGTGAAAATGCCTAAATAGGATTAAATTGTGAAAAGTGTAAATTGAGGGGTTAAATTGTGAAATAAATAAAAATATGGGTTGCTAGGGACCTATAGAGAATTCGGCCAAGCATGGGTTTTGTCAAATTTTGTGTAATTTGTGTTTTTATGAAATAAGGACTAAATTGTACGAAATGTGAAAGTTTAGGGCCAAAGTGCAAATTGGCTTAAATATATATTCGTAGATGAAATTGAATTATTTATTGATTAAATGGATTAATTTTGAATATATATATAAATCAAGAATGAAAGAAATCAAATTTAGATCGGGGGAAATCGAAAGTTGTCAAATAATCGATCCAGTTCGTTTATCCCGAATACGAGGTAAGTTCATATGCAAATAAATGTCTTTAAATTGAATTATATGTGTTTATTTGTCATTGAATTGTTATGAATGTTGAAGGAGTAATTACGAGCAAGAATCGATAAAGGTACGACATTCGAAAGTCCCATACGAACCTTAGGAATAGTATAGGATACGAATGTCATGACATTAGGTTATCGAGATGTGATTACATGTAAGACCATGTCTGGGACATTGGCAGTGTATTATGATTTCGTGTAAGACCATGTCAAGGACATTGGCATCGTATTATGATTTCATGTAAGACCTTGTCTAGAACAGTGGCATTGATATGTAATAGCCTGATTTTGGGCCTAGTCAGAATAGTAGTTTCAGAACCACAAATCTGAGGTCGAAAAAATTATTTTAATATTATTTTATGTGTTATAGCATGATTATATGAGTGTTTGAAATTTTTGGTGAATTAATTTCAGTGATTGCATGCTTAATTTTGAAAAAGGACTAAATTGTATAAAGTGCGAAAATTTTGTTCTGCTAGCTAAAGGTGTCAAATAGCTATGAAACATTAAATTAGAGGTCTTTATTGAGTAAATAGATCATAAATTTGTTAGTGGCTGAACATGTAGACAAAGAATTTGTAGGGGCAAAGTTAGGTGAAATTTGGTGACCAATTTGACTAGAAATATAATAAAATAAGGAGAAGCTTTCATCATTTTCACTCTCTCTTTCTTCTTTACCGATTTTCTCTAAGAAAGAAGGCCATGGGAGCTTGAAAATTTCAGCAACTTTCGACTCTTTCAAGTAAGTGATTTTGATGGTCTTTCTTGATAATTTTTGTATTTTTGGGGCCTTTGTAGCATAAGCTAACTAATGGGGGGACTATTTTACAAAATAGTTGAGAGTTTAGGGCTTTTCTATGAGAGTAATCATGTTGGTTTGTAACACCCCGTACCCGAGACCGTCGCCGGGGTCGGACACGAGGGGTTGACAGACTTCGTTCACTTAATTTCACCGTTCATAAAAAAAAATTTCCAGACAGCTGGCTAACTGTGTCACTGTCACCTTAAAAATCATATCTTGAGTTCTACAACTCGAAAATCAGTTTCGTGATTTTTCCCTAAAACTAGACTCATATATCCATCTAAAACTTTTTTTCTAGAATTTTTGGTTGGGCCAATTAGTACAGTTTATTAGTTAAAGTCTCCCCTATTCCAGGGTGGGACTACACTGACCGTCCTGCATTAAGACCTGGATATCTCCCTGTACAGGGATTCAATACTGATTCCGTTTCTTTCTATAGAAACTAGACTCAAAAAGGAATCTATACATATATGGAATGACTTCTAAATGTCTCGGGTTAATTTATAATGAATTTTCAAAGTCGGAATAGGGAATCCAGAAACCGTTCTGGCCCTGTTTCACGAAAACCCAAATATCTCTTAACATAAAACTCATATGACCGTTTAGTTTCTTCCATATGAAAATAGATTCATCAAGGTTCATTTACATAATTTATTCACTATTTAATTTCATTCCTACTATTTTTAGTGATTTTTCACATCCACATCGCTGCTGCTGTCAGCATCTGCCTTTAAGGTAGACTTTACCTATTTCATAGTTTCCATGATTCAATTAGCCCTTTTTGCATACATAGCACAAGGTATAATCATGATTAACCATTCCAATGGCTAATCGTTTCCAACATTTCCATACCTCTTAGTGATCAACATACAAACGATTATAGTGCTATGCTAAAACGATATAAGCCATTTTCGCATGGCTATCCAAAGTTTTACATACCAAAGTTCAAACAAACATAATAGCCTATACATGCCGAAATGTTCTCTTAGACCATCTAAGAAGAAGATACCAAAAAGTTGCTAGTCGGTGTGATGACTTGATGACGGTCCCGAATACGCAAAAAGTTGAGTCCAAGAAACCTAAAATAGGTGACAAGCAAACACCGAATGAGTATATAACTCAGTAAGTCATAAGCAATGCACTACCAACCATTAATGACATTATCACAAGAGGAAACAAAATGGAACGAGGCTAATTACTCCATTCAAACCGAACTATACCATAGTTCCTTAGACCTTTCGATTCAATCTCATACCAAGTTACACATTCACATTCCATATACAAATCAATAGGATATTTGAGGCATTTTTATACACCATTTTGTTTTCGTTACAATCATACAACTACATGACCTTTCACTTATTCCACGATAATTCTTATGTACGTGACTTCAATTAAAATTGTCACATAGGTTCAAAACTTACCAAGCTCAACTCCAAATATAAACATAGCACCTATTAGCCATGAACTCAAGGTACTTACCCGACCCGCTGTCCGTGGTCAACTCAATAATGTCGCACACTGAGTGTCAATAGTGATTCAAAAGCATATAGTGAGTCCGCACACTCAGTGCTATATAATCAACTCGCACACTTAGTGCTATATGATCCAACTCGCACACTTAGTGCTGTACAAATTTTAAACCCGCACACTTAGAGCCATTCTCATTATCACAAATGTTTATACCCGCACACTTAGTGCCGAAATCAACAACTCAATACATCTCACCTCTTTTCTTTTCATTCAATACTTTCATCACCACATACATACATGTATATAAATTTATCATTCCTTTCGGCATAATTACATAGACATTATGTCTATTTAATTCAATACAAAATATATGCTTAGTGACCTACCTTGTGTTGGGTAAAATAGTTCCAAGTCGGCTACTCGATGACCTTCGTCTTTCCCTTGCTTGATTCTCCTTCTTTAACTCCTTGAGCTTAATCAATAAATCAACTAGTTTAACCATCTTGCTAAACATTCATAATTCAATTACACATGCATATGTATGTTTGTATATTCGGCAACCATCCTCACTAATTACCCATTTAGTCGATTATACACATAATTAAAGGTAACATCACGAACGGGCATACTTATGTATATTTATACATATATATATACACTTCCAAATGGGCATCACAATTAGATTTAACACCACCTTCAAACTCAATGAGATGGCCGAATGTATGTATATATATACAATGTCAACTATAACATCTTTTAAACACCTAATTTCATCTCATGAACACTTAATCAAATTTTCCTAATCTAGCATATATTTTCACATCTATTTGTATCATCATGTAAATTCACATATAACTACATTTCTTAAGTTCTACATCTTAATGCCCATTATAGCCACTCCCATGGTCTAAATCTAACAATCGGCAACACCTACCTTTTCACTATGTTTGCCGAATACTCATTCTCTTCTTAGTCCTAAATTGCACTTCCAACAAATTAGCTTAACAATTCCAACTTTCATGCTAACATCCCAAGCAACTTAACACATCCATATAACTAACATGTTAATAGCTTCAAGGTATCAACTAAAATTTTAAGCTTCTTTGTCAAATCCCAATTCTCCAACAACCCCAAATCCAACCATGGGATAGATAGAATTCAAACTAACAACTAAAACATGCATGAATCTCATGGACAACATCAAACATACCTTGGTCTAGCAACTACCATGGCTGATTTTCTCAAGCTCTTCCCCTTCTTCTTAGGACATTCGGCCAAGCAAAGAAATGAAAGGATGGACACTTTTTTTTTCCTTTTCTTTGTTTTCATCCTATTCCTTTTTTATTATTTTATTCTTTCTAACATAACCACTAACTAAACATGTTTGCAACATGTTTCCACTCTTAGCATGGCCGGCCATCATGCTTAACTTTTGGGTAAATTGACATGCAAACCCATCATTTTCACATTATGCATTAATAGCCCACTTTACAATTGCCTAGCACATTTCTAGATTTTCTCACATAAGTTCTATTTGATAAAATTCACTTACAATTAACAAAATCCAAACGTGAAATTTTCACACATGTATATGTACATATATTAAGCATCAACTATAACGGTCAATTATTTTTATGTCTCGGTTTAGTGGTCCCGAAACCACTTTCCGACTAGGGTCAATTTAAGGCTGTCACAACTCTCCCCCACTTAAGAAATTTTCGTCCCCGAAAATCTTACCGGTAAATAGGTTTGGGTATCGTTCTTTCATAGAGTTCTCAGGTTCCCAAGTAACTTCTTCCATTCCGTGTTTGAGCCATAACACTTTCACTAACGGAACCCTTTTGTTTCGCAACTCTTTCACTTCACGGGCTAGAATACGGATCGGTTCTTCTTCATAACTCATATCGGCTTGAATTTCAATCTCGGAGGGGTTTATTACATGCGAAGGATCGGATCGGTAACGTCGAAGCATCGAAACATGGAAAACGTTGTGGATGCTTTCGAGTTCAGGGGGTAGAAGCAACCTATATGCTACTGGGCCAACTCGTTCGGAGATCTCATACGCCCAATGAATCTCGGACTCAATTTGCCCTTACGGCCAAATCGAGTATCTTTTCCAAGCGATACCTTAAGAAACACTTTGTCTCCCACCGATACTCAATATCTCTTCGTTTTAAATCCGTCACGATTTACGATGATGCTGTGGTGCCTTGGACTTTCACGAATTATTTTTACTTTCTGTTCAGCATCTTTAATCAAATCCACTCCGAAAATTTTACTTTCACCGAGCTCGGTCCAAAACAATGGCGTACGGCATTTTCGACCGTACAAAGCCTCGTAAGGTGCCATCTTAATGCTTGATTGAAAGCTATTGTTGTAAGCGAATTCGATCAAAGGCAAATATCTTTCCCATGAACCACAAAACTCGAGGATGCAACATCTCAACATATCCTCAAGTATCTGAATTATCCGCTCGGATTGACCATCGGTTTGGGGATGAAAAGCGGTGCTAAAATGCAACTTGGTACCCAAAGCTTCTTGCAATTTCTTCCAAAATCGTGAGGTGAATCTCGGATCTCTATCCGACACAATAGAAATCAAGACTCGTGTAATCTCACAACTGAGAAACATACAATTCAGCGGTTTATCCAATGAAAAATCCGTGCGTGCGGGGATAAAATGAGCCGACTTAGTCGATCTATCAACAACAACCCAAATTGCATCTTTCTTACTTGTTGACACCGGCAACCTGCACACAAAATCCATCGTGACTCGATCCCATTTCCATTCGGTATCATGATCAATTGAAGTAAACCCGTAGGCACTTGATGTTCCGCCTTTACTTGTCGACATATTAAACACTTCAAACAAAATCGAAATGTCTCGTTTCATACCATGCCGCCAAAAGCGACGCGTCGGATCGTTGTACATTTTCGTACTCCCCGGGTGAATTGACATTCGGCTACAATGAGCTTCGTTCAGAATCATTGAAATGAGTTCTGAATTTCTTGGAACACACAACCGACTTCTGAACCTCAAACAATCGTCATCATCAATTTGAAACTCTGATTCCATATTCGGAACACATTCAGCCCGTTTTGCAACCAATTCATCATCGACTTTCTGAGCTTCACGAATTTGATGAATCAACAATGGTTTGGCCTTTAATTCCGCCACTAGTATATTGTCGGATAGAACAGACAAGTGTACATTCATCGCTCGTAAGGCAAACAGTGATTTACGACTTAAGGCATCCACAACCACATTAGCCTTTCCCGGGTGATAGTCAATGACAAGCTCATAATCTTTTAACAACTCGAGCCAACGTCTCTATCGCAGATTTAAGTCTCTTTGAGTCATCAAATATTTGAGACTTTTGTGATCCGAAAATACATGGCACTTCTCACCAAATAAGTAATGTCGCCATATTTTCAAAGCGAATACGATGGCAGCTAATTCGAGATCATGGGTCGGATAATTTTTCTCATGTGGCTTTAATTGTCTCGACGCATAGGCCACAACTCGACCTTCTTGCATCAATCGCAACCCAACCCAAGTAGGGAGGCGTCACTATAGATGACAAACTCTTTGCCCGATTCGGTGCACTAAAATTGGGGCTTCAATCAAATAAGTTTTCAGTTGATCAAAACTTTTCGACATTTTTCCGTCCATTCGAACTTAATATCTTTCAAGTAAGCTTCGTCATGGGTGTGGCTATCATCGAGAAACCTTTACAAACCATTGGTAGTAACCGCGAGTCCTAAAAGCTCGAACCTCGATAATATTTCTGGAGGCTTCCAGTTAAGTATGGCTGAAATTTTGCTCGGGTCAACTCGAATACCGATCGGATACCACATGACCCAAGAAGCTAACCTCTCTTAACCGAACTCACACTTCTCGAACTTAGCATATAACCGCTTATCCCGTAAAATTTGCAACACTAATCTCGGTGCTCGGCATGTTCGGTCTCATCTCTTGAATAGACCAAGATGTCATCAATGAACACAACTACGAACCGGTCCAAATCATCGTCAAGATCCGATTCATCAAATCCATAAATACCGCAGGGCATTAGTGAGCCCAAACGGCATCACTAAGAACTCGTAGTGGCCGTATCTCTTTCTGAAAGCAGTTTTGGGTATATCCGAATCTCGAATCCGCAACTGATAATAACCCGATCTCAGATCTATCTTTGAAAACACCGAGGCTCCCTTTAGTTGATCAAACAAATCATCAATACACGGTAACGGATATTTATTCTTTATTGTCACCTTATTCAGCTGACGATAATCGATGCACAACCTCATGGTTCCGTCCTTCTTTTTCACAAACAATACTGGTGCACCCCAAGGTGAGAAATTTGGTCGAGCGAAACCTCTATCCGTCAATTCTTGCAACTGAGCTTTCAACTCTTTTAACTCGGTTGGTGCCATACGGTACGGAGCTATCGAAATCGGCGTTGTCCCAGGTACAAGCTCAATACCAAACTCTACCTCCCGGATAGGTGGTAAACCTGGTAATTCTTCGGGAAAAACATCCGGGTATTCACAAACCACCGGCACAGATTCGGGTTTCTTTTCTAACTCTTTGTCATCAAGTACATACGCAAGGTATGCTTCGCACCCTTTCTTACATATTTCGAGCCAACATTGATGATATTACATTGGCAACCCCTTTAAGTCCGTAGACTCAACTCGGATTATCTCGTTATTTGCGCACCTTAAATCAATGGTTTTTCTTTTGTAACTCACCACTGCATCATATACGGTCAACCAGTCCATACCAAGAATAACATCAAATTCACCAAATGGTAAAAGCATCAAATCAGCCGGAAAACAGGATTCTCGGATCATTAGAGGGCATCTCTTACACACTTTGTCAACAAGCGCATATTGACCCAAGGGATTTGACACTCGAATTACGAACTCAGTAGACTCAACAGGTAGAGTCTTACTGGATGCTAAGGTTTCACATACATATGAATGAGTAGAGCCAGGGTCAATCAACGCAATCACACTAGTATCAAAGAGAGTGAAAGTACCAGTGATAACATCAGGGGAGGATGCCTCCTCTCGTGCGCGAATGGCATATGCTCTAGCAGGAGTATGGGTCTCGGATCGAACAGCCGTATCAGAGGCCCCTCTCTGACTACCACCCCTACCTTCTGAAATTCTCGGTGGTCTACCTCTAGTCATCATTCCACTAGGGCTTGCACCTTGCATCCTATTCTTCTCATCAAGCTCGTGCAATCTCTAATGAAGTGGTCCTTGAACCGCACCGTGCTGAGCCCTCGTTAGTAGTCTTACCCCAATATTCACCTATGTGTCTTCTTCCACATTGGGGGCATTCAGTTTCTCTTGACGGTTATTGCCCACACTAGCTACCAAGTAGCTCGGAGTCCGTCGATGGTCGTGCTCTAATGGAAATTCCCGCAGTCGTCCTCGATTTATTAGTGTCCTCCCTGAACTTCTTTATAGCCGAGAACGGAGCTTTACCCGTCGATCTTTTACGATAGTCTCTAGCTTCAATTTCAGCCTTCTTCTTCTCCTTTCCAAGTTCTTCCGCCTTGCAGGCTCGTTCTACTAGTGTTACGAATTCTTTTATCTCCAAAATACCCACTAGTAGCTTTAAATCTTCATTCAATCCTTCTTCAAATCTCTTGCACATAGCAGCCTCATCAGCCACACACTCCCGGGCATACCGACTGAGTCTTACGAACTCATGTTCGTATTCAGATACTGTCATATGGCCTTGCTTGAGTTCCAAGAATTCCTTACGCTTTTGATCGATGAACCGTTGACTAATATATTTCTTTTGAAATTCTGTTTGAAAGAAATCCCAAGTAACTCGTTCGTTTGGGACTATGGAAATCAAAGTCCTCCACCAATAGTAAGCTGAGTCTTGCAACAAGGATATAGCACACTTTAGACATTCATCGGGTGTGCATGACAGTTCATCAAACACCGAATGGTGTTATCAAGCGAACTTCGGCCTTTCGGCATCATCAAGAACTATGGCCTTGAACTCCTCAGCCCCGCTTCCTAATCAAGTCTACGGTGGCTTACTCAGCCTCACGGGATCGAATGGCGATGGCATTATGGGCTCTTGGGGTGGATTATTCAAATTCGGAATTGTTGGACAGCCGGATTGGTTCGGGCATATTATGCGACCCACTCATTCATCATGGTAAAGAAGGCTTGTTTAGCCCCTCACCTTGATTATTCGCAGATGACCGAGGTTCAACAGCGGCGTCCTTGTGCAGGAGCAGCCGCTACACTTTCAACGTCATCCGCCAAGGTTCTCTCTACACCGGATCCATTTACTAATCAAAACAAAAATTTTAACCGTCGAAGTCATCACACATTTAAACATTAACATTAAGGCATGTATAGCTAGACTCATACGTGCTATGGTAGTCCTAGAACCGACTAAACCATAACTCTGATACCAATTAAATTGTAACACCCCGTACACGAGACCGTCGCCTGGGTCGGACACGAGGGGTTGACAGACTTCGTTCACTTAATTTCACCGTTCATAAAAAAAATTTCCAGACAGCTGGCTAACTGTGTCACTATCACCTTAAAAATCATATCTTGAGTTCTACAACTCAAAAATCAGTTTTGTGATTTTTCCCTAAAACTAGACTCATATATCCATCTACAAATTTTTTTCTAGAATTTTTGGTCGGGCCAATTAGTACAGTTTATTAGTTAAAGTCTCCCCTGTTCCAGGGTGCGACTACACTGACCTTCCTGCATTACGACCTGGATATCTCCCTGTACAGGGCTTCAATACTGATGCCGTTTGTTTCTATAGAAACTAGACTCAAATAGGAATCTATACATATATGGAATGACTTCTAAATGTCTCGGGTTAATTTATAATGAATTTTCAAAGTCGGAACAGGGAATCCAGAAACCGTTCTGGCCCTGTTTCACAAAAACCCTTATATCTCTTAACATACAACTCATATGACCATTTCGTTTCTTCCATATGAAAATAGATTCATCAAGGTTCATTTACATAATTTATTCACTATTTAATTCCATTCCTAATATTTTTAGTGATTTTTCACATCCACATCGCTGCTGCTGTCAGCATCTGCCTTTAAGGTAGACTTTACCTATTTCATAGTTTCCATGATTCAATTAGCCCTTTTTGCATACATAGCACAAGGTATAATCATGATTAACCATTCCAATGGCTAATCATTTCCAACATTTCCATACCTCTTAGTGATCAACATACAAGCGATTATAGTGCTATGCTAAAACGTATATAAGCCATTTTCGCATGGCTATCCAAAGTTTTACATACCAAAGTTCAAACAAACATAATAGCCTATACATGCCGAAATGTTCTCTTAGACCATCTAAGAAGAAGATACCAAAAAGTTGCTAGTCGGTGTGATGACTTCAATGACGGTCCCGGATACGCAAAAAGTTGAGTCCAAGAAACCTAAAATAGGTGACAAGCAAACACCGAATGAGTATATAACTCAGTAAGTCATAAGCAATGCACTACCAACCATTAATAACATTATCACAAGAGGAAACAAAATGGAATGAGGCTAATTACTCCATTCAAACCGAACTATACCATAGTTCCTTAGACCTTTCGATTCAATCTCATACCAAGTTACACATTCACATTCCATATACAAATCAATAGGATATTTGAGGCATTTTTATACACCATTTTGTTTTCGTTACAATCATACAACTACATGACCTTTCACTTATTCCACGATAATTCTTATGTACGTGACTTCAATTAAAATTGTCACATAGGTTCAAAACTTACCAAGCTCAACTCCAAATATAAACATAGCGCCTATTAGCCATGAACTCAAGGTACTTACCCGACCCATGTCCGTGGTCAACTCAATAATGTCGCATGCTCGAGTGTCAATAGTGATTCAAAAGCATATAGTGAGTCCGCACACTCAGTGCTATATAATCAACTCGCACACTTAGTGCTATATGATCCAACTCGCACACTTAGTGCTGTACAAATTTTAAACCCGCACACTTAGTGCCATTCTCATGATCACAAATGTTTATACCCGCACACTTAGTGCCAAATCAACAACTCAATACATCTCACCTCTTTTCTTTTCATTCAATACTTTCATCACCACATACATACATGTATATAAATTTATCATTCCTTTCGGCATAATTACATAGACATTATGTCTATTTAAATCAATACAAAATATATGCTTAGTGACCTACCTTGTGTTGGGTAAAATAGTTCCAAGTCGGCTACTCGATGACCTTCGTCTTTCCCTTGCTTGATTCTCCTTCTTTAACTCCTTGAGCTTAATCAATAAATCAACTAGTTTAGCCATCTTGCTAAACATTCATAATTCAATTACACATGCATATGTATGTTTGTATATTCGCAACCATCCTCACTAATTACCCATTTAGTCGATTATACACATAATTAAAGGTAACATCATGAGCAGGCATACTTATGTATATTTATACATATATATATACACTTCCAAATGGGCATCACAATTAGATTTAACACCACCTTCAAACTCAATGAGATGGCGAATGTATGTATATATATACAATGTCAACTATAACATCTTTTAAACACCTAATTTCATCTCATGAACACTTAATCAAATTTTCCTAATCTAGCATATATTTTCACATCTATTTGTATCATCATGTAAATTCACATATAACTATATTTCTTAAGTTCTACATCTTAATGCCCATTATAGCCACTCCCATGGTCTAAATCTAACAATCGGCAACACCTACCTTTTCACTATGTTTGCGAATACTCATTCTCTTCTTAGTCCTAAATTCGGCACTTCCAACAAATTAGCTTAACAATTCCAACTTTCATGCTAACATCCCAAGCAACTTAACACATCCATATAACTAACATGTTAATAGCTTCAAGGTATCAACTAAAATTTTAAGCTTCTTTGTCAAATCCCAATTCTCCAACAACCCCAAATCCAACCATGGGATAGATAGAATTCAAACTAACAACTAAAACATGCATGAATCTCATGGACAACATCAAACATACCTTGGTCTAGGAACTACCATGGATGATTTTCTCAAGCTCTTCCCCCTTCTTCTTAGGACATTCGCCAAGCAAAGAAATGAAAGGATGGACACTTTTTTTTTCTTTTCTTTGTTTTCATCCTATTCCTTTTATTATTTTATTCTTTCTAACATAACCACTAACTAAACATGTTTGCAACATGTTTCCACTCTTAGCATGGCCGCCATCATGCTTAACTTTTGGGTAAATTGACATGCAAACCCATCATTTTCACATTATGCATTAATAGCCCACTTTACAATTGCCTAGCACATTTCTAGATTTTCTCACATAAGTCCTATTTGATAAAATTCACTTACAATTAACAAAATCCAAACGTGAAATTTTCACACATGTATATGTACATATATTGAGCATCAACTATAACGGTCAATTATTTTTATGTCTCGGTTTAGTGGTCCCGAAACCACTTTCCGACTAGGGTCAATTTAAGGCTGTCACATGGTTGCTGAAATTTTATAGAAGAAAATGAATCATGGTTGTTAAATAAACAACTTTAATGAGGGGTTTTCATGAAAACACCAAAAATGGACCATTTTGTAAATGTTAAAAAATGAGTAGTAAATGTGTGAAATAATTAAAATTGTGAGATGCTATAGGCTTAAAGTAGTTTCGTCTAGTCTTGGTTAATGTTGAAATTCGATGAAAATCATTTTACGAGTTTAAGGGCAAAATTATAATTTTGTGAAAGTCTAAGGGCAAAACGGTCATTTCGCCAAAATAAGAATTATGAAATTCTTGATTAATGTGATGATCAAATTAATGAATTTTGTCATTATAGATCAAGAAATATGAAATTTAGACCTAGACTAGGGAAGACCAAGCTAGTAGACTAATTCAACTAGTTGCCCATATTTTGTATACCGAGGTAAGTTGCACGTAAATATCACAATTTTATTGTTATTATGCATTAAATACTTGATATTGCATGAAATGTTTGATTTTGTTACGAATATGCATGACGAGATTTGATGTGGTAAAACTCTCGGTTGAACTGTAGGAATAGATCGGATATCCATGCCGTGATATTAGGGATATAAGAGCTAGTGTAAGACCATGTCTGGGATATGACATCGGCCTCGATATGTGAGCCAGTGTAAGACCATGTTTGAAACATGGCATCGGCATTTATATGAGAGCTAGTGTAAGACCATATTTGGGACATGGCATCGGCCTCGACATGTGGGCTAGAGTAAGACCATGTTTGGAGCATGGCATTGGGACCGATATATGAGAGCCAGTGTAAGACCATGTTTAGGACATGGCATCAGCATCTTACCCTTTTGTATGAGGCTTATCAGGTATCCATTTATTTTTCCAACTGGTTCAACGGGTAATTTAAATATTATCTCATGATTGAGAAAAGTTATGATTATGTTGCAAGTGGTACAGGTTCCTACACGAAACTCATAAGAATTAGCTCGAGTTATGTATATGAATAGTAAAGATGAAAATAAGTAAGTTATGTCTATAGTCATTCGAGAATCTTGTGCAAGTGTATGATATGTTATGAGTATGATGTTACTTGGTAAAGTGATGTTAATTATTTACTTGTAACTTACTAAGCTTTATGCTTACTTCCTCTCTTTTCCATTTTTCTTATAGTCCGCCAAGCTAGCTCGGGAATCAAGGGACATCGGAGGCATTGATCACACTATCACCTAAAGTTTTTGGTATAGTTAGTTTAAATGTTTTGAGTGTGGCATGTATAGGGACTTGGTCTTTTTGTTTAGTGTCATGTTGGTTTAGCCACAAGTGTTGGCTTATATGGATGTGATATTCATTTTGTCTAGGCTATTGATGTTGGTTAATACTGATTATTATTAAATGCATTTGATAAAAATTCTCATGGATGTGTTTGTTGCATGGTTTGTGTTAATACGTAGGAGATGTTGTATGTGATAGGAAATAGCTTGGAAATGATGTATGGATGCCTAGGTATTGGCTGATATGGTCATGTGTTTATGTAGTATTGGTATTGTTTGATGTTTTTATAGGTAGGTGTAAGTAAGGGTGACAAAAAGGCTTGGTAAATAGCCTTGTTTTTTTCCACATGGGTAGACACACAAGCATGTGTCTAGACCGTGTGTGACACATGGTTTGCCCCATGGGCATGTAGTCAGGCTGTGTGTCCCTTGCACCTAAATTTGGAAAATCAGAATGCCCATTAGTAACCACACGGGCGAAAACATGGCCGTGTGTTTCAACCGTGTGGAAGATACGGCCTAGCACACGGGCGTGTGCCTTGGTCGTGTACCCCTGAATGGTTGATGATGTCAGAAATAAAATGTCAAAGTTTTCATGCACGGGCTGAGACACGGGCGTGTCATGTCCGTGTGAAGGACATGGGCCATGGACACGGGCGTGTGTCAAGCCATGTGAAAACCCTTGTAGGTTCGAATTAAGAAATAAATTCGCACGGGCTAGGGACACGAGCGTGTTCTGACATGTTCAGGCTATGTGAGCTACACGGACCTTCAACATGGTCATGTTAAGAGGACACACGGGTGTGTCGCCCTCCCACACGGGTGTGTGCACTTGTTTGCATTGAAATTATTCAAAGTTTTCAAAGTGTTCGGTTATTTTTCAAACCATTTCTAAAGCATTTTTTTGGGCCTCGTAGGTTCATATTAGGGGCATTAAGAGGAAGTTTGAAAGTTTTAAATTTGAGCAAAATTCGATAACCTGAAATAGTTTGTATGCATGTGTTTAAGTCTAGTAACGGCTCATACCCTGTCCCGGCGTGGGATACGAGCAAGGGGTGTTACAATATATGTGATAACATGTAAGACCATATCTGGGATATGGCATTGTACGAGCTTATGTGATTTCTGAGTATCCTTAACAATTCCGAATGGTTCAACGGGCAAAGTCAAGTTGAGAAAGAATTTGTGAATGAGTTAAGTGACTCAGGTACGTATGAGATTCATATGAGTATTGAAAAGGGAAGTATTTAATGCATTTAATTATGATATTGAATATGTGCACAATGAGAAAGGTCTGTAAACTTGTATGTGTTTAGCTATACTTAGCTAATTGAATTGATATGCAAATATTCATATGATGGCTTTATTTGTATATGGCTTACTAAGCTTAAAAAGCTTATTGTGTTTATTTTTCACTATTTTATAGATTATCAAAGCTAGCTCAGACTCAGGGATCATCAGAAAACGTGATCACACTATCGATCATCTTGTTGGTACTTTTGGAGCTTTGTATATATGTTATATGACATGTATAGGCTAGTTTTATCTTGGTATGTTTTGAGTTGTGATCTTAGCCATGAGATTTGGCTTGTAAGCGGTGATGTGTATGGCCATTTAAATTGGCTTGAATTATGTATTTGATAAATGATATATGTGATATATATAATGCCTATGTGTTGGCTTGTTGGGTATGGTTATATGATTGCTCTTTTGGATAGTTGTAAGTTGTAGTATTATTGCTTGGAAGTTGGTATATTGTAGTTTGATTTTGAGGTGATGATATTGTATGTTTTGGTGATATGAAATAGATGATAAGTTGATGAGGAAATGCATTTGGAACTTATGTAAGTTTTTGATGATTTTGGCATAATAATTTGGTATGTTTCGAATATGGCATGATATATGTATGCAATAGCATTTTTTGGTCGCTTATATATGTATTGAAATGGTACCAATTTGGTTGCTATGTGTGCATGAAAGAAGGATGGCAAATTGGCTTTACAAATGGCCTATTTTTGTCCACACGGGCATATGTCTCAGCCGTGTGTGACACACGGTTATGCTACACGATCGTGTGTCTCGTGGGGTACCCTTTCGATTTAAGTCAGTATACCCTACAAGTTTGACACGGTCTAGACACACAGGTGTGTCTACTGGTCGTGTGTGGCACACAGGCTAGCACATGGGTGTGTGGCTGGCCGTGTGTCCCAAGTCAGTAACCCCTCTAGTTTTCCCACGGCCATGGCACACGGGTGTGTCTTCAGTCGTGTGGTACAAGTTAGTATGTATGCCATGTTTTCACACGGCCTGTGACACGTGTAACACCCTAAACCCGGCCTAGAAGTTAAGCCCGAACCTGGCGTGTCACATTGAAGTGTTTTTCGAAAACCATGTTCTCATTGAAAACCCTTCTTACTACTCAAAACCTCTGGCCATTTTAAAACTTGTGAAACGTTAATTCCCTTAAAACCTTACTTGTTGCAGAAGCTTACTTTTAAATAGTTGCAGAAACGTGATATTTTGAAAACTAGTTGTTGTTTTGAAAAACTGTGCCCTACTTCTAACAGATATTAAGCATACTAAATAAATTTCCCAAATAAAAAGTTAAGAAAATAAAGAGGCCTTAATACAACCCAAATTAAAAACCGAAGTGCTTAACTAAATAAACGAAATAGAAAAACATGTGTAGTTGTGTGGTCGTCTCTGAGTCCCTCTGCGACACCGATCCACCTAACGTTGGGGATTACTTGCACAGTTAATAAATGGGGTGAGTTTATGAAAACTCAGTGTTTAATCCCCTTACTAGAGTAACAGTCAGTAAACAGATAGAATTTAGAATTAGTCTGGGCTGGAACCCATTATAGTAATAGTACAGTCCAGTTCAGAGCATTCGTGGGCCAAAGCCCGTTACAATATCATTTGGGTCATAGCCATAACAGAATCAATTGGGCCTAGCCCATCTTAGCCTCAGTTGGGCCGAAGCCCACATCGCAATAATATCACAATAATATCATACATGCAATGCTGTGTAACCCACCCCAATAATCCAACCGCTACACACTAACTCTGTCCCCCGGTACACATCATGTGGGGATATAAATATCGACCCACCCATCCGATACACATCAATGGTAGCCCGGTTGCGGTACTACCTTCATTGCAGCAAGCTGCTAATCAAATATTAGGCTTAATAGCCATCGGTAGATCCACGGTCGTCAACCAACCATGCGATCCTCATATACTTCCTCCGTTCTATAATTCCCAACCTATGCAATATGTCGTGTATATCATGCTCAATCATCACACGTGTATGCAGAATGGCCATACTCAGTAACAGTCTTTTAAACATATATTAAGAGCATATCAGTCTTACAACCACAGTCTAGTCAATTAAAACGCAGTCATACATTCATAATCAAATCAGTCAAATTCGAAGTCTAAGCCGGTCATTTACCCTCAAGGGAAAAACAGTCATTTTACCCTACAGGGGTATGTTGGTCATTTTACACTATAATGGTATTTCGATAATTTTAAACTACAAGGGTATTTCGATAATTTTACAAATCGGGGGTGTTTCAGTAATTTTACAAATCGAGGGTATTTCGATAATTTTACAAATTGAGGGTGTTTCGAAATTTTACAAATCGAGGGTGTTTTGTTAATTTTACAAATCATGAGTGTTTCGGTAATTTCACAAATCGAGGGTATTTCAATATTTTCACAATCAGGGGTATTTCGGTAATTTTAGAAATTGGGGGTATTTCGATAATTTTACAAATCGAGGTACTTCCGTAATTTTAAAAACCGGTGGTACTTTGATAATTTTACAAACCGGGGGTATTTTGGTAATTTTTCTTTATTATGGGTTTATTACTTACCTTGGCTCGTTAACAAGTCCTCGTTGGCTAAAGTGAACAGATACTATGCACCAGGTAGGATTCCAGAGAAGAGGAGGTGAGTATTAAGACTGTTTAAGTACCAAGCTCTCCCTAGATCAATCCTAGACATGCATATACCCATTGCCACACCTTAACCTTATGACTCGTCCACGGTCGCGATTAATTAATTATTTAAGTTTTATGTCTGCTTGAGTAGTTACCAAAAACTAGGTTTACAACCCCTTTACTAAACACTAAAAGATCCACACTTATTCATTTGGCCCCTTTAGGCCCAATCTCGTTAACATGGCCCATCAGGCTCAATCACATTCATATGGCCCATCAGGCCCAACTACTTCCCACCTAATAGTTAGATTTACACAAGCGGGCCCACGGGCCCATCGTGCCCATTTGACCCATCGAGGCCCAAAACAGCCCCAGCACACGTGAACGCTCGTGGCGGCTTTCAGCTTTTGCCGATTTCTAACAAAGAAGGGCGTGAATACACAGCTATTTATGAAAAAGCGCCGAAGTCCACGATCACCAACCTTGGCACATCCTGCATTGGGACTTAATCACCTTTTTCTTTTTCCCCAACTCATCTGGTTTGCTCTATTTAAAGCCAGCTTCTCACCGATTCCCATGTTAGCTTCCCAATGTGGGATTACTTTCAACGATTAGGAAAATTCCTTATTTTCTTATGACCACTTCAACCACAGAGTTCCAGTCCAATTCTACCTCCTACACAGCTCAAACAGCAAAATAAATACTCCATTGCACATCCCAAGACTTGAATCTTAAACCTCACAGTTACACAATACGCCACCTTGCCACTCCACCACAGGCTCTTTCTTTGTCATATTTTATCCTCAATTAAATATAAGGTTTATAGGCCAAAGTCCAGGTTCCTTTAAAAGAAAAACCAAAATAAATTGCAAGAGCTAGGACTTGAACCCAAGCTCCCTTGCAACCTTAATGAAGCCACAACTACTAGACCACAAGCTTCCTTGTGTCATTTATTTACCATAATAATTTAAAAGGCCTTCATCCAAGCACCTAGGGTTTTATTCACTTACTACCAAAATTTTTGCTAAAGCCTAAGTTTGAACCCAAGATTTCTCCAACACTTCTCAGGGCCATTAACCACTAAAGCAGACATTTAATTGTGTCATTTCCTTGTACAATTAAATGCTTATATACAACCTCATTACGGACCCATACTAAAGGCCCAATACTTCTAGGCCCAAATTTGAGGCGTTACAACACGGGCGTGTTTGGTGGCCATGTGAGGCACACAGCCTGTTCACACGGGCGTGTGACCTTTAAATGCAAGAAAATTTTATAAGTTTCCCAAAGTTTACAAATGTTATCGGTTTAGTCCCGAACCACTTCTAAGCATATTTTAAGGTCTCGTAGAGCCTTATAAGGGACAATGTGAATGATTTGAATGGATTTTGATTACGAATGCATAAATGTATGTGAACGAGGTGTATTATCTAGTAATGCCTCGTAACCCTATTCTGGTGACGGATACGGGTTAGGAGTGTTACATTTAATTGGTATCGGAGCTATGGTTTAGTCGATTCTAGGACTAACGTAGCGAGTGAGAGTCTAGCTATACATGCCATATATATAAACTACGATAGTGTGATGATTTCTAACAGCTTAAAAATGTGTTTTCATATAGTAAATGGATCTCGAGCGAGCAATAGCTGATGATGTGGAAAATAATGCGCCCGCTCTTACTAAAGGGGCAGCGCCAGTTGATTCTAGGCTGATTTCAAGTAGTTAAGGGGGAAAGGCTAAGCAAGCCTTCTTCCAAATGATGAGTGAGTGGTTCACGGAATTTGTTCGAACAAATCCGGCTGCTCAACAACCTCCACCCCTACCTATTCCTCAACAAATCTCAGCTATGCCACAAGTGATAGATCCGATTCGATTGAGTAAGCTGCCAATAGAAAAGATTCAAAAACATAGGACTGAGGAGTTTCAAGCTACCGTTGATGATGATGCTGAGAGAGCTGAGTTTTGGCTCGAGAACACAGTCCGAGTATTCAAGGAATTGTCATGTACTCCTGAAGAATTTATCAAATGTGTGGTATTTTTACTTAGAGATAATGCATACCATTAGTGGAAAATATTAACATCAATAGTTCCTAAAGAATGGGTTACCTGGGAGTTCTTCTAATCTGAGTTTTGAAAGAAGTACATTAGTTAGCGATTCCTCGATCAGAAGTGTGACAGCCCAAAATTGACCCTAGTCGGAAGGTGGTCTCGGGACCACAAAACCGAGGCATAAAAATAATTTAAAATTTATTTTGATGCCTATAATATGTGTATTCATGTATGACATTTTTGATGATTGATTTAGTGTTATAAAGGTGAATTTCACTAGAAAGGACCTAGTAGTGAACTTTGAAAGTATGATGGGGAAATGTGTGATGACTAATTAAAGCATGCATGCAAAATAATGGACTTGCATGTCAAATTCCCCTTTGTACAAGTGATGGCCGGCCATGACAAAGAGATATGGGCTAAACATGTCATGAAACATGTTTTGTTGGGCATTAGGGAGAAATAATAAACAAATAAGCATGGGTAAGAAAAGAATGAAAAAAAATGTGTGTGAGTGTGGTAATCCCCCTTGCCGTGAGTTGAGAAAGAAGGAAGAAAAAAATTTGTTGTGTTCATCCTTTCTCATCTTTTTGGCCGAAAATCATAAGGAGGAAGAAAGAGGATTTTTGCTTCATGCTTGGTTTAGAAGAGATCTAGAAGGTGATTTGGCTAAATTGGCATCAAGATTAAGGTATGTATGAGGTTGTGTTAGGAGTTTCATGCATGTTTTGGTTGCTAACTTGATGTGCATGTTAGCCATGGCTCAAATCTTTGTTATGCCATGGAAATGGTATTTGGCCAAAGTTGTTATGGTGATAAAGCCATTGCATGCTAAGTGTGAAGCTTGATGATGATGCATGCAATGATGGATTGTCTACTCATGAGTAAGATTTTGAGTTTTCTTTTTGTTTAACCATGATTGAAGTTGAAAAGGGGCATGATTGTCATATTCGGCCATGATGCATTCATGAGCATGGTTCATGCTTCTTGCATGTTAGTTAAAATTTGTGTTTTGGATGGCTATGTGTGACAGCCCAAAATTGACCCTAGTCGGAAGGTGGTCTCGGGACCACAAAACCGAGGCATAAAAATAATTAAAAATTTATTTTGATGCCTATAATATGTGTGTGCTCATGTATGACATTTTATGATGATTGATTTAGTGTTATAAGGGTGAATTCCACAAGAAAGGACTTAGTAATGAACTTTGAAAGTATGATAGGGAAATGTGTGATGACTAATTAAAGCATGCATGCAAAATAATGGACTTGCATGTCAAATTCCCCTTTTATAGGTGGTGGCCGCCATGACAAGGAGGATGGGCTAAACATGTCATGAAACATGTTTTGTTGGTGCATTAGGGTGAAATAATAAACAAAGGTGTATGGGTGATAAAAAATGAAAAAAAAATGTGTGAGTGTGGTAATCCCCCATTGCCGTGAGTTGTAGAGAAGGAAAGAAAAAATTTTGTTCATCCTTTCTTTGAGCCAAAACTAAGGAAGAAGGAGGATTTTTGCTTCATGCTTGGTTTGGAAGAGATCTAGAAGGAGATTTGGCCAAGTTTGCATCAAGATTAAGGTATGTATGAGGTTGTGTTAGGAGTTTCATGCATGTTTTGGTTGCTAACTTGATGTGCATGTTAGCCATGGCTCAAATCTTTGTTAAGCCATGGAAATGGTATTTGGCCAAAGTTGTTATGGTGATAAAGCCATTGCATGCTAAGTGTGAAGCTTGATGATGATGCATGCAATGATGGATTGTCTACTCTTGAGCAAGATTTGAGCCTTCTTTTTGATTTATCATGATTAAAGTTGAAAAGGAGCATGATTGTCATATTCGGCCATTCATGAGCATGGTTCATGCTTCTTGCATGTTAGTTAAAATTTGTATTTTGGATGGCTATGGACACCTTGAAAATTCGGCCATGCTCATATTGTATATATATGTTTGCACATGATGTTTTGGCTATGAAGTAAGTAATGAATAAGTTGGTTTAAAGAAGAAGATGTTGAAGAATAATTGTGAAATTTCAAGCACAATTCGCCTAGCACACATATAAGTGCTTGATGCTATATTATAAGTTTTGAGCCACAATATGCAAAGCATTAACTAGTAAAATGCATGCTGTTTTGTGAGGTATTAAGTGCATAATTGGCCTCAACATGTACATGAATATTCGCCTTGGGTAGCCTATTGAAGGCCTTAGCATTTCCTTGATGCTCAAATAAATTGTATTGAATTGCTTGATGTAGTATAAAATGTGCATGACCATTGTGTATTCAAGCTAAAGAGTGGCCATATGACCATTTAAAATCCTTGTCATATTCGGCCATAAGCAAGCACAATGAGGTTTTAATAAATTGAATTTGTTTGAATTAGCTCAAGAGCTAAGAGGGCCACAATTGGACAAGGGGAAGGAAAAGGTGATCGAATAGCCGAAAAAGCCGTTCGACAACATCCGAGGTAAGTCCTCAAGAAGTGATCTTACTTGAATTATGTAAGATGAAACATGGATGTGTATGATTATTGATCATGTGTGTATGAGTATTTGAATTCCACCGGGCTAAGTCCCAAGGCGAATATGCTAATGATTATAATTGTGTTTGAGCCTTAGTAACGAAAATGAAATATGTATGTCCAATGATTATTGATGTATGTGTGCATGAGAAATTGAATGATATCCGGGCTAAGCCCAAGACAATTATGCTGAAATTTATATCCGGTTAAGACCGAAGGCAATTGTGCTAGTAGCTATATCCGGGCTAAGACCAAGGCATTCGTGCAAGTTGTTAAATCCGGGCTAAGACCAAGGCATTTGTGCAAATCGTGATATCCGGGTAAAGTCCGTTGGCCTTGGTGCGGGTTACCATAACCGGGCTATGTCCCAAGGCGATTGAACGAGTACCGACATCCGGATAAACTCGAAGGTATGTGATTTGAAAATTATGAGCTTGCTGGAAAATTTCAGCTAATGCACTTGTGAAATTTCCCAATGATAAGGTAAGTGCGGTGTGTGCTTTGCGCTAGGAGTAAGAGCGTATGAATATCCGCTCCTATGATGGAGCGAGTTATCGGCCTTAATGAAGCCGTTATTTGTGTATGAACATAAGAGTTGGGATGGTAAAGTAAGTATGATTATGTGAATGCGCATTAATGAAATGATGCATTTAACTATGTGAAGGTATTGCTGTAATTAGAGTTGATTATATTCCTTGAGACTTACTAAGCATAAAATGCTTACTCACCGCTTTGGCTCTCGGTTTTCTAGATTTCGCCGATAGCAATCGGATTCGGGATCGTTGAAGTCGAAGTCATCCACACTATCAAGCCCCCATTTTGGTATAAATTCTTGGTTGAACTTGAAATGGCATGTATAGGACTACCCCTTGTTTGTTAAATATGTGGTGATGTAAGTATGTACGGCCATGCGAAAATGGCTCGAAAAGGGAACATGAACTTAGAATAATTGTGGTTTGTATGTATATATTTGGTGTCATGATGTGGCTATGGCTTGGAAATGGGAATGTTGGTCATATGATCAGCCATTGGCACGGTTAAAATGATCATATATGAACCTATGTATGGCAAAGACTAGTTGGTTCATGGAGACTACCAAATAGGTAAGACCTACCTTAAAAACAGATGCTGCCAGCTGCAGTGACGTGAATGTGAAAAATCACCAAAATTCGTAGAAATGGAATTAAATAGTGAATAAGCTATGTAAATGAAACTTGATGAGTCTATTTTCATATGGAAGAAACGAAATGGTCATAGGAGTTACATGTTAAGAGATATTAATGCTATTGTGAGACAGGGCCAGAACGGTTTCTGGGTTCCCTGTCGCAACTTTAAAATTTACTATAAATTATCCAGAAAGAATTAGGCGACATACCTTATATGTACAGATTCCATTTTGAGTCTAGTTTCATTAGAAACAAACGACACCAGCATTAAAGCCCTGTACAGAGAGATATTCAAGTTATACCGCGCGAAGGTCAGAGCAGTCGATCCCTGTAACATGGGTGACTTTAACTAATAAACTGTACCAATTGGCCCATCCAAAATTCTAGAAATAAATCCATGGATGGATATATGAGTCTAAATTCAGGAAAATTTACGAAACCAGTTTCCGAGTTTTGAAACTCGAGATATGATTTTAAGGCGGCGGTGATGCAGTCTTCCAGCCTGACTGGAAATGTCAAATTGGTGGGCAAACCATGTGAACTTGGCTTATTAACCCTCGTGTCCGACACCGGCAATGGTCTCGGGTTGGGGTGTTACAATTTTATGGTATCGAGCCACGGTTTAGTCGATTCTAGGACTACCGTGAGGTGTTTGGGGTCTAGCTATACATGCCATTAAATGATGAATCGATAGTGTGGTGATTTCGACAATTTGACTTTGAGTTTGTTTATAGCAATGGGTCCCGATCCCAACCGAGCAATAGCTGATGATGTGGAGAGTGTGGCGCTGCTCCGCACAAGGGACAGCGCCGGCGGACTCTCAACCTATGGCCAGCAATCCGAATGATGAGGCTAGGCAAGCCTTTTATAGTGTGATGAACGAATGGTTTAATCAATACATTCGAACTAACATGGCTGTCCCACGACCTCCATTCCCGACAAATGCAACCCCGCACCTACAATACCTCCGATGGCGACCAAATAAGGTCAAGTAAGCCCCAATCGATAGGATTCAAAACATGGGGCCACTGAATTTAAAGCTACGGATGATGATGATGCGAACGAGCTGAATTTCGGTTGGACAACACTATCCGGTGCTCGATGAGCTATCTTGTACACCGATGAATGCTTAAAGTGTACCATCTCCTTGCTACGTGATTCCACCTACTATTGGTGGAGTACTCGACTTCGTGGTACCTAGAGAGCAAGTGACTTGGGAATTTCTTGATCTTAAGCAAGGTTCTATGTCGGTTACCGACTATGAACGAAAATTTGTGAGGCTTAGGCGATACACGCGAGAATGCATTTCGTCCGAAGCTATTATGTGTAAATGCTTGAGGATGGGCTGAATGATGATATAAGGATGTTCGTTGGCATTCTCGAAATACGAGAGATCGTAGTACTTGTTGAGCAAGCTTGTAAAGTCGAAGAGCTTAGAAAGGAGAAACAAAAAGCTGATGTGGGAACCGGAGAATTCGAAAGAGGTCCTCGGAAAGTCTCTTCAACAGCAATCAAGAGATTTCGAGATGATGTGAACCGGTCTAGAGGCGCTTTGGGCTTTTTAGGCGAGGACGCGATCGACCCCTGTGACCACACGAGTCACTTGATCGCCATGGTGGAAATGATCGCGAGAGAGGGCGAGTGTCAACATTGTGGCAAATGGCATTCGGGAGTTGTTGGTTTCGTGATCACTCTCGCTATAAGTGTGGATCGGCCGACCACTTTAGGAAGGATTGCCCGAGGAAGCTTGAGCAGAATGTGAGTCGAGTGGAAACTCGGGTGCTACCATCGCCGAGGTAGGCCACCTAGAAATATGGGCAATGTCGGTGGCGGTCGAGAGGATCTAGAGATGCTACCATCGATCTCGAGGCTCGTGCTCCTGCGAGGACTTATGCCATACGCGCCGCGAGGATCTTGCCTCTCCGGATGTCATTACGGTGCTTTCACCCTTTTCAATACTAAAGTGATTGCGTTGATTGACCTGGTTCTACTCAATCTTATATATGTGAAACCTTAGCATCCAAAAAGACTTTGCCTATTGAGTCTCTCGAGTTTGTAATTCGGTGTCAAACCCTTGGGTCATTACGTGCTTGTCAACAAAGTGTGCAAGAAAAGTCTCCTAGTGTTCCGAGGTTCTTGTTTCCGCGGACTTGATGCTTTTGCCGTTCGATGAATTGACGTTATTCTTGGTTTGGATGGGTTGACCATGCACGATGCGGTCGTAAATTGCAAAAGCAAGACTATCGATTTGAGGTGCGCGAATAACGAGATAATTCGGGTTAAGTCTACGGACTTAAAGGGTTGCCACCGTAATATCGCAATGTTGGCCCGAAAATATGTAAGAAAAGAGTGCGAAGCGTACACAGCGTCGTGCTCGATGACAAGGAATCGAAAAAGAAACCCGAATCTGCGCGTGGTTTGTGAATACCGGATGTTTTCCACGAAGAATTGCCGGGTTTACCACTGTTCGGAAATAGAATTTGGCATCGAATTGGTACCGGTACCACTCAATTTCGATAGCTCCGTATCGTATGGCACCAACGAATTAAAGGAGTTGGAAGCTCGATTGCAAGAATTGGTGGATAGAGGTTTTGCTCGCTTGAGTTTTTCGCCTTAGGTGCGCCGGTGTTGTTCGTGAAAAGAAGGATGGAACCATGCGGTACATGCATCGACTATCGTCGACTTAATAAAGCGACGATAAAGAACAAATATCCGCTGCCACGTATTGACGACTTGTTCGATCAAGCTGAAGGAGCCTCGGTGTTCTCGAAAATAGATTTGAGATCGGGCTACTATCAATTGCGAATCCGAGATTCGGACGTGCCCAAGACCGCCTTGAGCGAGATATGGTCACTATGAGTTCCTAGTGATGCCGTTTGGGCTCACTAATGCCCTACGGTATTTATGGATTTAATGAATCGGATCTTTAGACCATATTTGGATCGATTCGTAGTCGTGTTCATTGATGACATCTTGGTCTATTCAAGAAATGAGACCGAACATCTTGAACACCTACGGTTAGTGCTGCAAATTTTACGGGACAAGCAATTATATGCTAAGTTCACAAGTGTGAGTTACGGTTAAGAGAGGTTAGCTTCTTGGGTCATGTGGTATTCGCATCGGGTATTCGAGTCGACCGAATAAAATTTCAGCCATACTTAATTGGAAGCCTCAGAAATATTCTTGAGGTTCGGAGCTTTTGGGGCTTCTTATTATTACCGACGATTTGTAAAAGGCTTCTCAACGATAGCCACGCCGATGACGGCTTACTCCAAAAGGACGTTAAGTTCGAATGGATGAGAAATGCCAAAAGGTTTCGATCAATCGAAAACTTATTTGATGAAGCCCCAATTCTAGTGCAACCCGAGTCCGACAAGGAGTTTGTCATCTATAGCGACGCCTCTCTACTTGGGTTAGGTTGCGTATTAATGCAAGAAGGTCGAGTTGTGGCCTGTCGTCGAGGCAATTAAAGCCACATGAGAAAAATTATCCGACTCATGATCTCGAGTGGCCGCCATCGTATTCGCCTTAAAGATTTGGCGACATTACTTATTTGGTGAAAGGTGCCATGTATACTCGGATCACAAAAGTCTCAAATATTTGATGACCCAAAGAGACTTAAATCTGCGACAAAGACGTTGGCTCGGTTGTTAAAGGATTATGAGTGATCATTGACTATCACCCGGGAAAGGCGAATATGGTTGCGGATGCCTTGAGTCGTAAATCGTTATTCACTTTACTGAGCGATGAATGTGCACTTGTGCATCCGATCCGACGGTGTGTTAGTGGCTGAATTGAAAGCCAAACCATTATTGACACACCAAATTCGAGAAGCTCGGAAAGTCGACGACGAGTTGGTTGCAAAGCGGCTGCGTGTGTTCGAACAAGGACTCGGAGTTTCAAATCGACGATGACGATTGTTTGAGGTTCAAAAGTCGTCGGTGTGTCCCAAAGAATTGAACTCATTTCGATAATTCAATGAAGCCCATTGTAGCCGAATGGCAATCCACCCGGAGTACGAAGATGTACAATGATTTGAAACGTCGGTTTTGGTGGCATGGTATGAAGCGAGACATCTCGACTTTGTTTCAAGATGTTTAATATGTCAACAAGTGAAAGCGGAACATCAGTGCCTTGAGATTACTTCACCAATCACAATACCCGAGTGGAAATGGGATCGAGTCACAATGGACTTTGTATCCGGACCGCCATTGTCGACAAGTAAGAAGGATGCGGTTTGGGTCGTGGTAGATCGATTGACTAAGTCGGCCCACTTTGTCCCCGTCGTCACGGATTTTTCAATGGACAAATTAGCGGAATTATACGTTTCTCAGTTGTGAGATTACATGGGGTGCCTATTTCCATCGTGTCGATAGAGATCCGAGATTTACCTCGCGATTTTGGAAAAAGTTGCAAGAAGCTTTGGGTACCAAGTTGCATTTCAAAGACCGCCTTTCACCCTCAAACCGATGGTTAATCCGAGCGGATAATTCGGATACTTGAGGATATGTTAAGATGTTGCGTCCTCGAGTTTAGTGGTTCATGGGAGCGGTATTTGCCGTTGATTGAATTCGCTTACAACAACGACTTTCAATCAAGTATTAAAATGGCACCTACGAGGCCTTGTACGGTCGTAAATGCCGTACACCATTGTTTTGGTGAGCTCGGTGAAAGCAAGATTTTCGGGTGGATTTGATTAGGGATGCTGAACAGAAGTGAAAGTAATCCGTGAAAGTCTGAAGATAACCTCCGATCGTCGTAAGTCGTGCGGATCTCAAGAGTAAGAATATCGAGTATCGTGGGTGATAAAGTGTTCCTCAAGGTATCGCTTTGGAAAAAGATACTCAGATTCGGTAGTAAGGGCAAGTTGAGCCCGAGGTTTGTTGGGCCATATGAGATATCCGGCGAGTCGATCCGGTGGCATATCGTTTGACTTTGCCCCCGAACTCGAAAAGGTTCACGATGTCTTTCACGTTTCGATGCTTCGACGCTATAGATCCGATCCATCGCACGTGATTAGTCCATCGAAATTGAAATTCAAGCTAATATGAGTTATGAGGAAGAACCGATTCGTATCCTATCACGAAAGTGAAAGAGTTGTGAAACAAGCGGGTTCCGCTAGTAAAAGTGTTATGGCTCAAGCACGGATAGAATAAGCTACTTGGGAGACCGAGAACTCTATGAAAGAGCGATATCCAAACCTATTTATCGGTAAGATTTTCGGGACGAAAATTTCTTAAGTGGGGAGAGTTGTGACAGCCCAAAATTGACCCTAGTCGGAAGGTGGTCTCGGGACCACAAAACCGAGGCATAAAAATAATTAAAATTTATTTTGATGCCTATAATATGTGTGTGCTCATGTATGACATTTTATGATGATTGATTTAGTGTTATAAGGGTGAATTCCACAAGAAAGGACTTAGTAATGAACTTTGAAAGTATGATAGGAAATGTGTGATGACTAATTAAAGCATGCATGCAAAATAATGGACTTGCATGTCAAATTCCCCTTTTATAGGTGGTGGCCGGCCATGACAAGGGAGGATGGGCTAAACATGTCATGAAACATGTTTTGTTGGTGCATTAGGGTGAAATAATAAACAAAGGTGTATGGGTGATAAAAAATGAAAAAAAAATGTGTGTGAGTGTGGTAATCCCCCCATTGCCGTGAGTTGTAGAGAAGGAAAGAAAAAATTTTGTTCATCCTTTCTTTGAGCCAAAACTAAGGAAGAAGGAGGATTTTTGCTTCATGCTTGGTTTGGAAGAGATCTAGAAGGAGATTTGGCCAAGTTTGCATCAAGATTAAGGTATGTATGAGGTTGTGTTAGGAGTTTCATGCATGTTTTGGTTGCTAACTTGATGTGCATGTTAGCCATGGCTCAAATCTTTGTTAAGCCATGGAAATGGTATTTGGCCAAAGTTGTTATGGTGATAAAGCCATTGCATGCTAAGTGTGAAGCTTGATGATGATGCATGCAATGATGGATTGTCTACTCTTGAGCAAGATTTGAGCCTTCTTTTGATTTATCATGATTGAAGTTGAAAAGGAGCATGATTGTCATATTCGCCATTCATGAGCATGGTTCATGCTTCTTGCATGTTAGTTAAAATTTGTATTTTTGGATGGCTATGGACACCTTGAAAATTCGCCATGCTCATATTGTATATATATGTTTGCACATGATGTTTTGGCTATGAAGTAAGTAATGAATAAGTTGGTTTAAAGAAGAAGATGTTGAAGAATAATTGTGAAATTTCAAGCACAATTCGCCTAGCACACATATAAGTGCTTGATGCTATATTATAAGTTTTGAGCCACAATATGCAAAGCATTAACTAGTAAAATGCATGCTGTTTTTGTGAGGTATTAAGTGCATAATTGGCCTCAACATGTACATGAATATTCGCCTTGGGTAGCCTATTGAAGGCCTTAGCATTTCCTTGATGCTCAAATAAATTGTATTGAATTGCTTGATGTAGTATAAAATGTGCATGACCATTGTGTATTCAAGCTAAAGAGTGGCCATATGACCATTTAAAATCCTTGTCATATTCGCCATAAGCAAGCACAATGAGGTTTTAATAAATTGAATTTGTTTGAATTAGCTCAAGAGCTAAGAGGGCCACAATTGGACAAGGGGAAGGAAAAGGTGATCGAATAGCCGAAAAAGCCGTTCGACAACATCCGAGGTAAGTCCTCAAGAAGTGATCTTACTTGAATTATGTAAGATGAAACATGGATGTGTATGATTATTGATCATGTGTGTATGAGTATTTGAATTCCACCCGGGCTAAGTCCCGAAGGCGAATATGCTAATGATTATAATTGTGTTTGAGCCTTAGTAACGAAAATGAAATATGTATGTCCAATGATTATTGATGTATGTGTGCATGAGAAATTGAATGATATCCGGGCTAAGCCCCGAAGACAATTATGCTGAAATTTATATCCGGTTAAGACCGAAGGCAATTGTGCTAGTAGCTATATCCGGGCTAAGACCAAGGCATTCGTGCAAGTTGTTAAATCCGGGCTAAGACCAAGGCATTTGTGCAAATCGTGATATCCGGTAAAGTCCGTTGGCCTTGGTGCGGGTTACCATAACCGGCTATGTCCGAAGGCGATTGAACAGTACCGACATCCGGATAAACTCCGAAGGTATGTGATTTGAAAATTATGAGCTTGCTGGAAAATTTCAGCTAATGCACTTGTGAAATTTCCCAATGATAAGGTAAGTGCGGTGTGTGCTTTGCGCGCTAGGAGTAAGAGCGTATGAATATCCGCTCCTATGATGGAGCGAGTTATCGGCCTTAATGAAGCCGTTATTTGTGTATGAACATAAGAGTTGGGATGGTAAAGTAAGTATGATTATGTGAATGCGCATTAATGAAATGATGCATTTAACTATGTGAAGGTATTGCTGTAATTAGAGTTGATTATATTCCTTGAGACTTACTAAGCATAAAAATGCTTACTCCGCTGCTTTGGCTCTCGGTTTTCTAGATTTCGCTCGATAGCAATCGGATTCGGGATCGTTGAAGTCGAAGTCATCCACACTATCAAGCCCCCATTTTGGTATAAATTCTTGGTTGAACTTGAAATGGCATGTATAGGACTACCCTTGTTTGTTAAATATGTGGTGATGTAAGTATGTACGGCCATGCGAAAATGGCTCGAAAAGGAACATGAACTTAGAATAATTGTGGTTTGTATGTATATATTTGGTGTCATGATGTGGCTATGGCTTGAAATGGGAATGTTGGTCATATGATCAGCCATTGGCACGGTTAAAATGATCATATATGAACCTATGTATGGCAAAGACTAGTTGGTTCATGGAGACTACCAAATAGGTAAGACCTACCTTAAAACAGATGCTGCCAGCTGCAGTGACGTGAATGTGAAAAATCACCAAAATTCGTAGAAATGGAATTAAATAGTGAATAAGCTATGTAAATGAACCTTGATGAGTCTATTTTCATATGGAAGAAACGAAATGGTCATAGGAGTTACATGTTAAGAGATATTAATGCTATTGTGAGACAGGGCCAGAACGGTTTCTGGGTTCCCTGTCGCAACTTTAAAAATTTACTATAAATTATCCAGAAAGAATTAGGCGACATACCTTATATGTACAGATTCCATTTTGAGTCTAGTTTCATTAGAAACAAACGACACCAGCATTAAAGCCCTGTACAGAGAGATATTCAAGTTATACCGCGCGAAGGTCAGAGCAGTCGATCCCTGTAACATGGGTGACTTTAACTAATAAACTGTACCAATTGGCCCATCCAAAATTCTAGAAATAAATCCATGGATGGATATATGAGTCTAAATTCAGGAAAATTTACGAAACCAGTTTCCGAGTTTTGAAACTCGAGATATGATTTTAAGGCGACGGTGATGCAGTCTTCCAGCCTGACTGGAAATGTCAAATTGGTGGGCAAACCATGTGAACTTGGCTTATTAACCCTCGTGTCCGACACGGCAATGGTCTCGGTTCGGGTGTTACACTATGGACACCTTGAAATTCGCCATGCTCATATATGTATATATATGTTTGCACATGATGTTTTGGTTGTGAACTAAGTGATGAATATGTTTGTTTAAAGAAGAAGATGTTGAAGAATGATTGTGAAATTGCAAGCACATTCGCCTAGCACACATATGAGTGCTTGATGCTATAATATAAGTTTTGAGCTACAATATGCAAAGCATTAACTAGTAAAATGCATGCTGTTTTGTGAGGTATTAAGTGCATAATTGGCCTCAACATGGACATGAATATTCGGCCTTGGGTAGCCTATTGAAGGCCTTAGCTTTCCCTTGATGCTCGAATGAATTGTATTGAATTGCTTGATGTAGTATAAAATGTGCATGACCATTGTGTATTCAAGCTAAAGGGTGGCCATATGACCATTTAAACTCCTTGTCATATTCGCCATAAGCTAGCACAATGAGGTTTTAATAAATTGAATTTGTTTGAATTAGCTCAAGAGCTTAGAGGGCCACAATTGGACAAGGGAAGGAAAAAGTGATCGAATAGCCGTAAAAGCCGTTCGACAACATCCGAGGTAAGTCCTCAAGAAGTGACCTTACTTGAATTATGTGAGATGAAGTATGGATGTGTATGATTATTGATTTATGTGTGTATGAGAAATTGAATGATACCCGGCTAAGTCCCGGCGAATATGCTTGTGAATATATGTGCGTTTGAGCCTTAGTAACGAAAATGAAATATGTATGTCCAATGATTATTGATGTATGTGTACATGAGAAATTGAATGATATCCGGCTAAGCCCGAAGACAATTATGCTGAAATTATATCCGGGTTAAGACCGAAGGCAATTGTGCTAGAGGCTATATCCGGGCTAAGACCAAGGCATTCGTATGAAGTTATTCTATCCGGCTAAGACCAAGGCATTTGTGCACGTGATTATATCCGGTTATATTCGAAGAATCTTGGGCTGGAGGTGAGTGTTGGTTGCTGTAATGAATTCAATTAGTACACTCGAAAAGCCCAAAGGATAAGGTACGTTATATGTGCATTGGAAAGTCGACATGTTTGAGCAACATTCGCTCAATCGACTAATGAATTTCAGTTATTGAATTGATTGATACTTTGTGAAAGTATATAATGATGAAGTGTGAAGTAAGAATGTGTATTAATGAAATGATGCATTTGGCTATGTGAATGTATTGCTGTAATTAGAGTTGATTATATTCCTTGAGACTTACTAAGCATAAAAATGCTTACCCCGTTGCTTTGGCTCTCTGTCTTATAGATTTTGCTCGATAGCAATCGGATTCGGGATCATTAAAGTCGAAGTCATCCACACTATCAACGTCTCTATTTTGGTATAAATTTTGGTTGAACTTTGAAATGGCATGTATAGGACTACCCCTTGTTGGTTTAAAAATGTGGTGATGTATATATGTACGGCCATGCGAAAATGGCTAGTAAAAGTGAAGTATCGACTTAGACTAATTGTGGTTTGTATGTATATATTTGGTGTCATGATGTGGCTATGGCTTGGAAATGGGAATGTTGGTCATATGATCAGCCATTGGCATGGTTAAAATGATCATATATGAACCTATGTATGGCAAGACTAGTTGGTTCATGGAGACTACCAAATAGGTAAGACCTACCTTAAAAACAGATGCTGCCAGCTGCAGTGACGTGAATGTGAAAAATCACCAAAATTCGTAGGAATGGAATTAAATAGTGAATAAGCTATGTAAATGAACCTTGATGAGTCTATTTTCATATGGAAGAAACGAAATGGTCATAGGAGTTACATGTTAAGAGATTTAAAGCTATTGTGAGACAGGGCCAGAACGGTTTCTGGGTTCCCTGTCGCAACTTTAAAAATTTACTATAAATTATCCAAAAATAATTAGGAGACATACCTTATATGTACAGATTCCATTTTGAGTCTAGTTTCATTAGAAACAAACGGCACCATCATTAAATCCCTGTACAGAGAGATATTCAAGTTATACCGCGCGAAGGTCAGAGCAGTCGATCCCTGTAACATGAGTGACTTTAACTAATAAACTGTACCAATTGGCCTGACAAAAAATTCTAGAAATAAATCCATGGATGGATATATGAGTCTAAATTCAGGGAAAATTTACGGAACCAGTTTCCGAGTTTTGAAACTCGAGATATGATTTTTAAGGCGACAGTGACGCAGTTTTCCAGCCTGACTGGAAATGTCCAATGGATGGGCAAAACAAGTGAACTTGGCTTGTTAACCCCTCGTGTCCGACACCGGCGATGGTCTCGGGTTCGGGGTGTTACAATTAGCATAAAGAGTTTCTAGAATTGAAACAAGGCTGGATGATTGTGACTAAGTACGAAAGAGAATTTGTACGTTTAAGTAAGTATACCCGGGAATATGTTTCTACTAAAGAGATCATGTGTAAACGGTTCATTGATGGACTGAACGAGGATATACAATTGTTAGTCGGGATTCTTGAATTGAAAGAATTCATCATTTTGGTTGAAAGAGCCTGTAAAGCTGAAGATCTTAGTAAAGAAAAGGAAAAAGCTGATTTTGAAGCAAGAAATTCGAGAAAGAGATCAACTAGTAAATCTTATCAATCTACATCGAAGAAATTTTAAGACTCATTTAATCGTTCTAATGCATCTGTGGGACATTCAATCAGAGATCGTGAAAAACAATATGTGAGTTCTAAAGCTCAAGCTATCTGTTGCTAGTGTTGGCAGTGTGAGACAAAATCGACCTGAATGTAGACAGTGTGGAAAACGACATTTCAGTAATTGTAGATTGAATGATCAGGCTTGTTTTAAATGTGGATTGTTAGATCGTTTTATCAGAGATTGCCCAGAGTTAGTTGGAAAAGATAATGCTCAGAGTATGAGGCAAAGTAATATTGCAGTTAGAGGGAGACCACCCAAAAATGCTGGTAATGTGAGTGGTAGTCAGAGAATGACAAAAGACTTTACTATGAGATCTGAAGCCAGAGCACCTGTCAGTGCTTACGCTATTCGCGCTCGTGAAGAAGCGTCATCTCCAAATGTTATCACCGGTACTTTTACTCTTTATGATATTAAAGTTATTGTATTGATAGATCCAAGATAAACTCATTCGTATTTATGTGTGAATTTAGTATCAAATAAGACTTTGCCTGTAGAGTCTACTGAATTTGTAATTAAAGTATCAAACCCCTTAGGCAAGTGTGTTTTAGTTGATAAAGTGTGTAAGAATTGTCCATTGATGATTCGGGATTTCTATTTTCTGGCTGATCTGATGTTGTTTCCATTTGATGAATTTAATATAATTCTGGGTATGGATTGGCTAACGCTACATGATGTTGTAGTGAACTGTAAATGATAGACGATTGATCGAAGATGTTAGAATAATGAGATTATTCGGATTGAGTCAGATGATCTGAATGGTTTACTAGTAGTGATTTCATCAATGTTAGCTTAAAAATAAGTGAGAAAGGGTTGTGACGCTTATTTTGCTTATGTATTAGATACGAAAGTGACTGAAAAGAAGATTGAATCAGTGCCAGTTGTGTGTGAATACCCAGATGTGTTCCTTGAAGAGTTACCAAGTTTACCACCGATTCGAGAGGTTGAATTTGGCAATGAGTTAATGCCGGGTACAACGTCGATATCTATAGCTCCGTACAGAATGACTCCGACAGAGTTAAAAGAATTAAAAGCTTAGTTGTAAGAATTAACTGATAGAGGGTTTGCAAGACCGAGTTTCTCGCCCTAGGGTGCACCCATGTTGTTTGTGAAAAAGAAAGATGGCACTATGAGAATGTGTATTGATTACAGACAACTGAATAAAGTGGCAATCAAGAACAAATATCATCTGCCCAGAATAGATGATTTGTTTGATCAATTGAAAGGAGCTACATTGTTTTTGAAAATTGATTTGAGATTGGGTATTACCAGTTACGGGTTAGAGACTCTGATGTGAAAAGGACTGCGTTTAGAACGAGGGACATTACGAATTTCTTGTTATGCCCTTTAGATTAACAAATACACCTGCTGTTTTTATGGACTTAATGAATCAAATTTTCAAACCATACCTAGATCGATTTGTTGTTGTGTTCATAGATGATATTTTTATTTATTCGCGAAATGAATCCGAGCATGCCGATCATTTGAGAATTGTATTGCAAACTCTACGTGATAAGCAGTTATATGCAAAGTTTAGTAAATGTGAATTCTGGTTGCGCGAGGTTGGTTTTCTGGAGCATATTGTGTTAGCATCAGGTATTTGAGTTGATCCAAGCAAGATTTCTACAATAATAGATTTGAAGCCTCCGAGGAATGTTTCTGAAGTCTGTAGTTTTTTAGGACTCGCCGGCTATTATAGACAATTTGTGAAAGGCTTTTCAATGGTTGCGACTCCATTGACGAGATTGCTTCAAAAAGATGTAAAGTTTGAATGGTCCAAGAATTGTCAGAAAAGTATTGATCAGTTGAAAGCTCTTGTGACTGAAGCTCCAATGTTCGTACAACCAGATCGGGTAAAGAATTTGTGATCTATAGTGATGCATCGTTAAATGGCCAGGGTTGTGTTTTGATGCAGTGCCTTGTGTGACAACCCGAATTAGGGCCTAATCGGAATAGTGGTTTCGTGACCACAAATCCGAGATAGAAATAATTGTTTTATAATTATTTTGGGGTTTATGATATGATTGCATGATTGTGTGAAAATTTCGTGATGAAATTCTATGCCTAAAGTGCTTAAATTGAAAGTAGGGACTAAATCGAATAAGTTGCAAAATTTGCATCCCGAAGTTTTAGTATGAAATTGTTTTGGAATATTAATTAGGAGGTCTTAAATAGCAATTTGACCAATTTTAAGTTCATGGACAAAATTAGGACATGGAAGGAATTTTTGAAAGTTTAGTAAGGAGGGACATTTTGGTCATTTGGATATTAAATGAAATAAAATGGGAAAAATAACACAAAATTGATCATCATCCTCCTTAGTTGCTGCCAATTCTCCCTCTCTCCATAGCTAGGGTTTCTTCAATTTTCAAGCTCCATAGTAAGTGATTCCAAGCCCGCTTTTAATGTTCTTTACGTTTTTGGAATCCGGAAGCTCGATTAAGCTTATGCTAGTAATAATTTAACCTAGGGTTCACATTTGGAAAAATACCCATAGGTGAAATTTGTGTATTTTGATGTTTTATGATAGAATATGAGGTTTTAAATTATGTTAAATAACTTGTGCTACTCGGTTTTAAGTGAAAACGAGTAAAAGCAGCATAATCGGTAAAAATACCTATTGTTCATAACTATATGATAGAGTGAGAATTTGATGTTGTTGTAGAAGAGAAAATGTTCAGCATATCATAAAATATAAGAATAAGGGCTGAAATTAAATTCCGAGCCTAGGGGCAAAATTGTAATTTTGAAAAGTTAGGGGCAAAATGTAATTTTTCCATGATGTGATTTTGGATTGAAATAAATAGTATGAGTATTAAATGAGCTAAATGTGTTATTATAGATCAAGAAAGACGGAATTGATCTCGAGCAGGGAAGGAAAAGTTTTGGACTAAATTGCAAAATTTCCACATTTTGCACCAAGGTAAGTTTGTATGTAAATATTACAATAATTTCATGTACATTCTTATATTTCAGCCTATTATATAAATATACTAGCTGATGTTAAAATATAAATCGACTATTGGAAGAATGGAAATAAATATAGAGAGAGATCCGGTTGAACATTCTGAGAGATCGAATGAAATAGAGGGCGTAGCTAGGTCACATGTATGATCTTGAGTGCACATCATGTGTACAAGAAAGCTACGAGACACCTGTAGTAGCTAGGTCACATGTGTGATACGAGATGTATCCCATGTAGACAAGAGAGCTACGTGAAAGATAAATGTAGCTAGGTGCATGCGTGATTCCAAGTGAAGGACACCATGTAGACAAGAGAGCTACGTGAAAGATAAATGTAGCTAGGTCGCATGCGTGATTCCAAGTGAAGGACACCATGTAGACAAGAGAGCTACGAGACAAATCGGTTGGGTCGCATGAGTGGTACTAAGTGTTCACCATGTGTACAAGAGAGCCGAACTAAACGAAGTATGATGGTGGGGTGTGTCTTCAAAACCATTAAATATCGAGGATTGATCCGAATTGTTCAACGGGATGGTTTTGTGGTGATATTGTGGTTTGGACCTACACTTATGGTGAATGAAATGTGGTGAAAATGATTTGTGGTATATACATATACAAGATAAAATGAGGTTAGCATAAAGAATGTGTGAAAGAGTGAAATTAGCATTAAAACTGTTTTTAGATGATAGCGGTGGCGTGATTTTGAAAAATCACCAAAAATAGGAGGAATATAATTAGAGGTTGAATGAGATGTGAAATTAAAGTTTAATGAGTCTACTTTCATATAAAAGAAACAGAGCAAGCAAAGGAATTCTATATTTTGAGATATTTACAATTGTATGTGACTTGCTCAGAGTTAAGGATCGTGAAGATCTACCCGCACTATCATACTTTAGGGTATTTGAACTAAACGTTTTGAATTATGGCATGTATAGTAGGCTTAATTATTTTGTTACGTGTCATATTTGTCTAGGTTTAAAATATTAGTTCTGATTTTCGACCACTAATTTGTACAAGCCATTAAAGTTGGCTAATATTGTTCAAGATATATATTATACGATGCACTATCAAATTGGATGACATATTTATATTTCGGTTATGTTTAATGGTATGTGTTATGTTACGGTAATACCTTGTATCTGTTACGCGACGGTAATGGGTAAGGGTGTTACATTTAGTGGTATCGAGCTATGGTTTAGTCGGTTCTCGGACTAATAAAGTGTGTGTAAAAGTCTAGCTATACATGCCATAAAAATATTGTGATAGTGTGGTGACTCTGATTATTCTAAAGCGTGTTTTGTTTTAATATAGTAATGGATCCTGAAGGAACTGCGGTGATGATGTTTGCTAGTAATGCGCCGGCTCCGCACAAGGGACCGCTACTGTGGAAAATAGACTGAGACATTGAGACAAGGAGAAGAGGCTCGGGATGCCTTTCTCCAAATGATGAACAATTGGTATCTTGAATTTATTCGAGCAAATCCAAATGCTCAACCTCCTCCACCCCTCCTATACCTCGGGCGATTCTCAGAGTTTGCTCAAGGTATAGATTTGGTAAGAATGAACAAGCCTCCGGTTGACAAGATTCAAAACAAGGGGTCAAGAGTTTAGAGCAAAGGTCGATGATGATCCCGAGAAAGCGGAATTCGGCTTGAAAATCCTACCCGTGTATTTGATGAGCTCTCATGTACACCCGAGGAATGCTTAAAGTGTGTTGTATCACTTTTGAGAGATTGACTTACCACCGGTGGAAGACTTTGGTTGCAGTGGTGCCAAAAGAAAAGTTACTTGGGATTTCTTCCGGAAGAATTTAGAAAGAAATACATAAGTCGTGATTTATTGATCAAAAGCGGAAGGAGTTCCTTGAATTGAAGCGAGGGAAAATGTCTCATGGCAGTATGAACGCGAATTTGTAAGACTCAACAAGTATGCCGAGAATGTGTGTCCACCGAGGCCATTATGTGTAGAAGATTTGAAGATGGGCTGAATGAGGACATTAAAGTGCTTGTAGGAATTTTGGAGTTGAAAGAATTTGTAGTATTGGTTGATCGAGCTCTTAAAGTGAAGAATTGAACAAAGAAAGAAGAAAAGTCGCTATTGAGGCCCGAGATGTCGAAAAAGAGCAGATAAGCAAGCCATTTCAATCTCAACCAAAGAGGTCCAAAGAGACAAACCCTCGAATGATAGTTTCAATTGGGGATTCACACAGAGATCGTGGTAGAGCATATTCGGGTCTAAAGCTCAAGCTACTTGATGGCAAGTGTGGGTAATGTGCGACCTAGAAAGCCCGAGTGTCGACAATGTGGCGGAACAACATTATGGTGAGTGTTGGGGGACCGAGCGAGCTTGTTTCAAAAGTGTTCTCATGAGCATTTTATTAGAGATTGTCCGAGAAAGTTAAAGAAGAAAGATTTGAGTGCTAGATGAATACCACCGTTAGTAGAGGTAGACCACCGAGAAATCTGGAGGTGGGACTAGTAGTAAAAGCGGGATGAAAGATTTAACGGCAAGATCGAAAGCTAGAGCACCTGCTAGAGCTTATGCTATACGTGCCGAGAAGATGCATCATCTCCGATGTTATTATTGGTACATTTTCTCTCTATGATACTATTGTTATTGCATTGATTGATCCGGGTCCACTCATTCCTATATTTGCATGAATTTAGTATCCAATAAAAAGTTGCTGTTGAATTTCTTGAGTTTACGATTAAAGTGTCGAACCCTTAGGTCAATATGTGCTAGTTGACAAGGTTTGCAAGAATTGCCCATTAATGATTCAAGGTCACTGCTTTTCCGGCCAACTTGATCTTGTTACTATTTGGTGAGTTTGACGTTATCTTGGGAATGGACCGTTAACATTGTATGATGCTAAGGTAGATTGTAAACAAAAGACTCTAGAGTTGAAATGTGAAAATGGAGAAATTACGTGGGTTGAAACAGATGAATCAAATAAATTGCCTATGGTGATTTCGCACATGTCCGCATGCGTAAATACATGAAAAAGGTGTGAAGCTTATCCGCTTATGTAATGAATATTGAGTTGCCTCAATCTGAAATTTGAATCGATCTGGATAGTCTGTGAGTTTCGGATGTATTTCTGAGGAATTGCACAGGTTGCCTCCGAGCAGAGATAGATTTTTCCATTGATTTGTTGCCGCATCTTGCCGATCTTGATTGCTCCATATAGAATGGCTCATCGAATTAAAAGAATTGAAGGCTCGATTGCGGGAGTTAACGGACAAGGGATTTGTGAGACCGAGTTTCTCTCCTGGGTGCTCTGTATTATTCAGAAGAAGAAGGATGGTTCAATGAGACTTTGCATTGATTACCGTCGACTTAATAAGGTGACTATAAAGAACAAGTACCGTTGTTGAGGATTGATGATTTATTCGATCAGTTAAAGGGGCCACAGTGTTTTCAAAGATTGATTTGAGGTCTGGTTACTACCAGCTGAGAGTTAAGGAGTCAGATGTGCCGAAAACCGCCTTTAGGACAAGGTATGGACATTATGAGTTTCTTGTGATGCCTTTCGGCTTAACAAATGCTCCAACTATATTTATGGACTTAATGAATCGGATCTTCCGGCCATATTTGGATAAGTTTGTAGTAGTGTTTATAGATGACATTTTAATTTATTCTCGAGATGAGTCTGAACATGCCGAACACTTGAGAACTATATTGCGATCTTGAGAGAAAAGAAACTGTTTGCCAAGTTTAGTAAAAGTGAGTTCGGCCGTGAAGTCGGATTTTGGGGCATATAGTCTCGGTGATGGTATTCGGTGGATCCAAGCAAGATTTCGCGATCGTTGATTGGAAACCGCCCAAGAATGTATCCGAGGTTAGAAGCTTTTAGGCTTAGCGGGTATTATAGACGTTTTGTTGAAGGATTTTCGATGATTGCCTCTCCTATGACTAAGTTGTTGCAAAAGAATGTTAAGTTTGAATGGACTGATAAATGTCAACAAAATTTTGAAAAATTGAAAGCACGATTGATGAAGCACCAATTTTAGTACAGCCCGAGTCGGGAAAGGAGTTCAGTAATTTATAGTGATGCATCATTGATGGGCCTTGGATGTGTGTTGATGCAAGAGGGTAAAGTGGTAGCTTATGCTTGAGACAGTTAAAACCGCATGAGAAGAACTATCCTACACATGATTTGGAACCGTCATTGTTGTTTTTGCCTTGAAGATTTGGCGACATTATTTGTACGGTGAAAATGCCGAATTTTCTTGATCACAAAAGTTTGAAGTACTTGATGAATCAAAAGGATTTGAATCTGCGGCAATAAGATGGCTTGAATTATTAAAGGATTATGATTTAGTGATTGATTATCATCCGGAAAAGCAAATGTAATTCTTGGCGCCTTGAGCGAAAATTTCTTTTTACTTTGAGAGCCATGAACACGGGTTAGCATTGTCGATGATGGGTCAATCTTAGCGAGAGATGAGAGCTAAACCATTATTTCTCCGCTTGATTTGTGATGCTCAAAAGAATGATAGTGAGTTGCGGATCCAGAGAACTCAATGCGAATCGAGTTACGACTCGATTTTCGAGTTGGACCAGATGAGTGCTTGATGTTTCGAGACAGGATATGTGTCGAAAAAGCGATAAATTGATTCAAAAATATTACATGAGGCGCACAATGGTGTTTATCGGTTCATCTGGTAGCACAAAAATGTATAATGATTTAAAGAAGTCAGATTGGTGGCGGTATGAAAAGGGACATTTCAATTTGTAACCAAGTGTTTGATCATCAACAAGTAAAAGTGAACATCAAGTGCCTTCAGATTACTTCAACCGGTAATGGTGCCTCGAGTGGAAATGGGACAAGATTACCATGGATTTTGTAACCGGTTTGCCTTTAACTCCTAAAAAGAAGGATCTTGTTTGGGTAGTGGTTGATAGATTAACAAAGTCAGCCCACTTTATACCAAGACGCATCTGATTACTCACTTGATAAATTAGCGAATTATATATTGTTGAAATTGTGAAGTTGCACGAGTACCTATGTCTATAATATCGATAGAGATCCAAGATTTACCTCGAGATTTTGGAAAAAGTTACAAGAAGCTTTGGGTACAAAATTGAACTTTAGTACCGCATTTCATCCACAAACAGATGGTCAAACGGAAAGAGTAATCCGGTACTCGAAGATATGCTTAGATCTTGTGTTTTAGAATTTGGAGGTAGTTGGGAGAAATATCTATCTTTGATTGAGTTTGCCTACAATAACAGCTTATCAATCAAGTATACAAATGGCACCGTCTGAAGCCTTGTATGGTCGTAAGTGTCGAACTCCTTTATATTGGACCGAGCTTAGTGAGAAGCAGATTCATGGAGTTGATCTAGTTAAAGAAACCGAAGAGAAAATAAAAGTAATTCGGGATTGCTTGAAAGTCGCTTCAGATCGACAAAAGTCATATGCGATTTAAAAAGAAAAGAGATTGAATTTCGTGGGTGATAAAGTGTTCTTGAAGGTGTCACCATGGAAAAAGATTCGAGATTTAGTCGAAAAGGCAAGTTGAGTCCGCGTTTTATTGGGCCGTCTGAGATTCTTGAGAGAATTGGACCAATGGCATATCGGTTGGCCTTACCGGCGAGTTAGAAAGAATTCATAACGTGTTTCATGTATCAATGTTGCGACGTTATCGTTCGATCCTTCACATGTGATTTCCCAATGAAATTGAGATTCGATCGGATATGACCTATGAGGAGAAACCAATAAAGATTTTGGCTCGAGAGGTTAAACAGTTAAGAAATAAAAGTATAGCTTTAGTGAAAGTATTGTGGCACGGACATGGGATAGAAGAGGCTACGTGGGAACCCGAGGAAGCTATGAGGAAACAAGACCCAAACCTCTTTCTGGGTAAGATTTTCTGGGACGAAAATCTCAAAAGGGGGAGAATTGTGACAACCCGAATTAGGGCCTAATCGGAATAGTGGTTTCGTGACCACAAATCCGAGATAGAAATAATTGTTTTATAATTATTTTGGGGTTTATGATATGATTGCATGATTGTGTGAAAATTTCGTGATGAAATTCTATGCCTAAAGTGCTTAAATTGAAAGTAGGGACTAAATCGAATAAGTTGCAAAATTTGCATCCCGAAGTTTTAGTATGAAATTGTTTTGGAATATTAATTAGGAGGTCTTAAATAGCAATTTGACCAATTTTAAGTTCATGGACAAAATTAGGACATGGAAGGAATTTTTGAAAGTTTAGTAAGGAGGGGCATTTTGGTCATTTGGATATTAAATGAAATAAAATGGGAAAATAACACAAAATTGATCATCATCCTCCTTAGTTGCTGCCGAATTCTCCCTCTCTCCATAGCTAGGGTTTCTTCAATTTTCAAGCTCCATAGTAAGTGATTCCAAGCCCCGTTTTTAATGTTCTTTACGTTTTGGAATCCCGGAAGCTCGATTAAGCTTATGCTAGTAATAATTTAACCTAGGGTTCACATTTGGAAAAATACCCATAGGTGAAATTTGTGTATTTTGATGTTTTATGATAGAATATGAGGTTTTAAATTATGTTAAATAACTTGTGCTACTCGGTTTTAAGTGAAAACGAGTAAAAGCAAGATAATCGGTAAAATACCTATTGTTCATAACTATATGATAGAGTGAGAATTTGATGTTGTTGTAGAAGAGAAAATGTTCAGCATATCATAAAATATAAGAATAAGGGCTGAAATTAAATTCCGAGCCTAGGGGCAAAATTGTAATTTTGAAAAGTTAGGGGCAAAATGTAATTTTTCCATGATGTGATTTTTGGATTGAAATAAATAGTATGAGTATTAAATGAGCTAAATGTGTTATTATAGATCAAGAAAGACGCGAATTGATCTCGAATCAGGGAAGGAAAAGTTTTGGACTAAATTGCAAAATTTCCACATTTTGCACCAAGGTAAGTTTGTATGTAAATATTACAATAATTTCATGTACATTCTTATATTTCAGCCTATTATATAAATATACTAGCTGATGTTAAAATATAAATCGACTATTGGAAGAATGGAAATAAATATAGAGAGAGATCCGGTTGAACATTCGGAGAGATCGAATGAAATAGAGGGCGTAGCTAGGTCACATGTATGATGCCGAGTGCACATCATGTGTACAAGAAAGCTACGAGACACCCAGTAGTAGCTAGGTCACATGTGTGATACGAGATGTATCCCATGTAGACAAGAGAGCTACGTGAAAGATAAATGTAGCTAGGTCGCATGCGTGATTCCAAGTGAAGGACACCATGTAGACAAGAGAGCTACGTGAAAGATAAATGTAGCTAGGTCGCATGCGTGATTCCAAGTGAAGGACACCATGTAGACAAGAGAGCTACGAGACAAATCGGTTAGGTCGCATGAGTGGTACTAAGTGTTCACCATGTGTACAAGAGAGCCGAACTAAACGAAGTATGATGGTGGGGTCGTGTCTTTGAAACCATTAAATATCGAGGATTGATCCGAATTGTTCAACGGGATGGTTTTGTGGTGATATTGTGGTTTGGACCTACACTTATGGTGAATGAAATGTGGTGAAAATGATTTGTGGTATATACATATACAAGATAAAATGAGGTTAGCATAAAGAATGTGTGAAAGAGTGAAATTAGCATTAAAACTGCTTTTTAGATGATAGCGTTGACGTGATTTTGAAAAATCACCAAAAATAGGAGGAATATAATTAGAGGTTGAATGAGATGTGAAATTAAAGTTTAATGAGTCTACTTTCATATAAAAGAAACAGAGCAAGCAAAGGAATTCTATACTTTGAGATATTTACAATTGTATGTGACTTGCTCAGGAGTTAAGGATCGTGAAGATCTACCCGCACTATCATACTTTAGGGTATTTGAACTAAACGTTTTGAATTATGGCATGTATAGTAGGCTTAATTATTTTGTTACGTGTCATATTTGTCTAGGTTTAAAATATTAGTTACAAGATGCTCGACCAAATAATTTGTACAAGCCATTAAAGTTGGCTAATATTGTTCAAGATATATATTATACGATGCACTATCAAATTGGATGACATATTTATATTTCGGTTATGTTTAATGGTATGTGTTATGTTCTGGTAATACCTTGTATCCTGTTCCGGCGACGGTAATGGGTAAGGGGTGTTACACCTTGAAACAGTTGAAGCTGCATGAAAAGAATTACCAAAGCACGATTTAGAGTTAGCAGCCATTGTGTTCGCATTGAAGATTTGGCGTCATTATTTGTTCGGTGAGAAATACCATGTTTATTCAGATCACAAGAGTTTGAAATATCTGATGACTCAGAAAGATTTGAATTTACGACACCAGAGGTGGCTTGAATTACTAAAAGATTACGAGCTAGTGATTGACTACCATCCGGGAAAAGCAAATGTGGTTGCTAATACGTTAAGTAGGAAATCTTTTTTTGTTGTACATTCAATGAATACTCAGTTGGCTCCATCTGATGACGGCTCAGTTGTAGATGAATTCAAAGCAAGACCGTTGTTTTTACAGCAGATTTGCAAAGCTCAAAAAATTGATAATGAAATATTAGCAAAACAAGCTCAATGTGATTTGAACCTTGATTCAGAATTTCAAGTTGACGCTGATGATTGTTTGAGATTCAGAGGTCGACTATATGTTTCGAGAAATTCAGAGTTGATTCAGATGATTTTGAATGAAGCATATTGTAGTTGTTTATTTGCCCATCTAGGAAGCAAGAAAATGTATAATGATTGAAATAGCTTTATTGGTGGCATGAAATGGAACGTGACATTTTAGAGTTTGTTTCTAAATGTTTGATTTGTCAGCAAGTTAAAGCTAAGCATCAGGTACCGTCTAGTTTATTGCAGCCGATTATGATTCTTGAGTGAAAATGGGATAGAGTGACTATAGATTTTGTTTCGGGTTTGCCCCTATCTTCGAGAAAGAAAGATGCGATCTAGGTTATAGTTGACAAATTGACAAAATTGACTAAATTCATTCCTATACGAATGGACTATTTGTAACACCCCCAATCCCGTATCCGTCGCCGGAATAGGTAAAGGGGCACTACCGGACTTGAAACTCATATCAGAACAGTAATTTTTTTTTTGAACATTCCTTTAGATAAGTACTAAAGACATTCAGGGATACAATTTAAACTTCTATAAGTATACATTCAAAAGATGCCATTTTCGCATGGCTTATATACATTAACCAAAACATTCTTCGGCCACTGGTCTATTCTATACATGCCATAAAATAATTCAAAACATAACAGTAACAAGCAGTGGATAGTGATAGTGTGACTAGTTGCTGACGATCCCCGAGCCTGTAGCTTCGAAATGAGATCTATAAAACAGAGGAAACAAAGTAAACGGAGTAAGCATTACAATGCTTAGTAAGTTTTAAGCAATGTCAACAGATAACAATCAAATTATAACATAGTTGTTCGTATTTTATTTCACTCTTCCTTGACATACCATCCCTTTCGAATATGCACATCTCATCATATACAATAGGCGATAAACTTTCACATAAAAGTGAGCTCATGTGACATAGATATATTGTATAATTTCAAATAACCTCTCACACTGATCCGATGTCACATAATCATAGGAATAGTCTCATAGATTGCTCACGTATGCATCACATAACTACCTTATGATTTAGTTCAAGTCAAGCTCACATATAAACTTGGAGTACATACTGCTTAACCTTCGCATTGAATATATTTATAAGCAATTCTTATTACGAAGTCTTATAGCTTTAACCTCTACTCGGATTATCGGCGAGACCTTTAGCTCAGATGAAATCTCCACACGAAGTTATCGGGTCTTACCCGGGCAAAATCTCCACATGTAGTCATCGGGTCTTACCCGGACATAATCTCCACACGTAGTCGTCGGGTCTTACCCGGAATATATTTCCAAGTTTCATGTACATTTAATCACATGTTACAACATTCACATCGACTGTCATATTTGAAATTCATTTGCCTCATCAATATCTAATAATACACACCTTTCACATTTGGTCATTCGGCCACAATATACACACATCTCCTACATATTTCACACTAGCCATTCGGCTTTACCACATATACATATCTCATACATATTTCACACCAGCCATTCGGCTTTACCACATATACATATCTCACACATATTTCACATTAGCCATTCGGCTTTACCACATATACATATCTCATACATATTTCACACTAGCCATTCGGCTTTACCACATTTACATATCTCATACATATTTCACACTAGCCATTCGGCTTTACCACATATACATATCTCATACATATTTCCACAAATACATATCTCATATATATATTTCACATTAGCCATTCGGCTTTGCCACATATACATATCTCATACATATTTCACATTAGCCATTCGGCTTTACCACATTTACATATCTCATACATACTTCACATTAGCCATTCGGCTTTACCACATATACATATCTCATACATATTTCACATTAGCCATTCGGCTTTACCACAAATACATATCTCATATATATATTTCACATTAGCCATTCGGCTTTACCATATATACATATCTCATACATATTTCACATTAGCCATTCGGCTTTACCACATATACATATATTTATCTTGTGCATCAATTTCAGCAATAGCTTATAAGCAACTCAAATAGTTTCATCAATATTTACAACAAATTCACATATTCACTACAAGCTGTTTTCCTGAGCAATAGTCACTAAATTATTTATAACTGGAGTTACAAAACTCAAAATCAATTGCCGTTATTTTTCCCTGAATATAGACTCATGTATCTTCCATCCATAAAATTTTCAGAATTTTAGGTTTGGCCAATCAATACCAGATTTTTCTTAAAGTTTTCCCTGTTTCACTGTTTGACTAATCTGACCACTCTTCACTATGAATCAAATTTCTCATTGTACAGAATTCAAAATATGTTCTATTTGATTTCATTTGAAACTACACTCATTAAGGAGTCTAAGCATATAAATTTTATCTTATAACCATTTTTGTACAAATTATAATGATTTTCTAAATACAGAACAGGGGATTTCGGAGTCATTCTGACACTGTCTCACACAACTTTAAATATCTCTTTATAGGAAATTTCTTTGCTTACATGGTCTCTTTTATAAGAAACTAGACTAATTAAGCTTTGATTACATATTTTATTCAACCTATAATTCCACACCAACAATTTATAGTGATTTTCTAAAATCACGTTACTGCTGCTGTCCTAAGCAAATTATTACAATTTGCTCTTAAATTTCCAAGTCCAAACACTTATGAACTTACCATTTGAGTTTAAGGCATATCATGGCCACATCATATCTTATTAAATCAACTCATTATGTCCTATTATGATTGAATTTACTCAACGTTTAATCACTTAAAACTTACCTTGGAAGTGGTCGACGACTAGATATCCACGGCTATTCGTTTACTTTCTCTTTTCCCCTATCCGACTTTGATCCTCTTTGCTCTTAAGCTTAAGTAAAACAATAGATTTGCTTAAGTACTTAACTAATATTATTCACTTGACAATCACATTTGGCAATCACATATCATTTAATCTATATCTAAAACAATAGATTTCGATATGTATCATATTTAATAAAACATGCCATGACTCGATTTCATGCTTATTTAATTTATATCTAATTCACATTCACAAGCAAGGAGTCACTTAATTTATCATGCTTCCTTATACATGAATTTAATCATATTGCCGAATGTCCTTATGTGTACATGGTACATACATAAGGCATATATATATATATACCTATATATGACCATTACAATTTAAACATTTAATTTTAATCAGCAAGCTTTATTTCAACTATTTAAGGTGCAAACCAATTATGTTATTCATTAACATTTCGTCATATTAAATCTTTGATTAACCAATTTAACACATACCAAAATCCAATCATACATCTAACCTTTATCTCAATACTAAACCGAGTTACAAGATTATACATTACACTAAGCATATCATTAAACATACCTATTCAATTTAGCTAATTTCATAGCCGATTAATCACCTTACCCCACATTACTCAATGCCGAATATCAACCCAACATCACAAGCATAATCACCATGAAACTTACCTTAATACACATATATGCATGTTCACATTCATCACATTCGCCATTATAAGCAAAACAACCATTCAAAGCTCACTTCAATTATTTAACAAATAAAACTAATGTTTAATACTATCTCCCAATTTGGTATGAGTTACCGAATGAAATTAAACTCCTAATTCATGCACTAAAATCACATTTGGCACAAGCAAACTTCATTTCAATTATGCCACTCTTAAACTTATCCATAATACCCTAAGTTCATTTAGTAGCTAGGCAACAATTATACAAAAACAACAAGCATTTAACAACAATGTGCTTAACCAATTTCTTAAGCATACATTCGGCAATATATATATATATATATATATATATATATATATATTAATGACTAAAACACTTAGGCCAATTCTAAAACATCCAAAAATCTTCATGCTTACATGCCATAACCGTATGGTTCTTATCACACTTGGACCACAAAATGCATAAATTTCACAAATTCTAATTACTATCATAAGCTCAATTTCGGCTAACACTCAATTAAATACTTACAATTTAGCACTAATTTAGCATTTCAACATAGCCGATTGTCATTAAGCAATTAAGCCACAAACATTTAATTTTACCAAGCTCAACTCATCTATAATCAACCCTCAATACACTAAAGCATCCAAAAACAACATCAAAGAAAAACATCCATGACCGAATGTCATCTTCATAACTTTACAAAAACATTTGCCATGAGCTAGCTTCTATACTTGATGACCACTCCAAATATACAAAGATTTTCAATGAAAGAGCATTAACATACCTTAATATTAACCTAAGATGACCGAATGCTTCCCTCCCTTCTTCCTCTTTTCATTTCGGCCAAGAAGAACCGATTTCTCCTTTCCTTTTTCCTCCCTCTTTCATTCTTCTTTTCTTTTATTATCCTTCTTATTTCTTTTATTTATTTCCTTTCTTTTACATAAAATAATAACCATTTAATTAAGATTTACTACATATTTTAATATATGTACCATCATGGCCAGCCACTATGTATAAAAAAAGGAGTATTTGACATGCAAAACCATTGTTTTCACTACATGCTTTAATAGATCCTTATAGATTAACCTATCACATTTCAAAAGTGTCACACATAAGTCCTATTAACTAAATTCACATGTAATCGACTAAATCGAAGCTTAAAACTTTCACACATTCATATTCACATATTTTAGACAATATATATCATATTCAAATACTTCGGTGACTCGGTTTAGCGGTCCCAAAACCGCTTCCCGACTAGGGTCAATTTAGGGCTGTCACACTATTTGCTTGAAGAGTTAGTTGAGTTGTATATCTTCGAAGTTGTGAGATTACACAGAGTACCTGTTTCTATTATTTCGGATAGAGATTTGAGGTTCACATCGAGATTTTGGAAGAAACTGCAAGATGCATTAGGTACAAAACTACATTTTAGTACTGCATTTCATTCACAGACAGATAGTCAATCCAAGCGGGTTATACAGATACTCAATGATTTGTTGAGATGTCGTATTCTTGAGTTCGAAGGTACGTGAGAAAAGTATTTGTCGTTGATTGAATTTGCATATAACAACAGTTTTCAATCGAGTATTAAAATGGCACCTTATGAAGCTTTATATTGTCACAAGTGTCGAACACCGTTGTACTGGACTGAACTTAGCGAGAATAAGTTTCACGGGGTTGATCTGATTAGAGAGACTAAAGAAAAAGTGAAAGTAATTTGTAATAGTCTGAAGGCAACGTCATATCGTCAGAAATCGTACGCAGATTTGAAATGGAAAGATATTGAGTTTCAGATTGGCGATAAAGTGTTTCTGAAAGTTTCGCCGTGGAAAAAAAATATTGTGGTTTGGTCTAAAAAAATTGAGTCCGCGATTCATCGAACCGTTTGAGATTATCGAGCGAGTCGGACCAGTGGCTTATCGGCTAGCATTGTTGTCTGAGTTGGAAAAGTTCATAATATATTTCATGTATCAATGCTTCGACAATATCGATCTGATTCTTCACATGTTATTTCCCCGACCGAGGTTGAAATTCAACTAGATATGTCATATGTTGAAGAACTGGTTCGAATCTTAGCTCGTGAGATCAAAGAGTTGAGAAATAAAAGAATAGCGTTAGTAAAAAGTATTATGGCATGGACATGGGGTAGAAGAAGCTATGTGGGAACCCGAGGATGTTATGAGAAAGCAATATCCGAACCTATTCACTGGTAAGATTTTCGGGGATGACAATCTCTAAGGGGAGAGAGTTGTAACAGCTCGGTTTTAGCTAAATCAGAATAATGGTTTTAGAACCACAAATTCGAGGTCATAAAATTATTTTAATATTATTTTTGGTGTTTATAGCATGTGATTATATATGTGTGAAAATTTCGTGAGTTAATTTTATCGTTTGGATGCTTAATTTGAAAAAAAGGACTAAATCGCGTAAAATTTAAAAGTTGTATTCTATTTGATAAAAGTGTCTAATTGCTATGGCTTATTAAATGTGAGGTCCTTATTATTTTATTAGACCATTAATAGTGGAAATTTTCATAAATGGGCATCCATTAAGTTGTTTTTAAAAGGTTTAATTAAGGTTAAATTTGTAAAATGGTTATTAATGATAATAAAATAAAACAAAAGCCATTTCATCTTTAATTTCTCTTCATATTAACCGAAAAACAAAAGAAAATAAGGGTTTTGGGAGCTTAGAAGGTTTGGCCCTTGTTCATTTTGATTGGTGTATGTTTTGAGCTCGATTTTTGATGATTTCTATGTTTTTGTGATCGCTGCTTTGAGTACTAGCTAGCCCAGGCCCTAATTTTTGAATTTTTTGATGATTTTGTAAAGTACCATTGTTGAATTTATGAGCTTTGTGATGGTTGATGATGAATTATGGAAGTTAAATGACAGATTATCAAGTTTTGTTAAATGATTTTGAGTGAAAATGCCTAAATAAGATAAAATTGTGAAAAGTGTAAATTGAGGGGTTAAATTGTGAAATAAATGAAAAATATGGGCTACTAGGGACCTATAGAGAATTTGGCCAAGAATGGGTTTTGTCAAATTTTGTGTAATTTGTGAAATAAGGACTAAATTGTAAGAAATGTGAAAGTTTAAGACCAAAGTGTAAATTGGATTAAATATATGTTCGTAGATGAAATTGAATGATTTAGTGATTAAATGGATTAATATTGAATATATATAGATCAAGAACGAAAGAAATTGGATTTAGATCGGGGGAAATTGAAAGTTGTCGAATAATCGATCTAGTCCGTTTATCTTGAATACGAGGTAAGTTCATATGCAAATAAATGTCTTTAAATTGAATTATATGTGTTTATTTTTCATTGAATAGTTATCAATATTGAACGAGTAAGTACAAGCAAGAATCGACAAAGATACGACATCCGAAAGTCCCGTACGAATTTTAGGAATAGTATAGGATACGAATGTCATGACATTAGGTTATTGAGATGTGATTACATGTAAGACCATGTCTGGGACATTGGCATTGTATTATGATTTTGTGTAAGACCATCACAAGGACATTGGCATCGTATTATGATTTCGTGTAAGACCCAGTCTGAGACAATGGCATCGATATGTGATAACATGTGAGACCATATCTAGGATATGACATTGTACGAGCTTAAGTGATTTCCAAGTATCTTTAACGATTCTGAATTGTTCAACAGGAAAATTCAAGTCAAGAAAGAATGTGTGAATGAGTTAAGTGACTCAGGTACATATGAGATTCATACGAGTATTGAAAAGGGAATTATTTGATGAATTGAATTATGATATTGAATACGTGCACAATGAGAAAGGTTTGTGAACTTGTATGTGTTTAGCTATACTTAGCATAATTGAATTGATATGAAAATATTGATATGATGACTTTATTTGTATATGGCTTACTTTCATTATTTTATAGATTATTGAAGCTAGCTCAGACTCGGGGATCATCGGGAAACGTCATCACACTATCGATCATCTTGTTGGTACTTTTGGAGCTTTGTATATATGGTATATGACATGTATAGGCTAGTGTTATCTTGGTATGTTTTGAGTTATGATCTTAGCCATGAGATTTGACTTGTAAATGGTGATGTCTATGGCCATTTAAATTGGCTTGAATTATGTGTTTGATAAATGATATATGTGATGTATATAATGCCTATGTGTTGGCTTGTTGGGTATGGTTATATGGTTGCTCTTTTAGATAGTTGTAAGTTGTAGTATTATTGCTTGGAAGTTGGTATATTATGGTTTGATTTTGAGGTGATGATATTGTGTGTTTTGGTGATATGAAATAGATGATAAGTTGATGAGGAAATGCATTTGGAACTTATGTAAGTTTTTGATGATTTTGGCATAATAATTTGGTATGTTTTAAATATGGAATTGAGTAGTTGAAATGGTTGTGGATAGATGGCATGATCTATGTATGGAATAGCATGTTTTGGTTGCTTATATATGTATTGAAATGGTACCAATTTGGTTGTTATGTGTGCATGAAAGAAGGGTGATAAATTGGCTTTACAAATGGCCTATTTTTGTCCACACAGGCAGAGACATGAGCGTGTGTTTTAGCCGTGTGCGTCACACAGTCATGCTACACGATCGTGTGTCCCATTGGGTACCTTTTCGAATTAAGTCAGTATACCCTACATGTTTGACACGGTCTAGACACACCGGCGTGTCTACTGGCCATGTGTGGCACACGGGCTAGCACATGGGTGTGTGACTGGCCGTGTGACCCAAGTTTGTAACCCCTCAAATTTTCCCACAGCCTTGACACAGGGGCGTGTCTTCGTCCGTATGGTACAAGCCAGTATGTATGTCCTGTTTCCACACGGCCTATGACATAGCTGTGTTTGGTGGCTGTGTGAGGCACATGGCTTGTTCACACGGGCGTGTGACCCTTAAATGCAAGAAAATTTTATAAGTTTCCCAAAGTTTACAAATGTTATCGGTTTAGTATCGAACCACTTCTAAGCATGTTTTAAGGTCTTGTAGAGCCTTATAAGAATGTGAATAATTTGAATGGATTTTTATTATGAATGCATAAATGTATGTGAACGAGGTGTATTATTTGGTAATGCCTCAAAACCCTATTCCAGTGATGGATACGGGTTAGGAGTGTTACATAACATCCCTTCTTCCTAAATTGTAATTGTAGAAAAGATGGGGTATTTTCTTAGAAAACAAAAATTGTGGTTGAAATAGTGCTTGGAATTGTGTCTATAGTTTCAACTATGAAATCAAAAGTACATAAATGTAAAGATGAGCATCGTGATTGTTTACGTAGTTCGACTTCAATCTTTGTTTGCAAGGCCTTGCCTAGAGCAATGATCCACTATATTTCTCATAGTACACCCAATGATTTAAGTCCTAACATTAGGCTAACTCTCACCAGTTTAGCCACCTTACTATTGTACAAAGACTTGATCAGTCTCCCATTAAGCTCCCCCTTCGAAAGCTTAGTTTTGTAATCTAAGAGACGATCTTGATTGCTTACAAAAATAATGCACACATAAAATGTTCCTAACTTGAACAAATTTATGCTCTATCTATCTCTAGGTTACTCTTTAACCTAGACAAAACTTAAGTTTATATACTACTTATGTTTTACTTACATAAGAGTCATAGTCTAATCACTTTTCAATAAAAGTAAAAGTAGAAATCAGCATAGGATAATAATTCCATAAGAGTCTCGATGTAATTCAATGTCTTCAACTATAGAAAGTGACTTTACTTGTTTTATGAATAACCTCTCAAGTAATTAATTTTCAAGTCTTCGATTTTAACTCAATTAATTTTCAAATCTTCATGTTTTGGGCTCTAACTCATCCAAATATCTTCAAAATAGATAGCCCAATGCTTTTGTTCTAAAATTTGTCAACTCTGAAAATAGACAAGTACGACAATGAAATAGTGTCTGAAGTTGTGGCCACTATTTCAACCATGGAAACAACCACAAAATTTTTACTTACCTTCAAATATGTCAACAATCTCCCCCCCCCGACAATTTTTGAACAAAACATATATAGGGAAAAATAAAAGCATCAGGATTACATATTTTCCCTATAAGGATCTCGCCCTTAATAAAAAAATCGTAACTACTTTATCTTGAACCATTAAAGTAGGTATTAACATAGTAAAGACAAAAAGTAAAGGCTTGTTAATATGATTCAAAACATATAAGGGCAGAAGTACAAGATTACTAGATTCAGCGAATCACTACACTTGATTAATGAGAATTGGAATCCTAAGTTTGTGGTTAGTTATTCCAAAAAAGATGTACTCTCTCACTACACCCTCTTTTGTTCAATGATTGTGAAGGGTGTTGGAAAATCATGTTTAGAAAACGCAGCGAAAAATAAATTTAGGGCAAAACCAGAGTTTTAATATTTTTTCCAAAAGAAGAACTTGGTTGTGATATCTAAAGTAATAAACACTTAATCAAAATTGTACCTTTTCAATTTGTTTAGGATGAACGTTCGATCGAGTTGTCTTTTCCGTTATCCTCAAGCTCATGTTTGCCGAATGTGGGCTCGCCTCGAATAAGAAAAATTTTTCACAAAAATTACCAGTAGGGTAATTTTATAATTTCTATAAACTTTTGGGCTAAATTGTAAATAAGAAAAATATCTCTAGAAATTTTCTAAAATAATTTATTTAGAGAATTTTCTCTCTACAATTTTTTTTTGAATTCAAGTGTGTGTAAATAATGACCCAATGCTCTCTTTATATAGAGAGAGTTTAGAGAGTTTGACTATGATTAAACTTAATCACTTTAATATTAAATTAATATAATATTTATCAAGATAAATATTAGATTAAATTTAATATTAAATTTTATTAAATTAATAAAATATTTATCTATAAGATAAACATTAAATTAAATTTAATATTAAGATAATCACTTTAATATTAACTTAATAAAATATATTAAGATGAGTATTACATTAAATTTAATATTAAATCTATTAAAATAGTATTAGTTTTGGAATAGTTAATCTAAAATCAAATTATTTGTTACAGTTCCAATAGGAGTGTAATTCTTTCACTACTCAACCACCAAATACCCACCACCGTTGACCATTTGCCAACCACTAGAATGTCGCCATCGCAGCCACCGACACCTTGAGCTGGTTCAATTTTTGCCAGTTCGATACGGGCCAATGATGGCTCGATTAGTCCGGTCCAACCACTGGTTGGACCGTCAATCCAGTTTCACATACTAGGCTTGGTTCGACTAGTTTTTGGGTCTTAGTCTCAGTTTTGGGCTCTCGAGCCCAATTAATGATCTCAGGCTCAATTTTCAAGTTCAATTAGCCATTGGGTCCATTGTCTGATTTTAAAATTAATTTCCAAAAATATCATATTAATTTTAATTAATTTGATTAATTTAATTTTACTTGATCAAAATTAAATTTCTCAAAAATCACTTAGAGTTTCCAAATAAATTTTTTAAGAAAAATTTTTAATCAAATTTTCTAGTTGAACAATTCTTATAAGCCCCCCAATTTAATTTCAAATTGAATAAATAGACTCAATTAAATTATTTCCAAAGCCATAGAATTTTCTTCTTATTCAAATATAGTCTCATCGAGCTTTTGTTGAGCTAGTGGAGGGATCAATCAGACGTATACATTTAGGCTCTAGTAATTGCAATTATGTCTAGAAGTATCGTTCCGATAATTCACAATTACTTAATCATGGAGTAAGTTCACAAGAAGTACCATGATTGAAAACTCATTACTTTGTATACTCTTTACGGAAGTAATTCATCCAACTGTTTTGTCCAATGACCTCATCATGTGTGTGTTACCCTCATATGATATCCTTGATTCCTCTGGGCTAAATCCGTTCACTCAATATAATCCTATTTTATTTCATTGTCACTATTGTGTCTTCTTAATGATTAATATGATCACTTTCAATAAATTATTGTAATAAATTGTTCATTTGAGAATAAGTAACCCGTATCCACGTTCCATATTTATCAATCCACATAATGCCAATGAGAATATATCGTTAACTCTTTAATTGAGTTATGAATTCCACTATTGCTAGTAAAGCCATGGCATACACAAGTCATGTACCCAACATACTGGCTATCGGCTCGATCATCTTTAGAGCATAAGCCTCCACTTATGTCAAAACACATAAGTTACATACACATGGCCAGTGACTAACTTAGGATTTAGGTAAATCACGCCATGAATGTCACAAGTGAATTAATCTACAAACGAATTTAGAATTAATTAATCTTGGGTTCAGTCCAATTTATTATTTTGTCAATAAATACATGTATGTCTCTACCCGTGGAGTCAACTGCTCTGATAGCCAAGACTAGTCATCTCCTTAATTGGAATTATAGATGACATAATAATCCTTCTCGATATTTGAATAAAATGCTCACTTTGATCCTTTTACAGTATTACAAACTCGTTTAGATTATCTACTGAAGTAACTCGTCTTTCTCACAATGTAAGTGTTCTTACAATGCCACTTATCATCAGTTTAAACTTAGACAATTAATGAACTAATATTTGATTGTCACAATTTCGTTATACATGCAAAATATGAAAGACAAAAATAAAAAAAGACATAACAAAAATTTATCTATCCATCATTCAAATATATAGAAAATAATTACATGTTCACTACAATATGGGCACATTTCTCAACAAAGGGATCACTAAAGTTGTCTAGCCAAGATATCCAACTTTTTGGCCAATAACTTATTGTTGCATGCTTTAAGGTCCTTGATCTTCCTTTCATTGGTAGTAATTTAGTCAGAAAGCAACTTGAGAAACCATTGATCAACAACAACTGATGTACTTGAGGACCCAAGAATTATGCCAAAATCTATGCCAATAGTTTCAAGCACTATTGTGTTTTCAGTATAGGCTTCTTTCTTTTGCAAATTGCTAGGGTCTAGGGGAGCATGCCTCCTTTCTAATCACTAGTGAGAGAACAATAGTTCTAGAGGCATCTTCTCATACTTCTTAATAAACTTGGAAATTTTGTCATTTTGCAAAACTAAGATTTGAAATGTGAGAGATGGATAGGGAAGACTAAGCAAACTATACACATTTGCAACATGTTGACAAATCTTTGTGAAAATCAAGTCTCTAATATCGAATTGGATCCCAACTCCCACCTTTTTTAACAAGGAAGACATCTTCTTGGTCACATTGTGACTTTGGTTGTTAGGAAGTAAATTCCTCATGGTTATTGCATAAAGTACAGCATAAGTTGGTTCCAAGGTTGATAAATGAAGTTTTGAACCAACATACATGTGAGGTGAACTCCATTGGTAATCTGGGCAACAATAGTGTCTTTAGATTCCCCAAATTCTACATCTTTGGAGCAAGGACGGTGGAACAAGTGTTTAATTTGTGTAGGCCCAAACTTGTACCATTTGCCTTGCACGTATACCTTGTGATGCAACTTGCTGGTAGGTCATCAATGCTTTGAAGTCGGTTGGCATAAAACTCCAGTACTAACAGCACGTTTGGTTGGATGGAATTGCTATTCCATTCATGCCCAATTCTGCGCTACAGTAATTTTTTGCTATTACACCGTTTGGTTCACCATTTACTTCATTCCACCTATTTGCTATTACACTCATATTCTCTCAGATACTGTAATGGTTATTCTGGGGTGGGGGCTGTGAATTGCTATTCAACACCAGACGCGTAAAATTAATCCCCAAAATAACCTGCTTTCTTCTCCTTTACTCCAGATTTCTTCCTACATTTTTCCCCAAATCAACAGCACGTTCGCCCTTCATTTTCATCTCCGGTACGTTTTCTTTTTTTTTTTTTATGATAAGCTCTTGTTTTCTATTTCTCCTTCCTCATAACTTAATAACTCTTCTTGTATAAAACTTCGTAACTCTTCTCATGGTCATCTTTGATTGTCAAAATTTGTTATGGGTCTCTGATATATTTCTTTGTTTCCTTGGCTTATGAAACTGAAGGCATCGATTGTTTTTTTTTGTTTGATTCTTGATTGACTAATGTCGCCTGGTAATGAGTATCAAACTTATGAATTTGATGTTAGCTTGGCTAAGTAGTTTTACAAAAAGTTGGGTTTAAGACCCTGAAATCTTTGTCCAAATTTCAGCCTATAAATCCTGATTGGGTTTAATTAAGCAGTTCAACTCAACTCAAAGAACCAACCAAAGTACTAACTCGTGTCTGACTGTCATGTCGGTTTATTGTTCATTGCATACCATAGTTAATATCTTAGAAAAAAATTATTTTCGTAAGGCAAAGCCGGCCATGGAGGTGGAAGAGCTAGAGAAGAGAAAGTCCAGAAAGATTACGTCTTCTTCTCCTTCTTCAGCTCTTATAATTAACCTTGATGATAGCTGCCTTATGCATATTTTCAGCTTCTTATCTCCCATTCCAGGTTGGGTATTTTCCCCCTATAAACCCTTTTCTTAATAAATATTTATCATTTGATCTCAGCAAATGTTAGTTCATTTAGTGCTACGGTTCTTTATTTATCTTTGATTTTGTATTTGTTCATCTGGGTATTAAGCAAGTTGTGTTAATTTCACCCAGTCATTGGTTTTGGTTTCATAGGAAGTTGGCTTACGGTCAATTATATTTTTTTTAGGTAATGATGGAATTGGATTTTTTTGTAGGCATTTTATATTGGTGTTTAGAAATTTATGTTGTTTTTAGATTTATAGGAAATGAAGTAATGGTTAATTCAAGTTATTTTAGGTTAATTATATTTGTTAGGAATTTCTCTTCAAGTTCTTATGATGGAGTGAGAAAGTATATGTAAGGTATTTGGCCCAGATTGTTCTTATTTTAGAAGAAATGAACATGGATATTCTTTGTGAAATGCATGGAATGATATATCCTGACACTCTTTTTCTTCTTGTATTTGGTGGATGTCTCCCAGTTTTTGGTGCTTTGACTACTTATGCTAAGGTGGAGGTGAGCACAACTTTACAAATGTTGGGATTTATGTAATGTCATCGAAAGATTTCTTTTATTAAATGCTTCCAAATTAGTGGGTATTCTTGTAACTTTGGTTATGTGGTGCTAATGATAGGATGTTTAGTTGTTTCCTAAGAGAACTTGATGCTAATGAGGTAAAAATGTCTGAAAGGAACCCATTCAAGTAATTTGCTTTGCAATAGCATTCCTATTTTGTCTTTTCCTTCATTTTATTTTTCCATTGGCATTCGGAAATTCCACATTTTAGCAACATTGAAAGCATTTTAGTAGGCACCACCATTTCTGATGCTTTTTAATCCTTGTACGAAGTGCGATCTCTTTTTCATATTGCTATTGAGTTGCAGATCGGTATAACATCATGTTAGCTTGAGGAATTGTTTTATGCTTCTCATGGTCATCTTTGATTGTCCAAATTGTTTTTCTTGCTGAAAGTTGTATAGCTAAAACCCGTTGTTAACATTTAGAATAGGGAGGTATCAAAATTTGTTATGGGTCTCTGATTTTTTGCAATTTACCAACACTACACTAGTTGCAATTTACCAACTTGGGATCTATTTCTTTTTTAATGTTGGATTATGTATATTATGCATGTAACCTTAGAAGCAAGATTTTTAATAATGCAAATGCAAGTTTATGTGGAAATTGTGGTACTGATGATACTTTATCAGCTATTGTTCCTAGACCTTCAGTCTTGATTATCGATTTCCACAGTCTTGAGGATTATTTAAGTGTAATTTTCAAGACCTAAATCTCTTGGAACTTGTCATAGTTTCATTTTTTTTATCTTTTCATGGTTTCATTTTTGTTTTTAGGCGTTTAGCTAAGTAACTTATATCTGAGAAATGACTGATTCCTTAACTTATTTTTTAGGCAACGACTTTGAGTTCCTTGATCTTGGAATAATAATTAGCATATAATATCAGCTCCATATCTTTCAATGGCAATAAAACTTCATTTTTTTCTTTTTATGTCTCTGTTTCTAGTTTTGCTGGATTTGCCATGTCAAACAGTTTTTCTTTTTCTTTTTGTGTGTGTATGTGTATGTATTCTCTTTAGCTTTGAAGGATGACCTAATAATTGTACAACGGGACAATCTAAACTCTATTACTGCTGATTTTTTGTTAGATTAGAGTGAATTAGATATTAAAGACGGGTTTGCTAATGAGTCCCCTTAAGAAACTCTTTAAACTTAGTTAATATTCTGTTTATGGTCATAACATTGTATTGAATGTAGTAGTTGATAACTTATCATTTTTAGTTGGAACCATTATGTGTTAAAGGTGTAGTGGTATATTATTATTTCAACAAGGGACATATGGTTTAATAAGGTTGTGTTTTCTTTGGTAGAATTGACTTCAAGATAAGGACCATAGAGCTTGATAGAAAAAGGATCAAGTTGCAAATACTGCTGGGCAATAGAGGTTTCGTACAATAATTATTGGGTATTGTTTTGGGTATTATTTTGCATAAATCTATTATTTGCATAATTATTGGGAGGAATAATGCAACTTTTTAAATATAAACTATCAAATAATATTGCTAACAAAGATAGTTTGAAAGAAGATTGATAAGCAAGATCTTTGGCATTATATAAAATATCTGTTTTACCATTTACGAGGATTGATGTAAGTAATGAGAATCCCTAAGATATTTCATCAAGATGATGAGATAGATGTAAAGGCCAAGGGAAAATATAAAAGATAGATGTAAAAGCCAAGGGCAAATATAAAACAAATTGCAATTTGCACCTTAAAAGAAAGGGAAAGAACTATTTTGGCATATATGCCTTCATATCACTTACTCATGCTGAGTTGTCTATACATATCTATCTTTTGTTTTTTCCTCAATTAACATTCCTACATTTTATCTCATACTAAATAAATAATGAGTTAGTATTTGATATACTAATAATATGTTTTTTTTTATTATTCCACAAACAATTTTAAAAATTGTCACGCATCTCTTTTTTTAACATTTTATTATACTTTTTAAGACACTTGTTAATTTCTTGACCCTACTTAATGAAATTTAAAACTCCCATAAATAAAATGAAAAGCTTATTTGAATACAAAACAAAAGATTATAAATTTACTAAAATGTATTTTTATTTAAAATTGTGAATTGAGTTATACATATATATATATATATGTGAAACAATTATATATATATTTATTAGTACTTTATTATTTCATATCTTTGTTATGGAACATTATTTATAAAATATCTAAAAATAATGATCTTATTTCATGATTCAAAAGTTTACACTCATGTACTTTATCTTATTACTTATATCATTATTATAAAATTTTCAATTCCATAAATATACATAGAGAATATTGCTTATAAATCTCAAATAACTACATGTAAAATATTTATAATGTTTCAATGACTACATGTAAAATGTTATAAGTGATTTAACAATTATAAGTGAAGGAGTATAAGTATTGAGTTATGTTTCTTAGTTATTAAAAGTTGTGCTTCTTAAACTTATTTGAATAATTATATCTATTGTTAAAAGATGTGAGTATTCAAATAAACATTTATTTGGATAATTGTATTTATATAAATAAACATGAAATTCTTTGAAAATAAGATCAAATTTCAGTTGCAACAAACTTTAAAACTTTGAAAATGATATTATTATTATACACTACTAAATGCTTGATAAATTATTTACTTATACATAAGCAAATATATTTTTAAACAGACTTATCCTATTTATTAATATGTATTGTTCATTTTTTCTTTGACAGTTTGCTATTGCTTCCTCTTCTTATTTGGCTTGTTTGATTGCTTCCTCACCCAGAGTTGAACATTTTGTATTCACTGAATCACTGTAAGTTCTTTGGCAATTAAATTCTTTGATTTTGTTTTACTTTTGTTGAAATTAGTATTGGAGAAATGTGACGCTTTTACTATGATTTGAAGATATGTAACACTTTAATATCTTGCAGTAATGGCTCGTCTGCCTTTAATAGTACAAAGTGAGAGGCATAAAAGAATTGGTCTTGCTATTACAATATGGTTGCAAATGTGTACAGTTGCGAGTTGGTTCTTAGTTGCATTGGGTGCCATTCATAGCCTACATACTTATAGACCAAGGATTAGATCCTATATTTTAGATTTTTATGCAAAACAAGATTATGTGAAAAGACTTGTATATGCTAGTGATGAGACATGTATTGAACAAGTTAGGATGAATAGAACTACCTTTTTTAAACTATGTGAGTTGTTACAAACTTTAGGGGAATTGAAGTCATTAAGGAACATGCTTGTTGATGAGCAAGTGGCAATGTTTTTACATATCATTTCTCATCACCTTAAAAATCAAGTTTTCAAGCATCACTTTAATAGGTCCGGGGAAACCGTTAGCAGATCATTTCACAATGTTTTAAATGTTTTCATACGCTTACAAGATGTGTTATTTAAAAAGGCAGAGCCAATTACAGCTAATTCTACAGACCCAAGGTGGAAATGGTTTAAGGTATTAGAGTGAGTTCTATATATAGCTCGTATATAATTTAGTACATTTGGATTTAAATATAGTATTCTAACTTGAGATTTTATACATGTGATGTAGAATTGATTAGGTGCTTTAGATGGAACCCACATTAACATAAGGGTTCCAACAGTTGATAAACCTAGATATCGAACGCGAAAAGGTGACATAGCAACAAATATGTTAGGTGTTTGTACACCCGATATGCAATTTGTTTATGTTCTTCCTAGTTGGGAAGGTTCTGTTGCTGATGGACGAGTTCTTCGAGATGCCATTAGTAAGAGACATGGACTAAAAGTTCCTTATGGTAAAATGCAAAAATTAGAGGAATTTGAATTAATTTTTAAGATCATACTTTTTTGGGAAATTAACCATGACAAATAGTTTCTTTTTATAGGTTGTTATTATCTAGTTGATGTTGGATACATAAATTGTGAGGGATTTCTTGCGGCTTTTAAAGGACAAAGATATCATTTGAATGAGTGGCGTTAGGGTTACTAGCCAAGTACTCCGGAAGAATTTTTCAATATGAAACATGCTTCAGTGCATAATGTTATTGAAAGATGTTTTGGGTTATTAAAACTTAGATGGGGAATACTTAGGAGTCCATCATTCTATCTTGTGAGGGTGCATAATAGAATTATTATTGCATGTTGTTTGCTCCATAATTTTATTCGAACATATATAAGTCTTGATCCTATTGAAGAGGAGTTGAGAGAAGGATTACCTAGTAATGTGATAGATGAAGATGCACTGAATATCATAAATATTCATCTGTCGGATGCATGGGCTACTTGGAGGATGGAACTAGCCAACCAAATGTTCGATGAATGGCAAGCATCTAGAAATTAGTTAGGTTTAGGGTAAAAATAGTAAATGTTAAGTTGTTTATGTTATTTCATATATCTAGTCTATGAAACTTTGGTGGTGTTTGAATTGTTTTTTTTATTGTACTAGATTTATTGAATGATAATTTATTTTCTTTAGATTCATCGTGTATTATATTTTTATAAAGTGTTGACCTTTTGATGCATAATATTGAACTTAATTTTCATTTACGTTTTTTCTTAAGATAGTTATGTCAGGTTTTTCCCAATCAAGTGTTTCTTCCCAAAGTTCTTGAGGAACTAAAAGGAAATGGGTTCCAGAAGAAGATGCTGCGTTGGTTGCTTGTATGGTCGACTTGCACAATGCTGGAACCTTTAATGCAGATACGGGATTCAAAGCTAGCTATTTAAATGAGTTAGAAAAAATGTTAGAAAAAGTTTTACCCAATGCCATGTTGAAGGCTCAACCTAATCTTGAATCGAGGATTAGGACATTGAAAAGGGATTGGTTAATCGTTTATGACATGCTTAGTGGAAAAAACAATAGCGGCTTTGGTTGGGATGAGCATAGGCAGCTTATTGTTGCTGAAGATGCGGTGTAGAACTCATATATAAATGTAAGAATTATTTCAAGTCTTTATTATCTTATTTTGACAAAACTTATATCTAATATGAATTTCTCATTTTTATAGAGTCATAAAGAAGTAGCTCAATTCAGACATCGGAGTTTCCCTTATTATGACCAACTTACTGCCATCTATGCAAAAATCGAGCCACTGGAAAAGATGCTCAAACAGTTGTTGATATTATTGAAGAAATAAATGCTGAGGATGTAGCTGTTACAAATACTCATGAAGAAAGAAACAATTTCCATGGATCCAAAGCTGATGTTTCTTTGGATGACATGGATCTTTCAGCTACACAATGGCAACCAGAACCGGAACTAGAACCGTAACCAGCTAGAAACCAAGGTGATTCTGCATTTTCAAAGAAGAAAAAAAAGATTTTTGATGCAAGTGATTTTTCTACTTCATTTAATGATGCTGTCGCTTTATTGGCGGAAAATATACGGACCGTTGGCCTTAAAATCAGTAAGAGGACTGCCTCCGAAGTGGTAATTCAAAAAAAGTCAGAAATGACCATTCAAGAAAGTGCTCTGAAATTATATCTAGCATTATGTGAAGTGGAAGGTTTAACTGAGGATGAATGCTATCGAGCATTGAGCAAAATTCCAGATCATCCGACACAAATTCTCATTTTCTTTAGTTTACCTTTTGCTGTGCGATTGGAATGGGTCAAAAGATTTCTTACTGACCATTAAAAATCATGATTGTGTTGATATTTTGGTAACTTTTTGTGTTTGTAATATTTGGATGGTATAATGACATGATAGAATGTCATTACAATGTTGTAACTTCTTGATGTCGTAAAATTTTAAAACATATGGATTATGACATATAAACTAATGAAATCATGTAACTTTTGTTAATATATGAATATTATGCTTGGATGTGAAATATAATTCTCAAGTTATTTATTACTCTTTTAGCAATGAGTTATTTATTACTTCTAATATTTAATTATTTTTTATTGTAGAATAATTAAATTATTTGTTTCAAGAATGATATTTTAGCACATTAAACATGTATTGCGCTTTAAAAATAATAAAGTAGATTATATATTTTTTATAGTATTATATATTTTAATTTTTAATTCATATAATAATAATTATATTAAGAATGTTATTAAATTATATTTTTTATTAAATTATATTTAATAATAATTATGTTAAAATATGGTTAAACTATTAATTATTTTTATTAAATTATTTTCAATAATAATCTTATTAAAATTTAATAACAATAACAATAATCATCTACCTTAAAAAATCTGCTAAGGGTATTCTGGTCATTTTAGTTTTTTTTTCCTTATACTATTACAACATCATTCCATTCAACCAAACACAAGAATACTATTACAGTTCTATTCCATTCCATTCAACCAAACAATTGAATTGCTTATTACAGCTCTATTCTATTACAGCTCTATTCAATTACAACTCTATTCAATTACAGCCCTATTCCATCACAATGAACCAAACGCACTGTAACTTGTAACACCCTATACATGACCCGATTTACCGGATCCAAATATAAGATGTCACAACATTTACATACTTAACTAAAATTTTCAATCTACGGGAAATCATACTGAATGTACCTCTTATTTATATAAATATCATTTCTAAGACAATAGGTTTGAAATAATACATTTATCATTTGTCATAAACTTTCAAAGGTAAAATAAGACCCTACATCAAATTGTCTAATAGAATAGAGATATTTATAGCGTATATCACTATTTTTCTTTTGAAAAATATGTTTCTATAAATGTCCTTCTATATGTATAATATTGCCCTATGCTACAGCCATTGCACATCCCTGGCCTAGTCCCTCTCGGTGCTCTAGTTCAATTGACAGACCGACATACCAAAAGATGCATGTAAGTTTAAAAGAATTTAGTGAACCTCACTCATTATTACCTTTAAACGGTGTTGTAAAATTCTTTGAATTAAGGATTTGAATTCCTTCTTAGACCTTAGCAAATAATTTTCAAATTCTTGATTAGTGGATAACCATATGCCAATCTCTATACTTATCCATCTTATACACATTTCACTCGACTGACGAATCTTAGACTCATCACCATACTTCAAATCCCATTACATAATTTTTTTTTGTAGTTATGGTTAGAAACACTTCTCAGAACAATATTCAATGGATAATTACTTTTGACGGATTCTTTTCCGGACCAAACAATTATTAGAACACCAGTTACATTGCATCTTCAAATCAGTCCAGACATACATACTTGCTTAGAATAATACAACGTTTTAATTCAAGCAATATAGTCCTAGATAACTTCAATACATGACCTAAGAAGTTGTAAGTTTGGCAGGCACTTATACTACCCCATATTCCAATGCATAAGGTTCCTGTCATAATAGACCACTAAGGCCAGATTCATTGGTTGGTTACTTTATCGAGAATTCATCAGTAAGCCCCGATCATGGCTTGAATCAACGGTTCGACACTCTCATCTAGAATATTTGAATAAACTTTATTTTTGAATTTTCTCTTTTAGATAGCCTTGGATGACTTGGAGCATTTATTCCTCCCAAATTGTTTCTTGGCCATCTTGTTGAACCCTTGAGTAAGAAAAACCAACTATTCTTGAATTTCTTTGATAATAGTACTTGGTTCAATGGACACAATTTTCAACCATTAAAAATGTAACATCTCGAATTAGGGCCTAGTCAGAGTAGTGGTTTCGGGACCAAAAATTCGACGTAAGAAAACTTATTTTTATTATATTTTTATATTATACAATTTCATGGGATGATTTCGTGAAAATTTCGTTCAAAAATTTTGATGTTTGGGCACTTAATTTAGTCAAAAGGACTAAATTGTAAAAAGTGCAAAAGTTGAGTTCTACATGTTAGAGGCGTCAAATCGATTTGAAATTTTAAAGTTGAGGTCCTTAAATGGTAATTAGACCATTGGTTAATTTTTGGACAAAAATAGACATGAAATGGGTGAAATAGAATATTTTGAAGTCAGGGGCATTTTGGTAATCTAATAATTAAAAGAATTAAAAAGGGAAAATAAGCCAAAATTGTCCATCTTCTTCCCCATTCAGCCGAAATTGCATGGAAACCATGGTTAGGGTTTGGTTCAAGCTTCCAAGCTCATTTGTAAGTGATCCTGAGCCCCATTTTTAAGGTTCTTTACATTTTTAAAGTCCCGATAACTTGATTTAACTATTTCCACCATTATTTTAAGCTAAGGTTTGTGTTTAAAAATTTACCCATGGATAACCTGCATGTTTTTTGATGTTTAATGGTAGAATATGAATGCTCGGTGTGTAATAAACGACTTTTACTAAGTGATTTTCGGTGAAATTGTCAAAAAGGACCTTTTTGTAAAAGCTACAAAATTTGTCATAAAAGTGTGATTGAGTGGAAATTAGGGGCTGCTATAGTTGTGAAAATGATTCGGCTAGGCTTAAAGTACAAAACAATTGAATGAAAATCATTTTACGAGCATTGGGGCAAAAGTGAAAATATATGAAAGTTTAGGGGTTAAAATGAAAATTTGTAAAAGTACGATTTTTGGACCCATATGAATAATGTGACTAATTATTAAGCTAAATGTGATATTATAGATTAAGGAAAATAAGATTCGGGCATAGATTGGAAATGAATGAGATTATGGACTAAATCGGAATAAATAGCTGTGCTCGTTTTCGAGGTAAGTTCGTATGTCAATAATAATGCAATAATATCGTTGTTTATGCTTGAACTTAAATTGATGTGTTAACATTATGTGGTGAATATTTATATAGTTGGTATGATGATTGTATTATATAACAAATGCCTAAATGTTATTATGAACAATGCCATGATTATTTCATGAATATGAGAATGGTGAATTTGTAAGCATGAATGATATTACGGTCGTTATCCACGATGATACGAAAAAGTACAATAAAGATGCTATGTACAATGAGAAAAATCCCGTTTAAACCTTAGGAATAGTTTAGGATACAAGTGACATGTCACTAGGAATTAAGAAATCCGAACTCGTTGAGTGGTCTGGGTTTGTGAGATATGTGGCATCCAAGCTCGTTGAGAGGTCCGAGTTCATTATAGATGTGAGCATCTGAGATTTTTGAGTGGTCCGAGTTCATAATGGATGTGATTCATGTAACATCTGAGCTAGTTGAGAGGTCCGAGTTCATTATGGATGTGTTACATCTTATAAGGTAACTTTGGCTACGTATGTTTATGTGGCACTTATGTGCAAGTTTCCATGTATCCAATAGTATTCCAAGTGTTCAACAGGTATTATAATGAATGATGTGATGAAAGTCCCGAGATGGGCATTGTAATGAAGGTAAAGTTATTCGATATGCTACAGATATGTACAGGTACGTATGTTATACTCATGAGTAATGCTTTGTTACAGGATGATATATGATGAAAAGGTATATTCATGTATATGTATATGAATATTTGATTAATGATCTAGAATGCTTGAATGATGAATAATCTTGGTAATTATGTTATTATGCCATCATATGATAGTTATCATGATATTGCACTAAAACAGTTTTGAACATCAGCAGTTGTGTGATTTTGAAAATCCACCAAAAATTGTGGAAATTTAATTAGAGCTTGAATAAGATATGAGATTAAAGCTTATTGAATCTAGTTTCAAATAGAAGAAATTATGTAAATAAAAGAGTTTTATATTATGAGATATTTGAACTTTTTTCAGACAGAGTCAAAGTGCTTTTGGGCTCCCTTGTCTCTATTTTGGAAAATCACTAAAAATTGTAAAAAAAAAAATGATTATGGGTTAGAATTTATATGACTAAATCCTTAATGACTCTATTTTCAAGAGAAATAGATGGGAACATTAATTGAATCCCGTACTAGGAGATAATTGATTTTTAGTAAAGAAGGGTTGAAGTTGTCAAATAGCAGAACATGGGTGACTTTAAGGAGTAAACTGTACTTATTGGCTGATCTAAAAATTATGAAAATTTTATGATAAGAATATATGTGAGTCTAATTTTAGGGAAAATAAGTGGAAATTGATTTGGAGTTCTGTAGCTCTAGATATAAATAATTTAGTGGCTATGACTCGAGAAAATAGCATGACCAGAATATAAGTAAAGTATAATTATGGTTATATATTACCATGGAATCATGTTGATAATTTGATTATTATTTTCATATAGACTTACTAAGCTTTAAGCTTACTCCCTCCTCTCCATTTCTTTAGTGTTGTCAGGTCGACTCGGGGTTGGAGATCGTCGGAGGCACCATCACACTATCAGGTTACCACCTTTGGAGTATTGTTAAATCTTAGTGTTGTCATGTATTCTTTTGATTTGGCCAAGATGTTGGCTTAAATTAATTCGTTGTGTTTAGCCATGAGATGTGGCTTGTATGAGTTATGGATTGTAAGCCTATTTATCCAAGCTATTTATTGATGCCTTGTGATGTGGTCATGTGATTATAATTATTTGACATGAATGGTTAGTATCACGGTATGTATGCTTGATGAATGTCTTATGACCAAACGAAGTGCTCATAATTAGAGAATAAAAGTGTGATATGACAATAAGTCAATAATGCTTGAACATGAAATTGGGAAATGACTTAGGCAAGCATGGTATAAATGTATAAGTAATAATTAAAATGACATGTTCAATTGATTGTGAATGGTGTGTTTAGACTTGGTATAAAATGAGTAAGCAAGACACATGTATGATGATATATGAATATTATAATTGAGTCTTAATGGAGGATGTTTAATAATTTACTTGATGCTACATTGTATGTGTCTATAATGTATTTAAGTATGTGAGGTATTAATGGTAACAAAAAGGCTTGAAAAATAGCCCAAGTGCTAGCCATACGGGCAGAGACACAACCATGTGTCTCAACCGTCTGGAGGACACAGCCTAGCACACGGGCGTGTGATCTGGTCGAGTGGTTCATTTTGTTTTTCTGATGTCATAAATAGAGAGTTAGGGCCTGAGGACATGGCCATGTTGGAGACACACGGGTGTGTCCCTATGTCCACACGGGCATGTGACCCTATTTCATGAAAATTTTTATAAGTTTCCCAAAACTTTCTAAAGTTCTCGATTTAGTCCCGAACCACCCCGATGTCTGTTTTAGGCCTTGAAAGCCCGTATAAGGGACGATATACATGTATTTGAAAAGTTTTGATTTTGGGCAAAATTTTGTGACTCGGTTTTGCATGTTTATGAATGTTTAAGTTCAGTAACGCCTCGAACCCTGTCCCAGCGTCTGATACGGGTAAGGGGTGTTACAGAAAAGCAATGTTCTTCTCAAATTTCATTTTTCCCTTCTTAGCCTCTTCCATCTTAAGCTCAAAGGTTTGGAAGACCTAATCAAATATTCAATCCTCATGGCATTGATATCCTTGGCCGATGTTGAACCTCTCAGGTAGTGACCTAATAACCTTTCTCACAAGTTTAGAGTTTGAGTACCCACTTCCTAAAGTAAAGCCTGATTGTCCAGGTCACAAAGTTTTGTATAGAACTCTCCAATGGTCTATGATGCCTACACCCTTAGAGTCTCAAATTTGGTTGTCAACATCTGAAGCTTAGATTGTTTGACTATATTGGACCTTTTATAAGTAGTTTCTAGTATTTCCCAAGCCTCCTTGGCTATTAGAAATCCTTCTGAACTGTTGTGTATGTATACTACAAAAATAGCATAAAGAGCTTTGAAGTTGGTATTAGCAGTCCTTTCTTTTTTAGTAGTTTAGGTTGCCCCGACCTTGGGAGTTTTTACTCTTTCTATTGATGTGGAGGGATAAGTCCATCTAGTTAAAATAAGTCTCTAGGCTTGTTCATCCGTTGACTTGATGAATGTTTTCATATTAGGTTTCCAATATGCATAATTTGCTCCACTGAGCATAGATGGGCGTGGACTTGAAGATTCTTCCATTGTAAGCAAGTATATCAACTAGGATAATCACTATTTATGTTAAGTGAAAGACTCTGATACCAAATTGTCGAAACGACGGGGTATTTTCTTAGCAAACAAAGACTGTGATCAAAATAGTGCTTGAAACTATGGCCGTAGTTTCAACTAAGAACTCAAAAGTGCATAAACGTAAAGGTGAACATCGAGATTGTTTACACAGTTTGACCTCAGTCTACGTCTATAGGGCCTTACCAAAGTAATGATCCACTATTTTTCTAATAGTACAACCAATTATTTAAGTTCTAACATTGGGCTAACTCTCACCAATTTAGTGACTTCACCATGTACAAAGACTAGATCACTCTCCCACTAAGCTTCTCCCTCAAAAGCTTAGTTTTGTAATCCAAGAAACTCTCTTGATTGCTTACAAAAACAATGCACACATAAAAAGTTCCTAACTTGAAGAAATTTATGATCTCTCTATCTCTCGGTTACTTTTTAACCTAGACAAAACTTAAGTTTATATACTACTACTTTTTTATAAAGTAAAGCTAAAAGTTGGCATAGGGTAATAATTCCATAGGAGTCTCGATGTAATTCAATGTCTTCAACTATAGATAGTGACTTGTTCCACAAGTAACCAAACTTGATCTGTAAATAACTAATCTTAAATTTTAACTCAATTGGTCTTCATGTTTTAGGCTCTAACTCGTCCAAATATCTTCAAAACAAATAGCCCAATGCTTTTGTTCTAAAATTTGGTAACTCTAAAAATAGGCAAGTAGGAAAATGAAATAGTGCTTAAAGTTGTGGTCATTGTCTCAGCTACACAATTTTTCCTTGCCATCAAATATGTCAATAGTAATGTAACCTTTGATTGAAAGAAAAAAAGAAGCTCATTTGTAAGTAAGCTCTTTTTATGTAATAAAGGTAAAATTGTAATTTTATAATATAAAAATGAAAAAAATTAATTAGACTCATGAGATATTCAAATCAAGTATTATAGTGCTTGATTTTGTCTTGATTGATAGCTCGAGTTGTTAAAGTTTGAATTTGGCTTGATAATTATCAAATTGAATTCAAGTTCTTTCAAGTTAAACTCGAATAATTTATGAGCACTATTATCTCATTTACATTGTTAAACTAAAACTTCTTTAAACAAAGCTATAAGAAGCTCACATACATAGGTGAGTACCTTCAATAAATCTTCAGGGTTATGCCATGTGAACATTCTTTGATAAATGATTGTGAAGAAAAACATCAATGATAGACAACTGATGGCCCTGCTAATGGGATGAACTTATGATCGTAGACATGAGTGTTAAAATCCTTGATAAATGTCTTAAAATTGAAATACAAATTGTTGGTGGTGTGTAAATGAAAATTGAGTCTTCCATCATCTCAATGAATTCATAGGCGAATCTATTGATGTTTTCATATTCGTGATTTATTTGACAATATGTTTTAATTTTTAATGAATGTTTTCGAGTGATATTATATATATAATATTAGAACAATCTTTTTATTGAAGTGTTCATGGTTATATTGGGAAATAACAACTCATTCACTTATCCTAATTTTTCCTTTTCAGATGTATAGGGGAGAAGTAGAAGTGCCTATAGATCGGGTCAGGTCTATACAAGGTATCTAGATCAATTTTTTAAGTTTGAGTTCGGCTCAGCCTGAAATATGGTTTACTTTTTTGTCCAGGTCTGACCCAATTTAAGAAAAGTAAACCCGGGCTCGACATGACTCATCCATATTTAATTTTTTAGATTAGTTTTTGTTTAAAAATATTTAAAAAAACTATAATACATTAAATGCACTAAAAGACACTAAAATAAAAGTTTTCTAACACATTAAAAATACATTAAAATTATTTATATTAAAAAACATTACCATAAATATAATAAATGTTTTACTATATGAAAAACATAAATAAATATAATAAAGATTTTATTTTATTAAATATAATTTTAAAATTTTATATTTTGGGTTGGGTTATTTAGTTGGATAATTTTTTAGGTTTTGAGTAATAGGTTTAATTGTTATTGGGTTAGTTTCTAATATAAATATATATAATTATTATTTAACATATATAATTAATATAATATTTTTATAACATAATATATTCGGGCGAATTGGACTCAAGCTAAAAAATTTGCTCAATGCCCGACCCTATAAAAAACTAGTATTAAGTTTTACCCAAATCTATTTTTCAGGCATCGTATTTTGTCCAAACCCTCATAATATTTGAATGGACTTTTGGCTACCTGCCATGAATAGTAATAGTATTTTTAACCATATTTCTTTTCTTATGTTAATAAAATTCTCATTTGGTATAAATGGTATCAAATTCTCACTCTTTCTTGACACGTAAACTTGAGTTGTAATGATGACATTCAATGTAAATATGATGCGTTAATATAGTAAAGAAGTCTTTGTGTTTTATGGACAACATGATATTATCTTGAGATAATACTTAAATTAGTAAGTATTGTATTAAGATAATACTGCCACGTCATACTCCATTATTGGGTTGTGACAAGAATGTCATTGAGAAAACAATGATTGCTAAATAGTGGTGGTAAGCTATATGAGAGCCTGTGCAGTAGCATTTATGGACAAGAGAGGAGAGGCCGGGTTGGTGGATGGCATATTGAGAGTAATAGCTAGGTGAGTTGGATTGAAAATATGCATGGGACTTGGAGAAAAGTGAAGAGCAATAGAGTGTAGAGGATGGTGAAAATGGGGCAATGAAGAGATGAAGCTTATGGCAAGTGGGTTTTGTTTGGATAGGTGATAATGTAGAGGGAATAGTGACTCGAGGTAAAGTGATAGAGATTCATGAAATTCTTCAAGCATGTGCGTTAAGAAAATGCTTCAGGAGTGAAACATGTCCACGTGTGTTTTTTTTTTTGTTAAGTTGATTGTGTCAAAGTTTGTTCTTGTTTTTAGGAATTAGTTATTTTTGTGTTGCTTAAGTTTAGGAGAAAGTTAGTGGGTTATTTATTTTATTTTGTATAAATTCTGAATGATTGTTGAATAAAGGGTGTTCAATTTCCTTTATCCATTTAGTTTTTTTTTTCACTAAAATACTTACAATTGGTATCAAATTTGTATTCTTAAGGGATCTGTGAGTGAGTGTGTGAGGTTGTTGTGTAATAGACGTCGAAGCAAGTTCCAGTTTCTCTTCAATTTCTCCATCGGTGTTTGATGGAGATAACTACCAGGTTTGGATAGTTCGTATAGAGGTGCATATGGAAGCTTTGGATATTTGGGAAGCAGTGGAAGAGGATTATGAAATTCCTGCTCTCCCAAACAATCCTACCATAGCACAGATCAAATTGCAGAAGGAGAAGAAGACAAAGAAATCCAAGGCAAATACCTCTTTGTTCGTTGCAGTCTAATCTACTATCTTCACTCGGATTATGACTCTGAACTCAACATATGAGATATGGAATTATCTCAAGTCAGAGTCTATGGGAGATGAAAAAATCAAAGGAATGTGTATGCTAAACTTGATTCGAGAATTCTAGTTGTAGAAGATAAAGGAAAGAGAATCAATTAAAGAGTATCCTGATAGGTTATTGGACATTACAAATCGAATCAGATTACTTGGTTCTGAGTTCAAGGACTCAAGAATTGTTGAAAAAAAATTCTTGTAACAGTGCCTAAAAAATTTGATGCATCTATTTTAGCCTTGGAAAATACCAAGGATTTGATTCAAATCACTCTTGCAGAGATTCTCAATGCTTTGCAAGCACAGGAGCAAAGAAGAGCCATGAGGCAAGAAGGTACTGTTAAAAGAGCCTTCCCAGCTAAGCATCATGAAAATGCGAGGAACAATAAGAAGTTTTTCAAGAAGAATAAAAATTCTCCTAGAGAATCTTCAGCCAACAACAAAGCAGGAGTGAAGAAGGGATCCTACTCTCCATGGCAACATTGTAATAGAAAGGGTCATCCTCCTTACAAATGCTAGAAAAAACCAAATGCCAAGTGCACCGAAAGTAACCAAATGGGGCATGAAGCTGTAATTTGCAGGAACAAGAATCAACAGCAAGGTGAAGAGGCTAAGATTGCTGATCAAGAGGACGAGGATCAACTGTTTGTACCAAGTATATGACAGTAGCATGAAGTTGTAATCAAATGAAAGTTAGCTGATTGACAGTAGCTGTACCAACCATATGACTCATGACAAGGAGTTTTTTTAGAGATTTGAAGCCAACTAACATCACCAAAGTCAGAATTGGCAATGAGGATTACATCTCTGTCAAAGGAAAGGGGACTGTTGCAATTGTAAGCTGTACAGGTGCAAAACATATACAGGATGTTCTCTGTGTTCCTGACATTGACCAAAATATATTGAGTGTGGGTCAACTTATTGAAAAAGGCTTTAAGGTTACTTTTGAAGATGAATATTGCTTAATTAAGGATGCAGCTAATTAACATATCTTCAAAGTAAAAATGAAAGGAAAAAGTTTTTCACTCACTCTCAAAGAAGATGCCACACAGATTTGGCACAAGAAAGTCAGACACTATCACATTAAGGGCTGCTACAACTAAGAGAACAACTAAGAGAAAAGGAGTTGGCACTTGTGTCACGGGGCTAGACCTTTCGTCTCGCAATCCGTGCGGCCTTAGGCGATTTGCTCATCCAAACTCGCCCAAGTCAGCCTTTACTCGAATAAGGATTCCTTAAGAACTCCTCCAAGGCACCAACTCGTACAGCGGAAGCAAACTTGTGCCAAAACAAGCTTATAAGAACAACAGAAAGCCACAGAAAAGATCGCACACAAGGTGTTTGAGTAAATGCTCTCAGAACTCTATTACTTTTAAGAATTCTCAAATACAATGGATGATCTACAAGTGAGGGGGAGGCTCTCTATTTATACTTGAGCTCTCCCAAAACCGACGGACAAGATACATTTACATCGACGGATAAGATTAACCATATCCCATGATTTAAGAGATTTACAAGATATTGCCAAATCAAATCCTATCTAATCTTACAAGATATAATTCTCTCTATCTTTGAAGATTAGTTACCATAGTTGCCTAAGTTGTCATATCTTCGCTATCGGGCCAACTAGGCTTCAATTTGACAGGCTTCTCTATCAGTTCCTTGAATCGGGCCAGCTCTTGTGGGCTAAATGATCCCCATCTTATCGACAGACCTCCATGGGGCGCATCTTGTGCCATGGTCATGGGCCTTGCGCTCTGACCCGTGACATTCTCCCCCACCCATTCTCGCAATGCCCTCGTTGCGACTTTCGAATGGCACTGACTTGATTCACCTTGGATCCCTCTCATTGCCTTGGCTTCCTCCCGACTCGCTTCCTAATTGGGTTGTCCCTTCTTCCGGACTTTTTTCCTCGGCTTCCGTCTCCTCTTATCTTGAACTGTCGCACTAGTTGGTACATCTCGTTGGCAAGAAGTCTCCGTACTAACTTGCCCCAATTTTGACTTGTTCCCTTTTGAACCATCTTGATTCTCACACCTTGGCTTCATGTTGCCCATAGTCCCTCGGCTTCCTTGCTTATGAACTTTGAAAGGGCCCTTACGACCTTGCCAAGCCAACAAGTCAGAATTTAACACACTATCAAAGTGTTCGCAATGTACCTTACTCACAGCATTTACTCGTCCCGACTGTTTCTGCATCGCTTTTTTTCCCTCGAAGTCCGATGTACCACCCACCTTTCCCATAGGTGTCGGCTCCACAGTCGAATCTGCAGGCTTCATTTCAATCGCTTGGGCCACTAACACTTCCGAATGGCTTTTCGTAACATCCCGTTCTATCGAGTCAATGTTCCTCCCATACGAAACATCCTCGACTAGTTGGATTGACGACAAAACCTTTGTCCCAACCTTCATATCTCGATACACTGGCACAACAATCTTTGATAATGGACCAGTGACAATATGAATTTGATCGGCCCATGGATACAGAACCGTCTGAATCCTGTCAAGGATGTTTAAGCCAAGCACATAATCGTAATCATCTAGTTGGATTACCTCGAATTCTTCCTTGCCCTTCCATTCGCCGATTTGTAGTTCCACCTCATGAACTACTCCTACAGTTGGGCCCTCCTCGGAATTTATCGTCTTGGTCTTCCTATTCGATTTCTTAATCGAGAGACCAAGTTTCTTCGCAGCCTTCTCCGATATGAATAAATCCGATGCTCCCGTATCAATCAGAGCACTCCCATTTCGACCTGCAATGTTGATGTCTACGAACATCAACCCTTCTCTACCATTCCTTTTCTTCGGGAAGAGAATCATCGAATTGACCCTCGATGCCTTTTTCTCAATAGGCTTTTCCTCTTCCGGCTCATCACTCTTCTTGATAGCCGTAAACGTAGATACTTTTGGGCAGTCCCTCTTCATGTGCGGTCCATTACAAAAGTAGCACCTCAACTTTCCCCTCTTTTCTTTCGGGCTATTGGGTCTTCTTTTCCCATTTCATGGTTTCCTATTACCACCATCGCTGCCACTACTGCTGCCATAATAGCTATGTCCTTCTTCATCTTCCTCATGGTGCCCACCATTGCCCCTCCCATTGGGCTTGGAAGATTCGAACCTGTCTTTTCTCGGAACAAGTTCCACTAGGGACTCTGCCACCAGCATGGCATTGGTTAGTTCTTGAACTCCACGACGTTTCAATTCTTGCTTCGCCCATGGTTTCAGCCCATCCGTAAAAGAGAAAAATGCCTCATTTTCGCTCAAATCTGAAATTTGAAGCATGAGTTCACTAAACTCCCGCACATATTCCCTAACCGTGCCTCGTTGCGTAAGCCGCCGCAACTTTGCTCGAGCTTCATTCTCAGCATATTCGGGGTAAAAATGTGCCTTAAACTTTTTTTGGAACTCCTCCCAAGTCCCAATCTCGGTCCCACCACGTTTCACATCAGTGGACCTACGTCGCCACCATAACAAAGCAACGTCAGTAAAATACATAGCAACAGTGTTTACCTTTGCGACATCATCCTCGATGCCCATCGCACAGAAGTATTGCTCCATGGCCCAAAGATAATTGTCCACCTCACTTGCGGACCTTGCCCCTTTAAACGCTTTCGGTTTGGGCACATCCATTGCTTGTTGCTTCGGCTTGGAAGCCAACACCCCACTACCTATGGCAGCCTTGAAAACCTTGAGCTCCCCTTTAAGCTCATTGATCATCTCGAGCTCCCCCTTAAGCTCGCTGATCTCCTCCTTCAACGCGGTTACCATAGCCTTGAGAGCATCATCCTTCCTAGCCAGCTTAATTTCCGAGGAACCGATAGTATCCAACACATATTCCTTAAGCTGCTCTTGCATAGTTTGCAACCCATCATGAACACTATCACCGACATCATCAATCCTCTCTTTGACATCCCCCATGGATTCCTCGAGAGTGACGACTCGATCCTCCAAAGTCGACAACAAGTCCCTTGATCGACTTACTTTCCTGGCCCTTCCTCGGGTCTCCATTGGCTCATTTTGCCCAACGACTTCTTTCGACATCCCAACAATACCTTTGAACCAATAGCTCGGATACCACTTGTCACGAGGCTAGACCTTTCGTCTCGCAATCCGTGCGGCCTTAGGCGATTTGCTCGTCCAAACTCGCCCAAGTCAGCCTTTACTCGGATGAGGATTCCTTAAGAACTCCTCCAAGGCACCAACTCGTACAGTGGAAGCAAACTTGTGCCAAAAGAAGCTTATAAGAACAACAGAAAGCCACAGAAAAGATTGCACACAAGGTGTTTGAGTAAATTCTCTCAGAACTCTATTACTTTTAAGAATTCTCAAATACAATTGATGATCTACAAGTGAGGGGGAGGCTCTCTATTTATACTTAAGCTCTCCCAAAATCGACGGACAAGATACATTTACATCGACGGATGAGATTAACCATATCCCATGATTTAAGGGATTTACAACATATTGCCAAATCAAATCCTATCTAATCTTACAAGATATGATTCTCTCTATCTTTGAAGATTAGTTACCATAGTTGCCTAAGTTGCCATATCTTCGCTATCGGGCCAACCAGGCTTCAATTTGACAGGCTTCTCTATCAGTTCCTTGAATCGGGCCAGCTTTCGTGGGCTAAATGATCCCCATCTTATCGACAGACCTCCATGAGGCACATCTTATGCCATGGTCACGGGCCTTGCACTCTGACCCGTGACACTTGATGTTCCCAAGCTTAGTGATGCAATCTCAAGCTGCAAAGTGTGTCAGTTTGGAAAGAAAAATAGGTAGCCATTTCTGAAGTCAACCTAGAGAGCCACTCACAAATTGCAGCTCATCCACACAGATGTTGCAAGCCCTCAAAGAACACCTTCTTTAAAAGGTAGTAGCTATTATATTACCTTTATTGATGACTTCACCAAAATGTGCTGGATTTTTTTCTTGACGTTTAAATCGAAAGTAGCTCAAGTTTTTTAGAAGTTCAAGGCAAGAGTTAAGAATGAAAGTCGCTGCCAAATTCAGAGTATAAGGTCTGACAATGGGAAGGAGTACACTTCGGCAGAATTTGACAAGTTTTGTGAAGATTTAGGCATAGAGCATTAGCTTATAGCCCCTTACACACCTCAACAAAATGGAGTTAGTGAAAGGAGAAATAGGTACATAATGGAGATGTCGAGATGCATGCTGCATGAGAAGAATTTGCCAAAGAAGTTTTGGGTAGAGGCAGCAAATACGGTTGTGTTTCTTCAAAATAGGCTTCCAACAAAGACAATGAAGGAACATACACCATTTGAGGCATGGTATGGTTATAAGCCATCTTTAAAATTCCTTAAAGTATTTGGTTGCTTGTGTTCACTCATGTTCCACAGACCAAGCGTGACAAGCTTGATAGGAGAGCCTCACCAAGTATATTTATAAGCTATAGTACTGTTAGCAAGGCCTATAAAATTTTTCTGCCACAAACTGGAAATATTGTTGTTAGTATGGATGTTCACTTCGTGGAGGATGAAGAGTGCAGTTGAGATGATGCAAAGGAGAAGGGTTAGACCATGACAGAGCTGAAACTCAAGTTTTCTAATTCAAGTATTGAAGAATAAGATGACTGGCAGAATGAAACAGTGGATGATGCTTTCGTGAAATGAACAAGGTTGCTCTCAGATATTTATGAAAGGTGTAATGTTTTTGTGTGTAAACCTGTTGACTATGTAGAAGCAAAAAAGGATCAAAGGTGGATAGCTACAATGGAGGAGGAGCTGTCAATGATAGAGAAGAACAATACTTGGATCCTTATGGACAAACCTCAATATAGGAAGGTAATTAGAGTTAAGTGAGTATTTAGAACCAAGCTTAAAGCTGATGGCTCATTCAATAAGCACAAAGCCAGGCTTGTGGTTAAAGGGTATGCCCAAATCTTTGGTGTTGATTACTCTGACATTTTTGCTCCTGTTACTAGATTGGACACAATCAAGTTACTGCTTGCAATAATTGCACAAAAAGGTTGAAAAGTGTTCCAGTTGGATGTTAAATCAGCATTTTTAAATGGTGTCTTACAGGAAGAAATTTATGTTGAGCAGCCTCAAGGATTTGGGAAGGAAGTTGAATGAGATAAATACTATCTTCTTAAGAATGCCCTTTATGGTCTAAAACAAGCTCCAAGAGCTTGGTATAGCAAAATTGATGAACATTTGTTGAACTTGGGATTTGTGAAAAGTCTATTAGAAAGAACCTTGTATGTCAAGCACAATGATACAGACATTCTTATTGTTTCACTGTATGTTGATGACCTACTGGTTACAGGAAACAATACATATCATATTCAAAATTTCAAACAGAAGATGATGAAAGTGTTCAAAATGACAGATCTCGGGTTTATGTCCTACTTCCTTGGCATGACAATCAAGCAAGCACAAGGTGAAGTTTTCATCTACCAGAAAAAATATGCAAAGGAAATACTGAAGAAGTTTCAGATGGAGGAGTGCAAGGCAACAAGCACTCCAATGAATCAGAAAGAGAAGTTGTGCAAAGAAGACGATACTAACAAAATTGATGAAGAATATTTCAGGAGTTTGATTGGTTACTTGATGTATCTCACAGCAACAAGGCCTGATATTTTGAATGTTGTAAGTATTTTGTCTCGATTCATGCATTGTGTAAGTGAATTACATCTCAAGGCTGCCAAAAGAGTGATTCGATATGTCAAAGGCACAAGTGATTTTGGTGTTAAGTTCATAAGGAGCAAGAAGTTCAAGCTGGTTGGTTTTTCTGACAGTGATTGGGGAGGTTCCATTGATGATATGAAGAGCACTTCATGCTACTGTTTTACTCTTGGCTTTGGTGTTTTCTCAGGGAGCTCGAAGAAGCAAGAAACTATAGCCCAATCCAGTGCCGAAGTAGAGTTTATTGCTGTAACAACTACTATTAATCAAGCTTTATGGCTGAGGAAATTTTACTTGATTTTGATCTGGAGCAGAAGGAAAGCACAGAGATTCTTGTTGACAACCAAGCTGCTATTGCTATCTTTCATAATCCTCTGTTTCATGGAAAGGCTAAACATTTTAATATCAAGCTATTCTTCCTAAGAGAAGTACAAAAACATGGAGATGTGATTATTGTCTACTGCAAACAGAAAATCAAGTTGCAAACATTTTAACCAAACCATTGCCTGCTTGCAAGTTCGAGTTTCTGAGGTCAAGACTTGGTATTTGCAGCTCTAAAACAAGGAGGAGAGTTAAGAAAATGCTTCAGGAGTGAAACATGTCCACCTGTGTTTTTTTGTTAAGTTGATTGTGCCAAAGTTTGTTCCTGTTTTTAGGAATTAGTTATTTGTGTGTTGCTTAAGTTTAGGAGAAAGTTAGTGGGTTGTTGATTTTATTTTGTATAAATTTTGAATGATTGTTGAATAAATGGTGTTCGGTTTCCTTCATCCATTGAGTTTTTCTTCAATAAAATACTTACAATGTGATTGGGGTAGGGAGTCAAAGGATTGGGATTAGGTGGTGGTAAAGGGAAAAGATAGTGTTGTCTTATGTCCATGCCTCTGTATACCATAGTGAAGTTTTGTGAAGACTGAAAATTTTGACTTTATTGATAAAATATCATGGTATTTATACAAGTAACTGGAAAGGAAAAACTAAAGAAATAAAGAGAGAATATTTACATATCAGTCAAAGAGATAAAAAGAGTAGAAAATAATTAAAGAGATAAAGATTAAAAAAAAAAAGAGGGTCTCCTCATAGCTTTTTATGTCCTTTCAAAATGGATAGTATGGGGCTGAAGTTTGCATTAGCCTGAGTTCTATCTCTGCATGGCCCAAGCTGGCATTTTAACTTGATCGATCCATTTACTTGACCAAGGACTTGCTCCTTCGTAGTAAGAAATCAGAAGTTGGCCATGCTTGTTTTACTTGCTACTGCCTGCTGATCTGTATTTATAGCGCATGGCCCAGAGAAGGTAATGCATGAAATTCAAGGCGCTAAGCACACACATAAGCCAGTAGAATCTCTCCAGATGATATCCATTTATTGTATGCCCTGACAGCCACGGCTTGTGCCCTGAGTTCTCACTCACATTGTTCACTATTGATACAATTACCGAGCTTAAATAATACCCCATTGCCAAGGAAGTCCAAGAAAGAGATGTAGCCAAGGATCTCATGCTTGAGGGCGCCTCGGTGAAGAAAAATTCTAGTAACCCCGCCAAGGTGAAAAGATCAGCTGATCCCAGGAACAAGTACTGTAAAGCAATCCACAAAAATGTAATGGGTAATGGATTGGTTGAGTCAAGTAGGCCAGAGTAAGTTGCTACTCTTTTTCGTTTAATTTCGACAAGAGCTGCCACTGCCATGGCTACCATGGAAAGAAATAAACCAATCCCAATTCGTTGCAAATGAGTGATGCCCATCTCAGTTTTAGTTACTCTCCGAGCAAATGGGATAATGAAGTGATCGTAAAGCGGGGCTAGGATCATGATGAAGACCACGGGAAAGACTGGTAGGGAAGCTGGAGGAATTTTCAATGAACCAAGCTTAGTGTTCATGGTTGCTGCCTGCTCAACTGAAAAAGTTGAGAGCTGAGCTAGGCAGCAATTGAGAACAATGGTGCAAGCAAATATGGGAAAGATTTTAAGCACGATCTTGACTTCCTCTACTTGCTGCACTGAGCATTCAAGTGCTGGGTAAGCTGGCTTGTTCACCGCTGCTCTGTTTAGGACTTTGAGGCTTTCAGTTGGGATTTGGTGGTCTCCTTCCTTGCTGGTTTCAGTTCGATAAGAAGGGCTCGTTGTCAGGTTCGCAATGGCATTTTTTGGATTTTTGCTCATGCAACTGTTCAGCATAGCAGCAATCAAAACCTGTTCAAGTAAAGCAAAAGTAAAGCAAAAAACAAAACTTATTTCTTCATTACAGGAATGGCATCAAGGTGGGGTCTGATAATTGAAGTAGCTTTTACCTTGCCAATGGTTGTAAGAGGGCTGCCAAAGGGTATTTTGTTCCTGTAAACAGCCGAACCAGCAAGGAAGATTGCGATTGACAACAATACTGCAATTGTAGAGATGGAAAAACCCCACTTCCATCCCATATTATCTTCAACCCACACAACAAATGTGACGGCTATGAGTGCACCGAATGAGAGACAGAATACAAAGTAGTTGAAGAAGGTGGATCTTTGCTTCCTTCCCTGTGGGGTGTTGGCATCAAACTGCTCAGCGCCATGTGTTGGTAAGGAACCCTTTATCCCTCCAACACCAAGCGCCACAAGATAGAGGCCAGTGAACAGCATTACTGCTTTCCCACCTCCAACTTCATGGCATGGAATGGAGGGGGTTGATGGACTACATTCTCGTGGCTTTAGGGAAGCAGTCCGAGCTTGCATTGCAAGAATGACCGACCCCTGTTTCAAGGACCACAATTGGTTAGGCATGCCTGCTCAATTAGCAAGTGTGTAGACTTTAGAAGTCCCCCAGCAATTAATTTGAATAACTTTGATTCATAATAAGCATTCCTTTCTCTTTCCTTTGTATCTCTTTTAAGGCATTCATGGGAAGAAATGAAGCTTGCATTCAATTCCTTATACAGCTAGGTAAACTCGGTTTCATGCAGTTTTCAAACATAAGAAAGACTTTCAAGTCCGAAATCCATACATACACAGCATCCAAGGTTGTATAATAGATAGGGAAGAGGAGATGAGTACAATAGATAGGGAAGAGGAGATGAGTACGCCTGGATCAAACTGATTCGTCAGTTCCCTATATGATTGATTTCCACATACTAAACCGAAAAGCCGATAGCATTAAGGTCCAACTTGTTGGGCCGTTCAATTTGGTTTTTCCGTTATGTGGCGTTAGCCACACAAGGATTGCACTGCGAAGATTTCAATGATATGTTGCTGTAAAGAAACCGGGTTGTTGACGACATGGCTTTGTTATATTGAATTGTGCAGGGTGAGCATGATTCTCAGTTAAATAGACTTTCAAGTTTCGCTTGGGCTCTATCAATGGCCGCCCACGTGGTTCATGAGCCTGCCTAAAATGAAATGAGCAACCTTTGCTTCATTTCCCTTTTTCATTCGAAGAAAGCTACGCACCCATTATTAAATGGATTTGGTTTTCCCAGTATTTTCTTCGGATTCGTCTCTTTCTCCAGCCACATACTGTACAGTGATTGGTGGATGAGAGTTGAAAATTACCGTGTATTAGACGTACGACATAGGGTAGGAGCTCCAGCGACTGTTTGACACTCATGCGGTACGTGTAGAGCTAAAGCTCTCTTATCGTTAAACTAAAATCCCAAGGCGTCGGCTTTGTAAGGATAAGTCCCATGACTAATACCCCAACATTGGCCTACTCCAGGACCCACTCGCCCCACTTCCCAATTTATGGATAAGAAAAAAAGGAATTTCTTTAATGGAATACGAGGCATTTGAAAGCATAGTTAACATAACCGATTGTTGTTGGAAGTTCCAATATGTGATGGAAGGTTGAATTGAAACAGACCCTGTTTTATTATCTCAGAATTAGTTTACTTTTGGGATCCGAAAGAAAGTGGACAAATATACTGACATTTTTTACTAAGGCCACGTTAGTTGTTGTATCTAGGCGGACTGGGTTTTTTTGTTTATACCGAACTCGCAGGGAGGGAACACTATCAGATTTTTGCCCGTGTCTTTTATTTATGACAACCACAATGCGGATGAAGTGCAATAATGAAACAATACATAGAGAGTTCTAAAGATAAGTGTGTGAAAATGGAGTACCAGGAATTGGATGAGTGCGCTTATGAGGTAGATGTGAAAAGTAGTGAAGAAAGTGTCGGATAAGAAGCCCCCAAGCAGAGCCAGAAGGAAGGCTGTCCCCATGAAATTGGTGACATAGTTTGCCGATTTTGATGGAGATAAGTGCATGTGCTTTGACAGATACAGCACCAGGTTGCTACTATTTGCCAAGTAGGCCAGGTTCTCCAGCACTTCCACAACTACGTACAGCCAAAATTTATCATTAAACTAAGCGATGGAACCAACCTATAAAATAAGCCTACAGCGGAAGCTCACCCTTGATTTGTGTCAAAAGCAACAAAAAGGAATAGATCAGGTAACTAACCCAAGACAAAGGAGGCAGCCACCATGCAACCATGTTGGCCCCTTAAAGCAGGTCTGCCCCTCCAATCCACATACCCTTCCCATCTATTATCCTGGTATCCTCCTTCCTGTACAATAAAAGGCGAGTTAGTAATAGTATCTAGGAAAGCAACATAGGTTTGTTGTCTGTTGTTTGTACTTTGAATGAAGCAACGAGAGGACGAATAATGAGTGAGATGACAACATAAAAAGAGCAGCAAAATAAAAAAATTAAAAGGGCGGGGGGGGGGGGGAACCCACCATTGTTTTTTCTCTCTCCTATTCTCAACTTGGGTAATTATGTTGGTATTTGATCTCGAGTGTGAGTAGAAAAGCATGGTGAGAGTGGTGGGGGTATTTAAAGAGAGGGGAAGGGAAGAGCATTTGATGGTTTCATTTCAACTTGGAGGAGAGAATGGTCTTCACACTTCACATAAGTTACTTTTTGACTCATCATCCTTGGAACCTTTTGTTTTATACTAAGAATTCTTTCATTTTATTATTTTATTTGAAAATTATCATATTAACGAACAGTTTATTTTTGTAATAACAAAGTTTCTTTTATTAAAGATTGCTAACTTATAGTATTAAAGATTGCTAACTTATAGTAAAAATGCTTCAGAGGAGGAAGATTAGGAGAGAAATATATCAAATTCTCCCCACCCATTATTAAAGGAACCCAAAAAAACAAAAAAGTACCTTTCTCTTTCTTTGACCATCGAAAGCCAAAACCTTCGTCGCGGATGCCTAATGATAGTATTTGTTTTTGTCTTTTCTTCCAACAAAATATGAATTCAGTTAGCAAATAGAAACAACAAAGCAGTACACGCCTTGAGGAGTAGAACAAAACCAGCAAGAAGCAACACACAGTGAGCAGCTGATCGATAAATGCCCCCTTAGGAGGTGTGGCGCCAAACGTTGACAAAAACCACTGTCTTCATGTTCAACCACAAGTGGTTAAGTGGTTTAAGAATCTCCCAGGGGCGCCAAGGTTGATATCGAGTATTGGTGTACCGAGAAGCAGCCACTATAGAATCGGATTCCACCACTACAGAATCAGAACAACAATATAAAACTTATCTTTAATCTTGTTTCATTTTTCACTTGACATTTTGATTATCTTCCATATCTTTCTCCTTCCAGTACTGTTATAATAAAATTTTCTGATTTATATATAATTATAAGATAAAGAATATATTCTTTAGTCCGTGTACACTCAGGAATTTAGCAAGTGGATGACGATGACATGGATATATATATATATATACACATACGGCAGCTTTATGAAAATGTCTTTTGTGGCCGTGTGATTATCATGAATACTGTTTCCCCAAACCCAAAATCCAATGTTTACACAAATGAATGGAATCCCCAGTTAACAAATTGAAAACAGTGGTTAAAAGAAGCAAAGGGTAGTGATAAGATCACTTCGGCTGGACGATTGCTAATTGCTTGACATGATAGAATCTAATAGCCATACAATGGAGGATTATTATATTAATGGCTCCCAATCTCCTACCGACAAGCTTATGTGCAATAATGCTTGAAGATATGAAAAGATGATAGAAATTGGATGTGCGGTCTCATGAGTAAAAAATACTACTACATATCCATTTTCTTGTTAGGCTTATTTCAAATATTACCCTCTATATTATACCCATTTTTTGGTACTTCAATTTTTTTTTCAGTCAGTTTGAGTACCTTACCCATTTAATTCTAGATATTAATGCCATTTGTAAAAAAAATCACCATGCAGCATTTTCTTTTTGAAATTTTACAGGAAAATTAAGACAAACAGGGAGAGAAATAAAAAATGTTTTTATTACAACAATAAAGTTAATTAGAAAGAACTAACTTATCAATTATTATCGAATTTAAAATGTCGACTCTCTCTAAAAACTTGATTTCCACGGCGTGGTTGTTGGTAGACAGCGCGGAGAAGAGTGACGACTACCTGAGGCTGAGGACTGATTGAGGGAAGCAATACAGGAGCTACAGGGGCATCATAGGATGGTAGCGAGTGGCGACGACACCTTGTTGCGCGAAAAAACTTAGAGTAAAAGAAGATTGAGAGAGAAGAAGAAAAACGAGGAAGAAGAGAGAAATCTAAATGTTCATCTGTATATTGATAACTGCTTGCCCTATACAACTCATGTTTAATAAGAGAAAATAACAAAAGAACAGCGTGGAAAATTTTGTTATAACCAAACGCAACGTTTCACTAATGTTCTGCGCCCCGTTTACTGTTTTAACCTTAGAATCAAAACTCTCCGTTTTACTTAAGATCAAAACTCTACTTTTAATTAAATGAGGTTAACTGTTTAAACTAACTTCTTTCCTTTTATCTTCTATTTTCTGCTCCTTGTTTTCTAGCCCGTATCAGTACTTCTTTCCTAGGAAAAATTCTTGTCCTCAAGGATGAAAATGAGGAAATTTGGTTTGAAGCAGGTCGAGAGACTCCCATGACGCATCTTTTGGAAAAGAGTTAGCCTATTCCACTAAGACTTCAGTAACAGCTATATTGCCTTTCTTGACTATTCTTCTATCCACAATCCGAACTGGTTCTTTTGGCAATACTCCATGAATATCCACCAATGACAAATGAGCCTGAGTAGATGATGCACCTACATGTTTCTTCAGCTAAGTGACATGAAAAGTGGGATGAATACGAGACCCCGGTGGTAACTGAAGAGTGTATGCCACCTCTCCCACTTTTTGGATCACAGGAAAAGGTCCATAGAACTTTGGAGATAGTTTCTGACTAAGAATTCTTCTGTCTGTTGCCTATAGGGTTGCAGCCTCAAATAAACTAAATCCCCTATTTGGAAAGTTCTATCCAAACAATGTTTGTCAGCAAACAGCTTCATGCGTATCTGAGCTCTCTTTAAATAGAACTACAATAGTTTCCTCGCTGCCTCTCGAGATTGTAGGCTTCTATCGACCACCAGTACTGAGGAAGTCCTGGCTAAATAGGGCATGCGCGTAGGTGGCGACTGGCCATATAAGGCTTCATATAGAGTAAGCTAGATGGATGAATGAAAGGATGAATTATACTACCACTCAGCAATAGGTAACCAATAGGACCAGTGAGCAGGTGTTTCGCTAGTCATGCACCTCAAATAATTTTCAAGGCATCGGTTCAACACCTCTGTCTGCCCATCAGTTTGAGGATGGTAGGCTGTGGACAAAAGGAGTTTGGTACCCACCCTTCGAAATAATTCTTGCCAAAAATGACTGACAAAAATTTTGTCTCTGTCCGATATGATTAAATCGGGCATGCCATGCAGTTTGTAAATATGGGTCAAATACTTCTGTGTTACATCCTTAGCTGTATACGGATGGGATAAAGCCACAAAATGACCATACTTAGTCAAACGATCCACCATAACTAGAATAGAGTTTTTCTTGTTGGAATTGGGCAATCCTTCAATGAAATCCAAGCTAACCATTGACCAAGCTTTGTTAGGTATAAGTAGTGGCTGAAGAAGACTAGGATATGCCACTGACTCACTTTTGCACTTTGACAAGGCACACACTCCCTAACCCATTTTTTAACATCTGACGTGAGACCCTTCCAATAAAGCAAGCTGAACAAACGTTTCCTGGTCACATCTAGCATGAAAATGATAAAACAGATCTTATCGCAATTGTATATCTTTTACCACCATAATTTTTCCCTTCCTGTACAGAAATTGCCCATCCCAAGAATACTTTTGATCGTGAGACTGAGACTGTTGGATATTTTGAATATGTTTTTATAACTTATTATAACACCGTACACCCGAGCCCTACGCTAGGACAGGATACGAGGTGTTACCACACTTAATCACATGCATACAATCATATCGATGTCATTAAGACTCGATCAAATTTAAAAATTTTTTGAACTTTGTTTAAACTCCATAATATAGGCCTACAAGGCCCCAAACATCCATTGGAAACCATTTGAGACCAACCTGAGTTCTTTAACTAACTTTAGAAAAATAACTCTTGAAACAGGACATACGCACGTTTGAAAGGGCAACACGCCTGTGTAGGTATTATGACATGGTCGTGCTAATGAACCGTGTGGTTTACACGGCCTAAGCACAAGGGGACACGTCCGTGCCCCAAATTTGTGTGAATTAAATTCTAAATTCGTGCCTACAAGGGTTTTCACACTGCCTACCACACGCCCGTGTTTATGGCCCGTGTCCCTCACATGGCTAAGACACGCCCGTGTCTAATAACATTGACATTCTGTTTCTAACGTCAGCATCCAATAAGGGGCACATGGCCAAGGCACACACCTGTGGCCAGAGGCCGTGTCTTCTACACTGCTGAGACACACGGTCGTGGCTCTGCCCGTGTGTTTACTACCATGCATACTGACTTGCAAATTTTACGTACAGGGGACACACGGCTGGACAACACGCCCATGGGGCTGCCAGTGTGTCTACCCGTATGGACAATATAAGGCTATCTACCAAGCCTTTGCCACCCTGAAACACAATCTAACATATTAAAGTCTAACTTAAAATGATTTCTCAACCAAACAACCACAACTAAGGACTATATACATTTCTTATATTCAACCATGCCAACAATTTCACATTCATGAAAGACTATTTTGCATTCATATATATAAACTTTCAATATTAGCCATTTTCTATGGCCCTATACAAAATGAATCAAATGCTAAAGTAAGCCAACACATTTGGCCAATTAACAATGACACAAAACTCAAAAGTCAGGGTCCTATACATGCCATAATCAAAATAAAATATCTAACTATACCAAGTGCTTCGGATGATAGTGTGACTGGCTTCTCTGACGCAGGCAATGATCCTCGAGCTACTTTGACAACACTATAAGAAAATAGAAAGGAGAGGGAGTAAGTATAAAGCTTAGTAAGTGGTATGCAAATAAATATAACAACAACTTTACCATTCATCATCATGCTCATAATACAAAAATAGGCATAAGCACAACTTACTTATCACTATCCAATACAATTCACATAGCATATATTGAGCTTGCATCTCATACATTTCAAATAGGTACCTATACCACTCACAACATGGTTATATTTTTCTCGTTTAACTTAAACTGTAACTCTCACCATTGAACCATTTGGAATGCTATCGAATATTCACTAAGCCTCAAACATATGGTATAATGACAATGCCATGTCCCAGACATGGTCTTACTGTGACAGCCCAAAATTGACCCTAGTCGGGATGTGGTTTCGGGACCACAAAACCAAGGCATAAAAATAATTTAAAATTTATTTTGATGGCTATAATATGTGTGTGCTCATGTGTGACATTTTTGATGATTGATTTAGTGTTATAAAGGTGAATTTCACTAGAAGGGACTTAGTAGTGAACTTTGAAAGTACGATAGGGAAATGTGTGATGACTAATTAAAGCATGCATGCAAAACTATGGACTTGCATGTCAAATTTCCCCAAAACAAGCTAGTGGCCGCCATGACATGGTTTATGGGCAAAGAAAACATGTTGAAACATGTTTTGTTAATGCATGATGAATTAAATGATAAAATAATTAATGATGTTGGATGAGAAACAAAAAATCAAAAAATAGCTCATCCTTTCCCCCATTGCCGTGCAAGTGAAAGAAAAACAAGAAAAAATTGTTCATCCTTGTTCTTTCCTTTTGGCCAAAAATACTAAGGAGGAGATAGGATTTTTGCTTCATGCTTGGTTTAGAAGAGATCTAGAAGGAGATTTGGCTAAATTTGCATCAAGATTAAGGTATGTATGAGGTTGTGTTAGGAGTTTCATGCATGTTTTGGTTGCTAACTTGATGTGCATGTTAGCCATGGTTTAAATCCTTGTTATGCCATGGAAATGGCATTTGGCCAAAGTTGTTATTGTGTTAAAGCCATTGCATGCTAAATGTGAAGCTTGCTAATGATGCATGCAATGATGGATTGACTACTCTCGAAACTTCTTTGTACCAATTTTAAGTAAGACATTGAGTTTTTTTTGTTTAACCATGATTTAAGTTGAAAGGGCATGATTGTGATGTATTCGGCCATGATGCATTCATGAGCATGGTTCATGCTTCTTGCATGTTAGTTAAAATTTGTGTTTTGGATGGCTATGGACACCTTGAAATTGACCTTGCACTTATATGTGTATATATGATTGCACATGATATTTTGATTATGAAGAAAGTGATGAATATGTTGTTTAAAGAAGAAGTTTGTTGAAGAATGTTGTGAAATTTGCATGTACATTCGGCCTAGTACACATATGATGTGAAAATCTTGCAATTTATTTTTGATTTTATGCAAGAATGACTAAGCATAATCGGCCACATGAGGGGAATTATTGTGCATGCATTCGGTTAGAGGCAAGCTTAATGATGCCTATTCTTGACTTAGGTAATCGGCTACCTTGTTGTGAGCTAAGGCCGAATGTGCGTAATTAAAGAAAATTGACTAAAGTGCTTAGTTATGTGATGTTGAATCAATGATATATGTATTCGCCAAGGCTAGCAAGCGAGACTTTAATAAATTGAATTTGTTTGAATTAGCTCAAGAGCTTAGAGGGCCACAATTGGATAAGGGGAAGGAAAAAGTGATCGAATAGCCGTCAAAGCCGTTCGACAACATCCGAGGTAAGTCCTTAAGAAATGACCCTACTCGAATTATGTGAAATGAAAAATTGATGTGTAATGACTATTGATTTATGTGTGTATGAGTATTTGAATGATACCCGGCTAAGTTCAAGGCGATTATGCTAGTGATATGTTTGTGTTTGAGCCTTAGTAACGAAAATGAAATATGAATGGGAAATGATTATTGATGTATATGTGTGCATGAGCAATTGAATGATATCCGGCTAAGTCCCAAGACATTTATGCTGGTAATTACATCCGGTTAAGACCAAGGCAATTGTGCTAGTGACTACATCCGGGCTAAGACCAAGGCATTTGTGCAAATTGTGAAATCCGGGTTAAGTCCCAAGGCCTTTGTGCGGGTTACCATAACCGGGCTATGTCCCGAAGGCGTTTGAACGAGTAGCTATATCCGGTTAAACTCAAGGTATGTGATTTGAAAATTATAAGCTTGCTGGAAAATTGTCAGCTAATGCACTTGTGAAACTTCCCAATAACAAGGTATGTGTTGTGTGTGCTGCTGCTAGGAGTAAGGGCGTATGAATATCCGCTCCTATGATGGAACGAGTTATCGGCCTTAACGAAGCCGTTATTTGTGTATGAACATAAGAGTTGGGATGGTGAAGTAAGTATGATTATGTGAATGTGTATTAATGAAATGATTCATTTGGCTATGTGAATGTAATGCTTTGGTTAAAGCTGATTTTATTGCTTGAGACTTACTAAGCATAAAAATGCTTACTCCGCTGCTTTGGCTCTCTGTTTTATAGATTTTGCTCGGTAGCAAGCGGATTCGGGATCATTAAAGTCAAGTCATCTACACTATCAAAGCCTCCATTTTGGTATAATTTTGGTTGAACTTTGAAATGGCATGTATAGGACTACCCTAATGTTGAAGGTCATGTACCTTTCGGTTTGTGTAAGCTTGGATAGCCATGCGAAAATGGCTTATATACGTTTTAGTATGATTCTATAATAGTTTGTATGATAATCATTATGGGGTATGAAATTGTTTGAAAGGATTAGCCATTGGAATGGTTAATCATAATCACACTTTGTGCTATGTGTGCAAAAAGGGCCATTTGAATCGTGGAAATCATGAAATAGGTAATGGTCACTTTGAAAACAGATGCTGGCGGCAGCAGTGGTGTGGTTTTGAAAAATCACCAAAATTTTTAGGAATGGTATTAAATAATGAATAAATTATGTAAATGAACCTTAATGAGTCTACTTTAATGTGGAAGAAACGAAACGGTCATAGGAGTTACATGTTAAGAGATATTAAAGCTATTGTGAGATAGGGGCAGAACGGTTTCTGGGTCCCCTATCGCAACTTTAAAAATTTATTATAAATTATCCAGAAATAATTAGGAGTCATGACTTATATGTACAGATTCCATTTTGAGTCTAGTTTCATTAGAAACAAACGGCACCAGTATTAAAGCCCTGTACAGAGAGATATTCAAGTTGTAACGTGCGAAGGTCAGAGCAGTCGATCCCTGTAACATGGGTGAATTTAACTAATAAACTGTACCAATTGGCCCAACCAAAAATTCTAGAAATAAATCCATGGATGGATATATGAGTCTAAATTCATGGAAAATTTACAGAATCAATTTCCGAGTTTTGAAACTCGAGATATGATTTTTAAGGTGACAGTGACGCAGATTTCCAGCCTGTCTGGAAATGTCAAATTGGTGGGTGAAATATGTGGATTTGGCTTGTTAACCCTCGTGTCCGAACCGGCGATGGTCTCGGGTTCGGGTGTTACAATTTTATTGGTATCGAGCCACGGTTTAGTCGATTCTAGGACTACCGTAATATGTTTGGGGTCTAGCTATACATGCCATTAAGTGATAAATTGATAGTGTGGAGATTTCTGACAATTTGAATTTGTGTTTGTTTATAGCAATGGATCCCGATCCCAATCGAGCAATAGCTGATGATGTGGAGAGTGTGGTGCCTGCTCCCGCACAAGGGACAGCGCCGGCGGACTCTCAACCTATGGCCAGCAATCCGAATGATGAGGCTAGGCAAGCCTTTTATAGTGTGATGAATGATTGGTTCAACCAATACATTCGAACTAACACTACTGTTCCACAACCTCCATTCCCGACTAATGCAACCTCAAGACCTACAATACCTCCGTGAATCGACCAAATAAGGTCAAGTAAGCCCCGGTCGACAGAATTCAGTAAACATGGGGCCATGAATTCAACGCTACGGATAGCGACGATGCCGAGCAAGCTGAATTTTGGTTGGATAACACTATCCGGTGCTCGATGAGCTATCTTGTACACCGATGAGTGCTTAAAGTGTACCATCTCCTTGCTACGCAATTCCGCCTATTATTGGTGGAGTACTCGACTTCGTGGTGCCTAGAGAGCAAGTGACTTGGGAATTCTTTCAAACCGAGTCTCGAAAAAGTATATCGATCGAGATTCATCGACCAAAAGCGAAGGAATTTCTTGATCTTAAGCAAGGTTCTATGTCGCCATCGACTACTGAACGAAAATTTGTGAGGCTTAGCCAGACGCGCGAGAATGCATTTCGTCCGGGTTATTATGTAAACGCTTCGAGGATGGGCTGAATGATGATATAAGGATGTTCGTTGGCATTCTCGAAATACGAGAGTTCGTAGTACTTGTTGAGCGAGCTTGTAAAGTCAAGAGCTTAGAAAGGAGAAACAAAAAGTTGATGTGGGAACCGGAGAATTTCAAAAGGTCCTCGGAAAGTCTCTTCAACAGCATCGAAGAGATTTCGAGATGATGTGAGCCGGTCTAGAGGCGCTTGGGCTTTTCTAGACGAGGACGCGATCGACCCTCTGTGACCACACGAGTCACTTCGATCGCCAGATGGTGGAAATGATCGCCGAGAGAGGCGAGTGTCTCGCATTGTGGCAAATGGCATTCGGGAGCTGTTGGTTCCGTGATCGCTCTGCTATAAGTGTGGATCGGCCGACCACCTTATGAAGGATTGCCCGAGGTTGCTTGAACAAAATGTAAGTCGAGTGGAAACCCGGTGCTACCATCGCCGAGGTAGGCCACCTAGAAATGTGGGCAATGTTAGTGGCGGTCGAGAGGATCTAGAGATGCTACCATCGATCCGAGGCTCGTGCTCTGCTAGGACTTATGCCATCGCAGACGCGAGGATGCCGCTCACCGGATGTCATTACCGGTACTTTCACTCTTTTCAATACTAATGTGATTGCTTTGATTGACCTGGTTCTACTCATTCTTATATATGTGAAACCTTAGCATCCAAAGAAGACTTTGCCTATTGAGTCTCTCGAGTTTGTAATTGTGTGTCAAACCCTTGGGTCATTACGTGCTTGTCAACAAAGTGTGCAAGAAAAGTCCCCTAGTGTTCCGAGGTTCTTGTTTTCCGGCGGACTTGATGCTTTTGCCGTTCGATGAATTCGACGTTATTCTTGGTTTGGATTGGTTAACCATGCACGATGCGGTTGTAAATTGCAAAAGCAAGACTATCGATTTGAGGTGCACGAATAACGAGATAATTCGGGTTGAGTCTACGGACTTAAAGGGTTACCACCGTAATATCGGCAATGTTGGCCCGAAAATATGTAAGAAAAGGGTGCGGCGTACCTTGCGTATGTGCTCGATGACAAGGAATCGAAAAGAAACCCGAATCGCTGCGATGGTTTGTGAATACCGGATGTTTTCCACAAGAATTGCGGGTTTACCACTTGTTCGGAAATAGAATTTGGCATCGAATTGGTACCGGTACCACTCCAATTTCGATAGCTCCGTATCGTATGGCACCAATGAAATTAAAGGAGTTGAAAGCTCGGTTGCAAGAATTGGTGGATAGAGGTTTTGCTCACTCGAGTTTTTCGCCTTGGGGTGAGCCAGTGTTGTTTGTGAAAAAGAAGGATGGAACCATGAGGCTGTGCATCGACTATCGTCAGCTTAATAAAGCGACGATAAAGAACAAATATCCGTTACCACGTATCGATGACTTGTTCGATCAACTGAAGGGAGCCTCAGTGTTCTCGAAAATAGATTTGAGATCGGGCTATTATCAATTGCGAATTCGAGATTCGGACGTACCCAAGATTGCCTTCAGAACGAGATATGGTCACTATGAGTTCCTAGTGATGCCGTTTGGGCTTACTAATGCCCCCGGTATTTATGGATTTAATGAATCGGATCTTCAGACCATATTTGGATCGATTCGTAGTCGTGTTCATTGATGACATCTTGGTCTATTCAAGAAATGAGACCGAACATCTTTGAACACCGAGGTTAGTGCTGCAAATTTTACGGGATAAGCAACTATATGCTAAGTTCAAAAAGTGTGAGTTCGTTAAGAGAGGTTAGCTTCTTGGGTCATGTGGTATTTGCATCGGGTATTCGAGTCGACCGAATAAAATTTCAGCCATACTTAATTGGAAGCCTCCAGAAATATTACCGAGGTTCGAGCTTTTTGGGGCTTGCTTGTTATTACCGACGATTTGTAAAGGTTTCTCAACGATAGCCACGCCGATGACGGCTTACTCCAAAAGGATGTTAAGTTCGAATGGACGGAGAAATGTCGAAAAGTTTCACCAATTGAAAACTTATTTGATGAAGCCCCAATTCTAGTGCAACCCGAATCTGGGAAAGAGTTTGTCATCTATAGTGACGCCTCCTACTTGGGTTAGGTTGCGTATTGATGCAAGAAGGTCGAGTTGTGGCCTATCGTCGAGGCAATTAAAGCCACACGAGAAAAATTATCCGACCCATGATCTCGAATTGGTCGCCATCGTATTCGCCTTGAAGATTTGGCGACATTACTTATTTGGTGAGAGGTGCCATGTGTACTCGGATCACAAAAGTCTAAAATATTTGATGACCCAAAGAGACTTAAATCTGCGACAAAGACGTTGGCTCGAGCTGTTAAAGGATTATGAGCTGGTCATTGACTATCACCCGGGAAAGGCGAATGTGGTTGCGGATGCCTTGAGTCGTAAATCATTATTCGCTTCTGAGCGATGAATGTGCACTTGTCCGTTCGATCCGACAACGTGTTAGTAGCTGAATTGAAAGCCAAACCATTATTGATACATCAAATTTGTGAAGCTCAGAAGGTCGACGATGAGTTGGTTGCAAAACGGGTCGAGTGTGTTCCGAACAAGGAATCGGAGTTTCGGATCGATGATGACGATTGTTTGAGGTTCAAGTCGTCTGTGTGTTCCAAGGAATTGAAACTTATTTCGATAATTCGAACGAAGCCCATTGTAGCCGAATGGCAATCCACCCGGAGTACGAAGATGTACAACGATTTGAAACGCGTCGGTTTTGGTGGCATGGTATGAAACGAGACATCTCCGACTTTGTTTGAGATGTTTAATATGTCAACAAGTGAAAGCGGAACATCAAGTGCCTTCAGATTACTTCACCGATCACGATACCCGAGTGGAAATGGGATCGAGTCACAATGGACTTTGTGTCCGGACCGCCATTGTCGCAAGTAAGAAGGATGCGATTTGGGTTGTTGTTGATAGATTGACTAAGTCGGCTCACTTTATCCTGTATGCACGGATTTTCATTGGATAAACTAGCTGAATTGTACGCTTTCTCGATTGTGAGATTACACGGGTACCGATTTACATTGTGTCGGATAGAGATCCGAGGTTCACCTCGCGATTTTGGAAGAAATTGCAAGAAGCTTTGGGTACCAAGTTGCATTTCAAAGACCGCCTTTCACCCCCAAACCGATGGTCAATCCGGCGGATAATTCGGATACTTGAGGATATGTTGAGATGTTGCATCCTCGAGTTCGATGGTTCATGGGAACGGTACCTACCTTTGATTGAATTCGCACAACAATAGTTTTCAATCAAGTATTAAGATGGCGCCTTACGAGGCTTTGTACGGGCGTAAATGCCGTACACCATTGTTTTGGACCGAGCTCGGTGAAAACAAAATTTTCGAGTGGATTTGATTAAAGATGCTGAATGAAAGTAAAAGTAATCCGTGAAAGTCCGAAAATAGCCTCGATCGTCGAAAGTCGTCGCGGATTTGAAACGAAAGGACATTGAGTATCGTGGGAGATAAAGTGTTTCTTAAAGTTTCGCCGTGGAAAAGATACTCGATTCGTACCGTAAGGGCAAGTTGAGCCCGAGATTCATTGGGCCGTCTGAAATCTCCAAACGAGTTGACCCGATTCGTATCGTTTGATTTTGCCCCGAACTCGAAAAGATTCACAACGTCTTTCATGTTTCAATGCTTCGACGCTATAGATCGATCCATCGCACGTGATTGATCCATCGGTTGAAATTCAAGCCAATATGAGTTATGAGGAAGAACCGATTCGTATCCCGCACGTGAAGTGAAAGAGTTATGAAACAAGCGGGTTCCGCTAGTGAAAGTGTTATGGCTCAAACACGGGATGGAAGAAGCTACTTGGGAAACCGAGAACTCTATGAAAGAGCGATACCCAACCCTATTTACCAGAAGATTTTCGGGACGAAAATTTCTTAAGTGGGGAGAGTTGTGACACCCAAAATTGACCCTAGTCGGGATGTGGTTTCGGGACCACAAAACCGAGGCATAAAAATAATTTAAAATTTATTTTGATGCCTATAATATGTGTGTGCTCATGTGTGACATTTTGATGATTGATTTAGTGTTATAAAGGTGAATTTCACTAGAAGGGACTTAGTAGTGAACTTTGAAAGTACGATAGGGAAATGTGTGATGACTAATTAAAGCATGCATGCAAAACTATGGACTTGCATGTCAAATTTCCCCAAAACAAGCTAGTGGCGGCCATGACATGGTTTATGGGCAAAGAAAACATGTTGAAACATGTTTTGTTAATGCATGATGAATTAAATGATAAAATAATTAATGATGTTGGATGAGAAACAAAAAATCAAAAAATAGATCATCCTTTCCCCCATTGCCGTGCAAGTGAAAGAAAAACAAGAAAAAAATTGTTCATCCTTGTTCTTTCCTTTTTGGCCGAAAATACTAAGGGAGGAGATAGGATTTTTGCTTCATGCTTGGTTTAGAAGAGATCTAGAAGGAGATTTGGCTAAATTTGCATCAAGATTAAGGTATGTATGAGGTTGTGTTAGGAGTTTCATGCATGTTTTGGTTGCTAACTTGATGTGCATGTTAGCCATGGTTCAAATCCTTGTTATGCCATGGAAATGCCATGGTTCATATATATGTGTATATATGATTGCACATGATATTTTGATTTTGAAGAAAGTGATGAATATGTTGTTTAAAGAAGAAGTTTGTTGAAGAATGTTGTGAAATTTGCATGTACATTCGGCCTAGTACACATATGATGTGAAAATCTTGCAATTTATTTTTGATTTTATGCAAGAATGACTAAGCATAATCGGCCACATGAGGGGAATTATTGTGCATGCATTCGGTTAGAGGCAAGCTTAATGATGCCTATTCTTGACTTAGGTAATCGGCTACCTTGTTGTGAGCTAAGGCCGAATGTGTGCGTAATTAAAGAAAATTGACTAAAGTGCTTAGTTATGTGATGTTGAATCAATGATATGTGTATTCGCCAAGGCTAGCAAGCGAGACTTTAATAAATTGAATTTGTTTGAATTAGCTCAAGAGCTTAGAGGGCCACAATTGGATAAGGGAAGGAAAAAGTGATCGAATAGCCGTCAAAGCCGTTCGACAACATCTCGAGGTAAGTCCTCAAGAAATGACCCTACTGAATTATGTGAAATGAAAAATTGATGTGTAATGACTATTGATTTATGTGTGTATGAGTATTTGAATGATACCCGGCTAAGTTCAAGGCGATTATGCTAGTGATATGTTTGTGTTTGAGCCTTAGTAACGAAAATGAAATATGAATGGGAAATGATTATTGATGTATATGTGTGCATGAGCAATTGAATGATATCCGGCTAAGTCCCAAAGACATTTATGCTGGTAATTACATCCGGGTTAAGACCAAGGCAATTGTGCTAGTGACTACATCCGGCTAAGACCAAGGCATTTGTGCAAATTGTGAAATCCGGGTTAAGTCCCAAGGCCTTTGTGCGGGTTACCATAACCGGGCTATGTCCCGGGCGTTTGGACGAGTAGCTATATCCGGTTAAACTCAAAGGTATGTGATTTGAAAATTATAAGCTTGCTGGAAAATTGTCAGCTAATGCACTTGTGAAACTTCCCAATAACAAGGTATGTGTTGTGTGTGCTTTGCGCTAGGAGTAAGGCGTATGAATATCCGCTCCTATGATGGAACGAGTTATCGGCCTTAACGAAGCCGTTATTTGTGTATGAACATAAGAGTTGGGATGGTGAAGTAAGTATGATTATGTGAATGTGTATTAATGAAATGATTCATTTGGCTATGTGAATGTAATGCTTTGGTTAAAGCTGATTTTATTGCTTGAGACTTACTAAGCATAAAAATGCTTACTCCGTTGCTTTGGCTCTCTGTTTTATAGATTTTGCTTTCGGTAGCAAGCGGATTCGGGATCATTAAAGTCGAAGTCATCTACACTATCAAAGCCTCCATTTTGGTATAATTTTGGTTGAACTTTGAAATGGCATGTATAGGACTACCCTAATGTTGAAGGTCATGTACCTTTCGGTTTTGTGTAAGCTTGGATAGCCATGCGAAAATGGCTTATATACGTTTTTAGTATGATTCTATAATAGTTTGTATGATAATCATTATGGGGTATGAAATTGTTTGAAAGGATTAGCCATTGGAATGGTTAATCATAATCACACTTTGTGCTATGTGTGCAAAAAGGGCCATTTGAATCGTGGAAATCATGAAATAGGTAATGGTCACTTTGAAAACAGATGCTGGCAGAAGCAGTGGTGTGGTTTTGAAAAATCACCAAAATTTTTAGGAATGGTATTAAATAATGAATAAATTATGTAAATGAACCTTAATGAGTCTACTTTAATTTGGAAGAAACGAAACGGTCATAGGAGTTACATGTTAAGAGATATTAAAGCTATTGTGAGATAGGGGCAGAACGGTTTCTGGGTCCCCTGTCGCAACTTTAAAAATTTATTATAAATTATCCAGAAATAATTAGGAGTCATGACTTATATGTACAGATTCCATTTTGAGTCTAGTTTCATTAGAAACAAACGGCACCAGTATTAAATTCCTGTACAGAGAGATATTCAAGTTGTAACACGCGAAGGTCAGAGCAGTCAATCCCTGTAACATGGGTGACTTTAACTAATAAACTGTACCAATTGGCCCTACCAAAAATTCTAGAAATAAATCCATGGATGGATATATGAGTCTAAATTCATGGAAAATTTACGGACTCAGTTTCTGAGTTTTGAAACTCGAGATATGATTTTTAAGGTGACAGTGATGCAGATTTCCAGCCTGTCTGGAAATGTCAAATTGGTGGGTGAAATATGTGGATTTGGCTTGTTAACCCCTCGTGTCCGACACCGGCGATGGCTCGGGTTCGGGGTGTTACACTTACACTGACACCTCTATACGTGCCGATGCCATGTCCCAGACATGGTCTTACACTGACACATCTCGTAGCCGATTCATGTCTCAGACATGTCTTACACTAGCTCTGTCTTAATGCTGATGCCATGTCCCAGACATGGTCATACACTGGCTCTCATAAGGTGGCCAATGCATGTCCTAGACATGTCTTACACTGGCACACAAATAACCCGAATGTCATGGCATGAATATCTGATTTATTTCCTAAAGTTCAAACGAGAGTTCTACTATCTCAATATTCATCATACATAATCATTTCCACAAACAAAAAATTTATGCTATGTCAATTCAAACACATATAATAACAATGTTGTTGTATTATTTACATACAACTTACCTCGAACTACAAAATGTAGAAGACTAGATCGGCTTAGTCCATTTGCTTTGCTTTTCCCTGGTCTAGGACCAGATTTTGTAATTCTTGATCTATAATGATAAAAATTCACAAATTTAATCATTTTATTAATCTACATACTCAACAATTTAAAAATTAGGCAAAATAACCATTTTGCCCCTAGACTTTTGCAAAATGACTATTTTACCCCTAGGTCTGAAAATTGATTTTTATCAAATATTTTCATATCTTAAGCCTACCCGAACCCTTTTTAATCTTATAGCAACCCAAAATTTTCATTATTTCTCACATTTATCATCTAATTTTCAACTTAGGCAAAATGGTCCTAGTTAGGGTTTCTATGCAAACCACTTCACAAAAGTTATTTATTACACAACCATGATTCATTTTCTTCCATAAAATTTTAGAAAACACCATGAACACTCTCATGGTAAAACCCTAGACTTTCAACCATTTTGCAAAATAGTCCCCTTATTAGAAAGTTCATGTTACTAGGGGTCCAAAAATACAAAAATCATCAAGAATAACCTTCTAAATGACTTACTTGCAAGAGATACTAATGGCTGGTATTTTGAGCTCTCTAAACCCCCTTTTTGATGCTAAAAGTCGGTGAAGAAGAAGAAATAAAAAGATGAAGCCTTTTTGTTTTATTTTAATATTCTTACTAGTCAAAATAGGTCACCAAAACCTCACCTAATTTTGACTTCCTTGTCTCGTGGTCGGCCAAGGACTATTCTAGGGTCTATTTTCCCTTTAAAGACCCCCAATTTATGATGCATGGCAATTTAACACCCTTAGCTATCAAATTAAGACTTTTGCACTTTATGCGATTTAGTCCTTTTTCGCAATTAGGCTCCTAAACGTTAAAATTTCTTCACCAACTTTTTCATGCAGTAATATAAACATGCTATAACTCCAAAATAATAATAAAATACTTTCTCTAAATTTGGATTGGTGGTCTCGAAACCAATTTTTCGACTAAGCCCAAAATCAGGCTATTACATTTATCATCTGTTGCATAGACTGTTGCACCCGTTCCAAAAGGCTTGAGATTACCGAGCTAACTGATAGTTGAGAAAAATGCCCATGCTCTAGTTGTAGTTGTCAAGAGAGGGCATCAACTACTTTATTATTGATTCCCTTTATATATGAGATTTCAAAATCATAGCCGAGCATTTTAGCTACCCACCGCTGTTGAAATAGGGTGACAGCAAGTTGCTCAGATAAAAATCGTAAGCTTTGATGATCTGTTCGAATTTTGAAGTGTCTCCCCACCAATTAGGCATGCCATTTTCTAACCACCAATAACACTGCAAACATTTCCTTTTCATAAATCGAAAAGGCCTGGTGACTTACGCTTAAAGCTATACTAAAGAAAGCCACTAGTCTCCCTTGCTGTTGCAACACTGCTTCAATGCCAAAAGCACTTGCATCTGTATCCACCAAAAATTAGAGCTAGAAATTAGGGAGCACCAGGACTAGAGCTGCACACAAGGCTGTTTTTAAGGCTTGAAAAGCTGCAGTTGCTTGACCCGACCACTTCCAAGCATTTTTTTTAACAATTCCATGAGAGGCTGAGCTAGAATGCCATAATTTCTGATAAATCTTCTGTGATAACCAGAAAGGCCTAGGAAGCTTCTTAATTCTTTCACTAATTGAGGAGTTGGCCACGAAGAGATGCACTTGACCTTAGTTTTGTCTATAGAGACTGTCCCTTCTTGTAACTGTTGTTCCCTCAGGATGAGAAGAACAACTCTCAGATGTTGCTGATGCTCAGACCAAGATTGTGAGAACACTAAGATGTCATCGAAAAACACTGGAACAAACTTTCTTAACAATGGCTTAAAAATAGAGTTCATGAGAGCTTGAAAGCTAGAGGAAGTATTAGTGAGGCCAAAAGGCATCACGAGAAACTCATAAAGCCCCTCATGTGTTTGAAATGCTGTTTTATGGATATCAGGCTCCCACATGCCAATTTGATGGTACCTTGACCTCAAATCCAATTTATAGAACATCCGAGCCCCCCTAACTCATCAACAACTCTTCAATGATAGGAATAGGAAAGTTGTCCTCAATTGTATACTGGTTTAGCTACCTATAATCAACATGAATTCTCTAACTTCCATCTTTCTTTTTGACTATCACTACACGAGAAACGAAAGAACTATTGCTGTCTCGGATTACGCCAACTTGCAGCATTTCCCAAATCAATCTTTCCATCTCACTCTTTTGAATAGTTGGATACCTATAGTGCCTCATTTTGATCACAGCCGATTCATCATTCAAAAGCTTCTTGTGGTCATGCAAACGAGGTGGTGGTAGCCCCTTTGGTACTTGGAATATGTCATCCTAACAATTTTAATACATATCCAAAACATCCACCTATCTCAAACATTCTCAAACATACACAAAATAAGTATCAAATTCAGATTCAAGTGTTTTAATACAATCTGATATCTCGGGAAATCCTATTGAATACAAACAATTAATAGCTAAGACATATTGCAGTATAACAGTTCGACATAATTCAATAGTAAGAGAACTTACTTGGCTGAACGTCGGAGCCGGTGTGCCACAATAGAATCTTTCAAAACCACCTCAATATCATTTGTAAACAATTTTAAAAGCTTAAAAACAAAGCCCATTTTACAGCCCGAGTTTTGAAACTTGACTCTAATACCACTAAATTTAACACCCCAAAGCCGACCTGGACGTTATGGCCGAATTTGGCATTTCACATTGAAGTGTTTTAGCGGAAACCTTGTTTCCATTGGAAACACTTCTTTAAAATGAAAAACCTTAATTACTTTGTAAAATCTCTCTTTTCAATCGCAAAAACTTGTTTAAAACATATGATTTACGAAAACTTATTCTTTAAAAATTTAGTTGCGGAAACGTAGTATATAAAAACTATGGTTTAGAAAATCAATGTTCAACTTCTCATAATTACAACACATAAAAATAATAATAAACCTAATTTGAATTATTAACCAGAGGAAAGACCTTGTTACAACCCAAATCAAATAGAAATAATTGAAAATCAAAATATTAAAAATTACATAAAGACTAAGTCTAAACTTTTTTATGCTAGTTGGCCACCTCCGAGTCCCTCCATTTGTCGAACCGCCTATTGAGAGTCACCTGAAAAATTTAGGAGGGGGAGCGTTTTCAAAACTCAGTGTGTACAACCCTCAACAAGTATAAAGCAATCATCAGTCATTTTGGGCCTGAGCCCAATTCAATAACGGTGGCCTTTGGGCCTTAGCCCATGTTAGCCTTAGTTGGGCCAAACCCCACATCATAATAACCACATAATAATATCATGCATGCAATGCTGTGCAACCCACCCCAATAATCCAACTCCTACACACCAACTCCGTCCCCCGGTACACATCATGTGGGGATATAAATATCGACCCACCCATCCATTACACATCAATGGTTTCCCGGTTGCGGTACTACCTTCATTGCAGCAAGCTGCTAATCACATGTTGGGCTTTAAAATTTGTCGGTGGATCCACGGTTGTCAAGCAACCATGCGACCCTCATATACTTCCTCCGTTCCATAATTCCCAACCCATATGCAACCTAAACAGAATATCATATGAGTGCGTACGAATGCAACAGGTATACATGTAACATCCATAAATCTTACCTTCAACACATAGGGGTTGTAACACTCCGTACCCGAGACCGTTGCCGGAGTCGAACACGAGGTGCTAACAGACTTAATTCATTTATTTTCACAGACCATTTTAAAAATTTCCAGACAAGCTGGCTAACTGCGTCACTGTCACCTTAAAAATCATATCTTGAGTTCCAAAACTAGAAAACCAGTTTCGTAAATTTTACCTGAAACTAGACTCATATATCCATCTAAAAATTTTTTTCTAGAATTTTTGGTCTAGCCAATTAGTACAGTTTATTAGTTAAAGTCTCCCCTGTTTCAGGGTTCGACTACTCTGACCTTCATGCATTACGACTTAGATATCTCCTTGTACAGGGCTTCAATACTTATGCCGTTTGTTTCTAAAGAAACTAGACTCGAAATGGAATCTGTACATATAGGGAATGACTTCTAATTATCTCTGGTTAATTTATAGTGAATTTCCAAAGTCAGAATAGGGGATCCAGAAATCGCTCTGGCCCTATTTCATGAAAACTTAAATATCTCATAAAATACGGCTCATATGATCATTTCGTTGCTTTCATATGAAAATAGATTCATCAAGGTTCAATTACATAATTTATTCACTATTTAATTCTATTCCTACTATTTTTAGTGATTTTTCAAATCCACACCACTGCTGCTGTCAGCATCTGTTTTTAAGGTAAACTTTACCTATTTCTTGGTTTTCCATGAATCAACTAGAATTTGTCATACAAAGCACCAAAATGATCATGATTAACCATTCCAATGGCTAATCGTTACCAAACATTTCCATACCTCTCAATGAACAACATACAAAACGATTATAATGCTATGCTCAAAGTATATATAAGCCATTTTCGCATGGCTATCCAAATTTATACAAAACCAAAGGGTACATGACCAACAACAACAAGGGTAGTCCTATACATGCCATTTTCAGAGTTCAACCAAAAGTGTACCAAAAGGGCTTTGATAGTGTGGACGACTTCGACTTCGACAATCCCGAGTCCGATAGCTGACGAACCAAAATCTATAAAACAGAGATTCAAAGAACGGAGTAAGCATTTAATGCTTAGTAAGTTTTGAGCAATGAAATTAGGCACAACTGAAGTATAGCATTCATATAACTAAACGGATAATTTCATATACACATATTCTCAAAAATCAGTCCTACTTCACATTTTCAACCCTCATATTCACACATAAGGGATCAACTTAACCAAAGGCCGGAAGCTCATTAATTGACTGAGCGAATAATATTTAAAAGGAATCAACTACTCCAATGCATATACGAAACGTACCTCATCGTTGGGATTTTACGAGCGTATTAATTGAAATTATTACAGCAAGATCGCTCATTCCCAAACCAAGTACCTTCGGAATTTAGCCGGATATAGCTACTTGCTCAAATGCCTTCGGGACTTAGCCCGGTTATAGTAACTCGCACAAATGCCTTCGGGACTTAGCCCGGATATAGTAACTCGCACAAATGCCTTCGGGACTTAGCCCGGTTATAGTAACTCGCACAAATGCCTTCGGGACTTAGCCAGATATAGTAACTCGCACAAATGCCTTCGGGCTTAGCCTGGAATTAGTCACTAGCACAAATGCCTTCGGGACTTAGCCCGGTTATCATCCGAATATCCATGCACATATCAATAAATCATGACACATCTATATTTCATTTTCATAACTAGAATTCAAACACAAGTCACTTATCAAGCATTATCATTTTCGGCTCAATAGTTACATACAAAGAGCATGATTTTGATTTACTTAAAACATGATCTAATCGAATCATAATCTAAGATCCATTACTCAAAAACTTACCTCGGATGTTGTCGAACGATTTCGACGGCTATTCGATCACTTTTTCCTTCCCTTTATCGGATTTAGTTCCCCTTTGCTCTTGAGCTTAATTTAACAATAAATTGATTTAATCATTTGAACATCAAAAAGAGAAACTCAAGGTACTTAACCCATATATACATTAGACATTAGAGTCACATATATATGAAATCATGAATCAACTCAACGTATTAGCCCACACTCTCTTTTAGCCGATTATCTAAGCCAAGATAAAAGCATCAATATGCTTGCCTCTAACCGAATACATGCAACACCAATCTACCTCATGTGTCCGAATATGCATGTCTATGTTGAGGCCGATTATATGCTTAATACTTCCTACAAATATGGTTACTTGTATTGACTACATACCATTTTGTTTCAAGTTCAAAACTCGGCTAATACACATATATACACTAGTAATCAAATACTAACATTTGCACTTCACCTTACTACCAATTCTCATCTACTTCCTACCATGGCGAATGCATCAAGACACCATACCATTTCAATTTTGGTCATGGGTTAAACAAAGAACTTAATGTCTAACTCAAAAATGCTAAAAAGAAAATCCAAGAGTCATCAATCACCATCACATGTATCATTACAAAGCTTCACACTTAGCATGCAAATGACATCAACACAAGTCCACTTTAGCCAAACTTAACTCATCTTCATGCCTCATCACCACAACATCAAACACCAACCAAGAAGACAACACCCATGGCGAATATCATCTCCATCTCATAGCAAAGATTTAAACCATGGGCTAGGTAGAACTCAAGCTAACAACTAAAAATATGCATGAATCTCATGGAACAACATCAACATACCTTAGTCTAGTGAACCACCATAGCCGATTTTCTCCAAGCTCTTTCCTTCTTTTTCTTTCTTCTATTCACCAAGTTGAACAACATGAGAACTTTTTCTTTTTTTTTCTTCATCATTTTCCTTTTCATTATTTTATTACCATGCTCCTTATTTTATCATTCCTCCCATGAAACACTAACATAGCATGTTTATAATACCTTTTTATCCATAGCATGGCCGGCCACCATCCCAAGTTTTGGGTATTTTGACATGCAAGGACAACATTTTCTAGCATGCATCAATAGGCCACTTTAACATTTGCCTAGCACATTTCTAAATTTTCTCACACAAGTCCTATTTAGCCAAATTCACTTACAATTAACAAAATTCAAACATGAAATTTTCACACATGCCTATATACATATAATAAGCATCAAATATAATGGTTAATTATTTTTATGACTCGGTCTTGTGGTCCCGAAACCATTTTCCGACTAGGGTCAATTTAGGGCTGTCATAAGGGTATTTAGTCATTTTCGCCCTTAGGGGCATTTCTTACGGGTTTTTACTTACCTTGGCCCGTTAACAAATCCTCGTTAGCTAAGATGAACGGATACTATGTACCAGGTAGGATTCCAGAGAAGAGGAGGTGAGTCATTAAGACCGCTTAAGTACCAAGCTCTCCCTAGATCCAATCCTAGACATGCATATACCCGTCGCCACACCATAACCCCATAACTTGTCCACGGTCTCAATAAATTAATTAAGTTTTATGCAGTCATCATATACTGGTCCCAAAACCCCTTACAAACCCAAACAAGTCCACAGGCATGCTTATGGCCCATTAGGCCCAATCTCATTCATATGGCCCATTAGGCCCGAATCACATCTATATGGCCCACTAGGCCCAATCACTTTTACAGTCACACTCACATATGATTTTCCATCACATAGCATCAATTATCAATTTTTGCCTATAATGGGCCTAACAACCCATCGGGCCCATTTAGCCCATGCTAGCCCGGTTGGCCAATTCGCAGCCCAAGTCCATGGAATCGCCCATGAGGCCTCAGATAATCTATTAGTTTCCCCCTTAAAAGTGTTCGCACACTCGCAAGACTACTGTAGACAAACTTTCGACTTTTCGGCATTTCGGCTTTTGCCGATCTACCCGTGTGTGCAGCGTAAGTACACACTTTCAGCTTTATATCAAGTTATCATAGGGTAGAAGTACACACCTTATCACCTGGAGTACTAAGTATTCATAGCCGCCCAAACCTATATTCAACATTATACTCCATTAGTCACATTCTATTAATTCAAAATAAATCCACTACTTACCAAAGAACAACCTATACTTGCCTTGTCTAGATTGATCGACTGCGATTTGCTTATGTAACCCGAAATCTGACGTAGTCCCTCTTCCGCATCCAGGTAAAAAGTCCCAAATGGCTGACACCTTATGTCGCTTAAACTTGGGAGCTCTATCCCAACTTCTCTGCTAGAACCCCCTTTCTCCATCAACTAATACTTAGCCAGCGATCACACTCTTGAATGAGAGGAAGAAAAAGAAAGAAATAGAGAAACCATAGGTTAACGAAAGTATTGGAAAGAAGAAAGAAAAATCAGCTTTTAAGAGTGTAGAAATGAAAGAACTTAGAAATATTTAACAAAAGTCGAAGAAGATCTAATTCACTTACGATTGCGAGATCGCTTGCCAACAAGAAATCAAACCTCCAAAGTGTATGACTCGACTTTTAAATGAAAAAGAAATAGTCGGCTAAGTTGAAGAGGGAAGAGGTTGATTCGATTAAAATAGAGAAGAAAAGATCAAGAGTTTGGTTTAAAAAAAAGAGGAGATGGTACGCGACTGAAGCACACAAAAACAAGAAAGCCCCTTACTTGTTCATAGACACCCATATATATACTAAAAGAAAAAAATAAATAAATAAAAATACAAACCTACACTCCCCAATCAACTTAAACTAGTTAAATTCCCTTCAATTTCTCCAATTTTTATCCTCATCATATCCACACTTAATCCTCATCCCTATCTCCTAGATTTTAGCCAAAAATTCCAATTTGAATTGCTTCCACCGACTGGCCATCCTTCCCTGCGTTGTGCAGCAAAATTAAATCCCCTTTTTGCTCATGGAACGACTCGAACTCCTATCCTCCAACATCCCAACATGTTGCTGGCCACTGCACCACTACCTGTCTTGTGCTAACATTCGGTCACAATTAACTATAAGGCTTATATGCCTAAGCCTCAGTTCTCTTAAGAAATACAAATTAAAACTTTGCTAGGCCTGGGATTCGAACCTGCAACCTCTCATATCTATAACATGTTTCTCGCTACTGCACCACAGGCGCTCTTATGCCATATTCCATCCCTAACTATTTTTAAGGCCTATTAACCCATAACCAGGTTATCCTAAAAATATTTGCTACAATTCAGATTCAAACCCCCAATCTCTTGGCTACACTACACGCCCCTTGCCACCACGACACCTACCTTATTTGTGTCGTTCTTCTTCCCCAATTATTTATAAAATCTTTCTGTCGACCTCCAGGTTGTCTAAAAAAAACCCACAACGTCTGCTCACGTCATGACTTGAACCCAACACCTCTTTTTACTTCCAACACCATCATACCACTAGGCCAAGTGCATCCTTTGTGTCAAATTTCCACCAAACACATTTATAAGGCTTAAACGCTAGTTCCCCTACTACTCATGTGCGCAATAAAAATTTTCACCAAGGCCAGGTCTCGAACCCTGGACTTCATACTTGCTACCAACACCTCTTGCCACTAGGCCAAGCGTTTCCTTGTGTTAGATTTTACTAAGCCTTATAAATAAGCCTTCCACCTAATGCTCAAGGCCTTTTTTTGAAAAAAAAATGCAAAATTTCGCTAAAGCCCTGGATCGAACCCAGGACTTTTTCCACACTACCAACCCCTCCTAAATCACTTAACAATTAAACTAAACATACAATTATAAAATATTTAAACACATTTCATTCATTTAAGCCACCTTCTAACCGATCCCAAACTCAAGGCCCATTACTTCTAGGCCCAAAATTCAGGGCGTTAAAATTCACCCTTCTTAAAAAAATTTTCATCTTCGAAATTTCTAAATAGCAGGGTAGTCGTGCATCGACTATCCCACTACGCTACCGCAGCGCACTCTGATCATAATAATTTTAATACATATCCAAAACATCCACCTATCGCAAACATTCTCAAACATACACAAAATAAGTACATATCCAAAACATCCACCTATCGCAAACATTCTCAAACATACAAAAAATAAGTATCAAATTTAGATTCAAGTGTTTTAATACAATCTGATATCTAGGGAAATCCTATTGAATACAAACAATTAATAGCTAAGACATATTGCAGTATAACAGTTCGACATAATTCAGTAGTAAAAGAATTTACTTGGCTCGACGTCCGAGACCCGGTGTGCCACAATAGAATCTTTCAAAACCACCTCAATATCATTTGTAAACAATTTTAAAAGCCTAAAAATAAAGCCCATTTTACAGCCCGAGTTTTGAAACTTGACTTAATACCACTAAATGTAACACCCCCAACCTGGCCCAGGCGTTATTGTGACAGCCCTATAGTGACCCTAGTCGGAAAGCGGTTTCGGGAATGCTAAACCGAGTCACCAAATTATTTGAATGTGATATTTATGGTCTAAAATATGTGAATATGAATGTGCGAAAATTTTAAGCTTCAATTTAGTTAATTACATGTGAATGTAGTACATAGGACTTGTGTGACACTTTTGAAATGTGGAAGGCTAATCTACAAGGATCAGATAGTGCATGTAATCAAAAGGGAGGACTTGCATGTCAATTTTTCCCCCTAATTAGTAGTGGCCGGCCATGAGCATGGGTGGACAAAATGTTATAGCTAAAAAACATGTCATAGACATGTTGGGTTAATGCATTATGTAAGGAAAAATAAAATAAGGGCATGGTAATAAAATAATGAAAGGAATATGATGAAAACAAAGAAAAAAAAAAGTGTGGTTATTTCCCCCATTTTGCGAAACTAGAAAAAAAAAGGAAGGCTTCATCCTTTGGTTCATCCTTGGCGAAAATTTTAAGGAGGAAGGAAGAAGAAGGGTTGAAGAGGTTCTACCATGCATGTAACTAGGCTAAGGTATGTTTGATGAGGTTCCATGAGATGCATGCATGTTTTAGTTGGTAGCTTGAGTTCTACCTAGCCCATGGTCTAAATCTTGCTAGGTGATGGAAATGACACTCGACCATGGATGCATCATTCTTGCTTGGTGTTGGTGTCATTTACATGCTAAAAATGAAGCTTTGTAATGATGCATGTGATGGTGGATTGATGACTCTTGAATCTTCTTTTTAGCATTTTTTTGAGTGAGACATTAAGTTCTTTGTTTAACCATGACCAAAATCGAAATGGTATGGTGTTGTGATGCATTCGGCCATGGTAGAAAGTAGAGGAAAAATATGGTTGTTGTTAGATGAAGTAGAGTCTAACAAATGAGCACATATGTGCATTAGTTGATATATGGAGAAGAATCGGCTAGCAAGTTATGTGCCAAGGCCGAATATAATTTTGTATATTAATGAGTAATGCATGTGTTGAATTGATGGGAAAGGGAGAGGATGCTTTAATAGTGTATATATGTGTACTAGCCAAGTTTTGAACTTGAAACAAAATGGTGTTTAGTCAATACAAGTGACCATACTTGTAGAATGTATTAAGTGTTGCAATTGGCCTTAACATAGATGTGTATGTTCGGCCACATGAATGAGTACATAAGTTGATGTGTATGTTCGGCCATAGGTAAGCATATTGATGGCTTTATCTTGACTTAGAAAATTCAGCTAAGGGGAATATTAGCTAATATGTTGAATTCGATTTGTGATTTCGTACATATGTGACTCTAATGTCTAATGTATATATGGGCTAAGTACCTTGAGCTTCTCTTTTGATGTTCAAATGAATTGTGTTAAATTGCTTAATGTGATTAAAAATGCACATGACCATTGTGTATTTGAGCTAAAGGGTGGCCATATGACCTATTAAACTCCTTGTCATATTCGGCCATAAGCTAGCATAATGAGACTTTAATAAGTTAAATTTGTTTGAATTAGCTCAAGAGCTTAGAGGACCCCAGCTTGGATAAAGGAAAGGAAAAGTTATCGAATAGTCATTTAAATCGCTCGACCACATCCGAGGTAAGTTTTTGAGTAATAGAACTTAGATTATGATTTGATTTGATCATGTTTTAAGAAAATCAAAATCATGCTCTTTGTATGTGGCTATTGAGCCGAAATTGCAAGTGTGATAAGTGTCTTGTGTTTGAGCTATGGTAATGAAAATGAAATACGGATGTGTCATGATTTATTGATGTATGTGCTTGGTTATTCGAATGATATCCGGGCTAAGTACCGAAGGCTTTTGTGCTAAGTGTCTTGTGTTTGAGCTATGGTAATGAAAATGAAATACGGATGTGTCATGATTTATTGATATATGTGCTTGGTTATTCAATGATATCCGGCTAAGTACCAAGGCTTTTGTGCTAAGTGACTATATCCGACTAAGATCCAAGGCATTTGTGCGAAGTTACTAATTCGGCTAAGCCAAGGCATTGGTGCGAAGTTACTAAACCGTTAAGTCCCAAGGCATTTGTGCGAGTTACTATAACCGGCTATGTCCCAAGGCATTTGAGCGAGTAGCTATATCCGTTAAATTCAAGGTATGTGATTCGGGAATGAGCGATCTTGCTGTAAAAATTTCAGTTAATACGCTTGTAAAATCCCAACAATGAGGTATGTTTCAGATGTGCATTGGAATAGTTGATTCCTTCAATAATATTCGCTTAGTCGAGTAATGAGCTTCCGTATTTGGCTAAGATAATCCCTTATGTATGAATATAGGGGTTGGAATGTGAAGTAAGAATGACTTGAGAATATGTATATATGGAATTATCCGTTTAGTTATATGAATGCTATACTTTAGGCTTAAACTCTTTGCTCAAAACTTACTAAGCATTTAATGCTTACTCCGTTTATTTAATTCTCTGTTTTATAGATTTTGGTTCTTCAGCTATCGGACTCGGGATTCTAAAGTCGAAGTCGCCCACACTATCAAAGCTCCTTTTGGTATACTTTTGGTTGAACTTTGAAATGGCATGTATAGGACTACCCTTTTGTTGTAGGTCATGTACCTTTCGGTTTTGTGTAAATTTGGATAGCCATGCGAAAATGGCTTAAGTATACTTTGATCATAGCATTATCATCGTTTTGGATGTTGTCCGTCGAGAGGTATTGAGATGTTGGTAACGGTTAGCCATGGGAATGGTTATTCATGATCACTTTTGGAATATGTATGACAAACTCTAGTTGATCCATGGAGGATCATGAAATAGGTAAAGTTTACCTTAAAAATAGATGCTGGCAGCAGCAGTGATGTGGATGTGAAAAATCACTAAAAATATTAGGAATGGAATTAAATAGTGAATAAATTATGTAATCGAACCTTGATGAATCTATTTTCATAGGAAAGTAACGAAACGTTCATATGAACAGTATATTATGAGATGTTAAAGTTTTCGTGAGACAGGGCCAGAACAGTTTCTGGATCCCCTGATCTGACTTTGGAAATTCATTATAAATTAACCAGAGACATTTAGAAGTCATACCATATATGTATAGATTCCTTTCTGAGTCTAATTTCTATAGAAACAAACGGCATCAGTATTGAAGCCCTGTACAGGGAGATATCCAAATCGTAGTGCATGAAGGTCAGTGTAGTCGCACCCTGTAACAGGGGAGACTTTAACTAATAAACTGTACTAATTGGCCCGACCAAAAATTCTAGAAAAAAATATGTAGATGGAAATATAAGTCTAGTTTCAGGGAAAAATTACGAAACTGATTTTCTAGTTTTGGAACTCAAGATATGATTTTTAAGGTGACAGTGACGCAGTTAGCCAACTGCCTAAAAATTTTTAAAATGGACTGTGAAAGTAAATGAATTAAGTCGGTTAGCACCTCGTGTTCGACTCCGGCAACGGTCTCGGGTACGGGGTGTTACAGTTATGGCCGAATTTGGCGTGTCACATTGAAGTGTTTTAGCGAAAACCTTGTTTCTATTAGAAACACTTCTTTAAAATGAAAAACCTTAATTACTTTGTAAAATCTCTCTTTTCAATCGCAAAAACTTGTTTAAAACATATGATTTATGAAAACTTATTCTTTAAAACTTTAGTTGCGGAAACGTAGTGTATAAAAACTATGGTTTAGAAAATCCATGTTCAACTTCTTATAATTACAAAACATAAAAATAATAATAAACCTAATTTGAATTATTAGCCAGAGGAAAGACCTTGTTACAACCCAAATCAAATAGAAATAATTGAAAATCAAAATATTAAAAATTACATAAAGACTAAGTCTAAACTTTTTTATGCTAGTTGGCCACCTCCGAGTCCCTCCATCCGTCGAACCGCCTACTGAAAGTCACCTGAAAAATTTAGAAGGAGGGGGAGAGTTTTGAAAACTCAGTGTGTACATCCCTCAACAAGTATAAAGCAATCATCAGTCATTTTGGGCCTGAGCCCAATTCAATAATGGTGGCCTTTGGGCCTTATCCCATGTTAGCCTCAGTTGGGCCGAACCCCACATCATAATAATATCACAATAATATCATACATGCAATGCTATGTAACCCACCCCAATAATCCAACCGCTACACACCAACTCCGTCCCCCGGTACACATCATGTGGGGATATAAATATCGACCCACCCATCCGATACACATCAATGGTAGCCCAGTTGTGGTACTCCCTTCATTGCAGTAAGCTGCGAATCACATGTCGGTGGATCCACGATTGTCAAGCAACCATGCGACCCTCATATACTTCCTCCGTTCCATAAACCCCAACCCATATGCAACCTAAATAGAATATCATATGAGTGCATATGAATGCAACAGGTATACATGTAACATCCATAAATCTTACCTTAACACATAGGGGTATTTTAGTCATTTTCACCCTTAGGGGCATTTTGGTAATTTTCCTTTATTACGGGTTTTTACTTACCCTGGCCCGTTAAGAAATCCTCGTTAGCTAAGATGAATGGATACTATGCACCGGTAGGATTTCAGAGAAGAGGAGGTGAGTCATTAAGACTGCTTAAGTACCAAGCTCTTCTTAGACCCAATCCTAGACATGCATATACCCGTTGCCACACCATAACCCTATGACTTGTCCACGGTATCAATAAATTAATTAAGTTTTATGCAGTCATCATATACTAGTCCCAAAACCCCTTACAAACCCAAACAAGTCCACAGACATGCTTGTGGCCCACTAGGCCCAATCTCATTCATATGGCCCATTAGGCCCAAATCACATCTATATGGCCCCCTAGGCCCAATCACTTTTACAGTCATACTCACATATGATTTTCCATCACATAGCATCAATTATCAATTTTTACCTATAATGGGTCCAACAGCCCATCGGGCCCATTTAGCCCATGTTGGCCCGGTTGGCCAATTCGTAGCCCAAGCCCATAGAATCTCCTATGGGGCCTCAGATAATCTATCGGTTTCCCTCTTACGAGTGTTCGCACACTCGCAAGACTACCATAGCCAAACTTTCGACTTTTCGGCATTTTGGCTTTTGCCGATCTACTTGTGTGTGCAGTGTAAGTACACACTTTCGACTTTATATCAAGCTATCATAGGGTAGAAGTACACACCTTATCACCTGGAGTACTAAGTATTCATAGCCGCCCACAAAGCTTATACTTTGTACACATCTTTTTCCCAAACTTTTGGCTTTTCGGCATTTTGGCTTTTGCCGATCTACTTGTGTGTGCAGTGTAAGTACACACTTTCGACTTTATATCAAGCTATCATAGGGTAGAAGTACACACCTTATCATCTGGAGTACTAAGTATTCACCTGGAGTTAGATGACAAAAGCTTGGTGCCAAGCTTACCCCATAAAGTCCTCCAAAAGTGGCTGAGGAATTTAGCATCACGATCGAAGACGATGGTCTTAGGGACTCCATGCAACTGCACGATCTCCTTAAAGAAAAAAAATTAGCAATGTTTAGTACATGATCAGTTTTATGACATGTAACAAAATGGGCCATTTTAGAAAACCTATCTACTACAAAAAAGATAGAATCTTTTCCACTCTTAGTTCTAGGAAGCCCTAGAATGAAATCCATGGAGATGTCCAACCATGGTTCTTCCAGAATCGACAGTGGCGTGTACAATCCGTGTGGATTGATCCTTAGCTTTCTTGCAAGCAATGCAATGCTCGCACACTCTAGCCACATCACGCCTCATCTTCAGCCAATAAAAGTGCTCTTAAAGGGTAGCTAAGGTCTTGGCTATGCTAAAGTGGCCCATTAGTCCCCCGCTATGTGCTTCATTGACTAGCATGTCCCGTATCGATCCTTGGGGTATACACAGCTTGTTTTCTCGAAAGAGGTACCCATCTTGCCAAAAGTACCTATCATGAGAACCTTGCATACACAACTTGTACACTTCACCAAAATCAATATCAATTTCATATAAATCTTTCAAGTAAGCAGACCGAAGCAGTTTAGCATCCAAATGAATAATAAGAGCATACCTACGTGACAATGCATCCACAACAATATTTTATTTACCTGGCTTATACTTAATCATGTAAGGGAAAGACTCTAGGAACTCCACCACTTAGATGGCATTTGTTTAGCTTGGTTTGCCTCTTTAAATGCTTTAAAGCTTCATGATCCATGTGTATGACAAACTCCTTTGGCCAAAGATAGTCCTGCTATATCTCCAACGCACGAATCAAGGCATACAACTCCTTATCAAAGGTAGGGTAATTGAAGGTAGCCCCGTTGAGTTTCTCGATGAAGTAGGCAATTGGTCGACCATCTTAAGTCAAGACTGCCCCTATTCCTATCCCTGAAGCATCACACGCCACTTCGAAAGTCTTGTTAAAATCAAGTAAACATAACAAAGGAGCGTTAGTCAAACATTCTTTAATTTTGTTAAAAGAAGTTTCTTATTCATTTGTTCAAAGAAAAAGAGAGTTTTTTCTTTATAATACCTGTCAAGGGGGCAGCTAAGGTGCTAAAATTCCGCACAAACCTCCTATAGAAGGTTGCAAGTCCATGAAAGCTTTTCACTTGGCTGATGCTTGTGGGACACGGCCAATCTTGAATCGCCTTGATTTTCTCCTGGTCCACCTGGAGGCCATCAACACTTACAACCAACCCTAGAAACACAACTTTTTTAGTACAAAAATAGCATTTCATGAGGTTAGCGTAAAGCACTTCCTTGCCAAAAACTTCCAATACAACACGCAAGTGTTCAATATGACCAGTCAAAGACTTGCTATAAATTAAAATATGACTTACTATAAATTAAAATATCGTCAAAGTATACTACGCAAAACCTACCAATGAAAGCACGTAATACATGATACATTAGACGCATAAATGTTACAAGGGCATTTTTGAGGCCGAATGGCACCACTAGCCATTCATACAAACCGTATTTCATTTTGAAGGCCATTTTCCACTCATCCCCTTCTCGCATGCAGATTTGATGATATCCACTCTTCAAGTCTATCTTGGAAAAGAGTTTGGCTCCACTAAGTTCATCTAGCATGTCATCGAGCCTAGGAATAGGATGCCTATATTTGACCATGATCTTATTAATGGCACGACAATCCACACACACTTGCCATGAGCCATCTTTTTTGGGCACTAGAAGAATAGGCACTGCACAAGGGCTCAAACTTTTGTGTATGTGTCCCTTTTCCATCAAATCAGCCAGTTGACATTGGAATTCCTTAGTCTCTTCAGGGTTGCTCTGATAGGCTAGTCGGTTTAGGATTAATGCTTTAGGCAAAAAGTCGATTTGATGCTCAATGCCTTGAATGGGAGGTAATCCGCTCGGCACTTCCTCTGAAAACACATCCTCAAATTCCTGAAGCAAGGAAACAACAGAAAAGGGAAAATTTTGGTCGAAATTGTTACTTTCAAAAAGACATTCTTTGTACATAAGTTCAAGAATGGGCTGTCTTATCAAAAACATTTTCCTCACTTCTCTTCTCCTCGTAAAAACACTCATTTTTTCATTTTTATTTTCTTTTTACTTTTCTTTTTCCACCCGTGTATTTACCTCACTTTTGTCATTTTTTCCTTTCTTTTTCTAGATTTTCTTTTCTTTTTCTTTTTCATTCTTTTTTTCTTGTTCATTTTCTTTTGCTTTTTCAACAGATTGTTTTAACTTTAATTGGTCTTTGTACACTTTTTTTGGGGTGAGGGGTGCTAACATTACATTTTTGCCAAAGTGTTTGAACGTGTATCAATTTGTATATCCATCGTGGATTACACGTTGATCAAACTACCATGGATGCCCTTAAAGAATATTTCCCGCATGCATTGGCACCACGTTGCACACCACTTCATCTTGATACTTCTCGATGGAAAATGCCACAACAGCTTGTTTGGTCACTTTGAGCTCACCACCGTTATTGAGCTATTGTAACTTGTACGGATTTGGGTGCTTGTTCATAGCTAACCCAAGATTCTCCATCAGCATGCTACTTGCAACGTTGGTACAACTCCCCCAGTCGATGATCATGCTACACACCTTGCCTTGGACGTGGCAACGGGTGTGAAAGATGTTCTCCTTTGTTACTCGTTTTCAGCACTTTGGATGTTCAAACTTCTCTTCATAACAAGAATTTCCCCTTCAACTGGATACTCTATTTCTTTTTCTTTATCAGTGGGGATTTCGGGCTCGTCTTCTTTTTCCTCCTCGGATTCGACCTCGCCATCGACCCTTACCACCATGACTCGTCGATTGGGACATTGGCTAGTTATATGTCCCCTTCCTTGACACTTGAAACACTTGATATCTCTTGTGTGATTTGTAATAGGTTCATTCTTGTTTTTACTTGTCTCACCAATGGTTTGATTGGATTTGACAGCTACGGCAGGCTCTTTGGTTTGAATGGGGCTTTGTTGGCTCCTTGGCCCCATTTTGTGGTTGAGGCATTAGGGTAAGGTCGACTAGTTCCTTTCCGCTTCAATTGCTTCTCGACCTTGATGGCCATATGAACTATGTCTATCACTTTGACATAATATTGTAATTCCACTATGTTGGCTGTAACACCCCTTACCTGTTACCGTCGCCGGAACAGGATACAAGGTATTACCAGAACATAACACGTACCATTAAACATAACCGAAATATAAATATGTCATCCAATTTGATAGTGCATCGTATAATATATGTCTTGAACAATATTAGCCAACTTTAATGGCTTGTACAAATTAGCTGGTCGAGTATCAGTAACTAATATTTTAAACCTAGACAAATATGACACGTAACAAAATAATTAAGCCTACTATACATGCCATAATTCAAAACGCTTAGTTCAAATACCCTAAAGTATGATAGTGCGGATAGATCTTCACGATCCTTAACTCCCGAGCAAGTGAAGAACACTATAAGACAAAAGAGAGAAACAAAGTAAGCTTATAGCTTAGTAAGTAAGTATGTAAATACTAATTAAAAAAATCTAACATGTTTACACAACAATTCAAGTATATCTACTTTAACTTCACTATTCATTCCACTTTGATTAAGCTGTCTCTGCTGCGTCATATTCACTAAATAAATCATAACTCGAGTTACAAAACTCGAAATTCAAATCCGTAAAATTTCCCGGAATCTAGACTCATAAAGTTTTTTGGTAATTTTTTTCTATAATTTTTGGTTCAGCCGATTAGTACAGTTTATTAGTTAAATTTTCCCCTGTTACACAGCTCGACTGATCTGACCTCTGTTCACTACGAATTGAATTTCTCTCAGTACACAATTCAAACAGCCCTGAAGTCTATTTCATTTAAAACTAGTCTCAATAAGGAATTTAGGCATGTAAACTATGTTTCTTAATTTGCTTTGTACAATTTTTAATGATTTTTCAAAGTTGGAACAGGGGATCACGTATTCATCCTGAGCAAGTCACATACAATTGTAAATATCTCAAAATATAGAATTCCTTTGCTTGCTCTGTTTCTTTTATATGAAAGTAGACTCATTAAACTTTAATTTCACATCTCATTCAACCTCTAATTATATTCCTCCTATTTTTGGTGATTTTTTTAAAATCACGTCACTGCTACCATCTAAAAACAGTTTTAATGCTAATTTCACTCTTTCACACATTCTTTATGCTAACCTCATTTTATCTTATATATGTATATACCACAAATCATTTTCACCACATTTCATTCACCATAAGTGTAGGTCCAAACCACAATATCACCACAAAACCATCCCGTTGAACAATTCGGATCAATCCTCGATATTTAATGGTTTCAAACACATTTCACCATCATACTTCGCTTAGTTCGGCTCTCTTGTACACATGGTGAACACTTAGTACCACTCATGCGACCTAACCGATTTGTCTCGTAGCTCTCTTGTCTACATGGTGTCCTTCGCTTGGAATCACGCATGCGACCTAGCTACATTTATCTTTCACGTAGCTCTCTTGTCTACATGGTGTCCTTCACTTGGAATCACGCATGCACCTAGCTACATTTATCTTTCACGTAGCTCTCTTGTCTACACGGATACATCTCGTATCACACATGTGACCTAGCTACTACAGGGTGTCTCGTAGCTTTCTTGTACACATGATGTGCACTCAAGATCATACATGTGACCTAGCTACGCCCTCTATTTCATTCGATCTCTCCGATTGTTCAACCGGATCTCTCTCTATATTTATTTCCATTCTTCCAATAGTCGATTTACATTTTAACATCAGCTAGTATGTTTATATAATAGGCTGAAATATAAGAATGTACATGAAATTATTGTAATATTTACATACAAACTTACCTTGGTGCAAAATGTGGAAATTTTGCAATTTAGTCCAAAACTTTTTCCTTCCCCTGCTCGAGATCAATTCGCGTCTTTCTTGATCTATAATAACACATTTAGCTCATTTAATACTCATACTATTTATTTCAATCCAAAATCACATCATGGAAAAATTACATTTTGCCCCTAACTTTTACAAAATTACAATTTTGCCCCTAGGCTCGGAATTTAATTTCAGCCCTTATTCTTATGTTTTATGATATGCTGAACATTTTCTCTTCTACAACAACATCAAATTCTCACTCTATCATATAGTTATGAACAATAGGTATTTTTACCGATTATCTTGCTTTTACTCGTTTTCACTTAAAACCGAGTAGCACAAGTTATTTAACATAATTTAAAACCTCATATTCTATCATAAAACATCAAAATACACAAATTTCACCTATGGGTATTTTTCCCAATATGAACCCTAGGTTAAATTATTACTAGCATAAGCTTAATCGAGCTTCCGGATTCTAAAACGTAAAGAACATTAAAAGCGGGCTTGAAATCACTTACTATGGAGCTTGAAAATTGAAGAAACCCTAGCTATGGAGAGAGGGAGAATTCGGCAGCAACTAAGGAGGATGATGTTCAATTTTGTGTTATTTTTCCCATTTTATTTCATTTAATATCCAAATGACCAAAATGCCCTCCTTACTAAACTTTCAAAAATTCCTTCCATGTCCTAATTTTGTCCATGAACTTAAAATTGGTCAAATTGCTATTTAAGACCTCCTAATTAATATTCCAAAACAATTTCATACTAAAAACTTCTGGGATGCAAATTTTGCAACTTATTCGATTTAGTCCCTACTTTCAATTTAAGTACTTTAGGCATAGAATTTCATCACGAAATTTTCACACAATCATGCAATCATATCATAAACCCCAAAATAATTATAAAACAATTATTTCTATCTCGGATTTGTGGTCACGAAACCACTATTCCGATTAGGCCCTAATTCGGGTTGTCACATTGGCAATGTCACGGTTTAGTCCCACAAGAAACCTAGCCATTATTCCCTCACGATCCTTCTCGATGTTAGCTCGGATCATGGCTACTTCCATCTCCTTATAGTAGTCTTAGACACTTCTATTGCCTTGGGTAAGGCTTTGTAAATGTTGGTATAGGTCTCGATGATAGTAGGTTGGAATGAATTGCTTCCTCATAACTGCCTTCATTTCGACCCAAGTTGATATGAGTCTTTCTCCGTTTCTTCTTCGGCTTGCATGAGTTGATCCCACCACACTATGGCATAGTCCGAGAACTCTATGGCCATGAGCTTCACTTTCTTGCTCTTCGAGTAATTATGACACTCGAAGACAGGTTCTAACTTTTTCTCCCACTCCAAGTATGCCTCGGGATCCTTTTTCCTTGGAACGGGGGGATGACCATCTTGATGTTCTTGAGACTATCGGCCAAACGAGTTCTTTCCCTAAAGCTGCGGTTTCTATGGCATTGTTGCCTTACACTTCAAACCGACGCTTGATCACTATCATTGTCTTGGTTTGAAAAAGCCTTCTTGGTTTTGTATGGGACTCCCGGGCCCTCGCCTTGCATTTTGAAGGGTTCCCTCACATTGGTGTTACTCTTCAACTCGATCCAAATGTTCTTTATTGGGCTCGAGCCTTCGATCAAATAAACGCTCCATTTCGCGTATGATGGCTTGGAGTGTAAGATCTAGCACTCCTCCTCCGGTTGCCACATTCCTTATGGGATGAAAACCACCACCTTTGTTTGAATTCCTTTTCGGACTTTGTGCGATTTCAAAGTACTCACAGCAAAACCTTACAAGTTCTCTAAAAAAGATTCACACAATTTAGCTTTTGCTCACTCGAACAGTCTGACCACACTCTTGCATTTTTCCCTTCAATTTGCCTTTCTAAGTTCTCAATGGACTACTTAGACTTAGCAGCAGTCGATGTGGAGTTGGTTTGCAAAAGTGATGATCGGTTTTGGGTAGGAATAGATGTTAGGACAAGGGTAGGCTAGAAAAAACAAAATGGAAAACTTTGAAGTGTGGTCGAAAAGGTAGGAAAGTAACTAAATTAATTTGGGCAGCAAGTAAAACTTGCGAGCTAGCTTCTTTCCTCTTTTTTTTTACTCAAACAAATTTTATACTCTCAAACTTGATTTCTACAGTTTCAACTACAATTGATGCTATTTTTTTGTACGAATTTTTTTTGAACTTACATTTCCCAGAATACTAAAAACGTCAATACTTACTTCAATTTCACTAGCTCTGATACCAAGTGATCACAAGTCTTTTGGTGAAACCTATGCCTAGGTGACGCTAATGGGCAGCCCATTTAGTCTTCCAATTCAGCTAATTAATTGACTTGATGAGCTTAGCTGAATTTGTTCAATGATTGTTCAGCTAAAGAGTTGTGAGTAGCCTTTAATTGAGTCGAATAAACAACATGCAAAATAATTGCAGTTTAGGCGTACAAATGTAACGCATAGGTTTGTGCAAGTGTACACAGTCATTATCAAGTAATAAGTATCGAGTTATCATCTCCACAGGGATTGTATTTGTGCTAAGTCACTTAATTTGTAAAATTATATTAACAATTTGGAAAATAAAAACACAATTTAATTGAGAAGTGATGATTAAAATATATTAGACTAAATGTAATGATCCCTAATGCAAATTAACCTAAGTATGCAAACTATTTGAATGAAATAGATTTTAGCAAAATTAAACACAAATTGCAACAATTATAACATAAATAAACTAGGACAATTACTTTAATTAAACTCAACTTATTACCAACATGCTTAATAATATTCAGAAAAAATTCCATGGCAACTCGATCTTTCATGAGTTTGGAAACCACGTTAGGTCCTTTCAGAATCTTTTGCTTAGTAAATACGCATTTTACTGATCCTTATTTACTAAGGGTTTCTTAGTGTTTGTGTGAGATAATAGGGACGTGTTAGGTTTGAAACAGTTTAACCACACAAATCTAAAAACTATGCAGATAACAGAGCCATGTTAGGGTTGTTATGCAGCCTGCAATTTAATCGGGTTAGGATCTAAATTAAGCATGCACATTTCAATTATGCGTCCACTAGTCATCATCTGGTTAAGATCGCTCAGCTAATCTAGGTGCATTTCAATCACGTATGAACGAAATATTGACTTGATTTTAATTGAAAACATGATCGATTGAGGCACAAACATTATAAGCATGAATCTAATAAATATTATTTGATCAAAGCAATCATCCTAGCTTAAATAAAATTAAGTTAACATTGTTGTAAACAAGAACAAATAACACATAGCAAACATCTTTAAATTAAATTAAGGAAGAGAAAGATTAAACCCAATTCAGAGTGGCTGTCACCTAAGACTCTGACTGAGAGGCTCCTTCATTCCTTTGCTTCGCTCCTTTGCTGATGGCTCTCTAAGGTGGCCGACCAAAGGTTCTTTAAGAGGCTTAAATGCTAAAATCTTTATGAAAAGATGATGATAGGCGTGGGGAGAAAAGAAGAATGCTAAGAGAATTTAGAGAGGAGAGAATGATGAATGATGAGGGATGAGTAGAAATGTGAGAATGAGGTCTTATTTATAGGTGAGGAGAGGGGGATAGTTTACTAAAAATAGGAGTTTTCATCTTTTGAAGCATCTTCCATGGGTGGCCGACCATAAATTGAGGAAGTTGAGCTGATTTTTTGCTTGATTTTTGGTCAATTTGAGTGCTACAACAACTCAGGACTGAGACTCGGTCAAGTGCAAATCTTTAAGTAAATCTCTAATTTCTTTAACTCTTCAAGGACCTTGTGCAATTAAATCAAAAAGTGGTTTATAGACAGTCATGTGTAGCTAAATTTTCAGTTGACTTAGTCCCCAATTTGGACGGTTTTGTAATCCAGTAAAGCTATCAGACCTGTCCAAAATAAATCAATAAGTTAGAAGACCAAAGAATAAAATTTATTCAATTTAATTAATTAATTTAAAACCATAATTATTAATGAAATATTTTAAAATGAATTATTAAATATAATTTTATATTTTATTATTTAATTTAATTATGCATGGCCCACTTTATGTCTTAAAAAATAATATATTCAAATTAATATAAAATAAGTCATTTATTGCATGAAAACTATATAATAAAGCATAAAATCACATTTTAATAATTTCTATGTCCTAATATCATATTTTCACATATTTCAATAATTTATTAAGCAATTACTTAGTTTTAACAACAATTTTAAGTAAAAAGGTGATAAATGACATAGGAAAGATCCTATATATTTTTTCATTTACAACGAACAGCCCAATTGGTGTGAACACTTGAACTCTATTAGCCTCCAAATGTGAACAAACAAATTTGAACAGCTCTCATGGTGTGAACTTACTTGCCAGCTGAATGGACTAATGTGAATGTGTGTTTGTCCATTGGTATCCACGAATAGTCCCTTAGAGAAGAGAAATCAACTGGTTATCATTTAATTACCGTCCAATGCATTAGCCAAATGCATGTTTTTCTTTAATGTTTTACTTTGCACCTAAGCTAGCTGATTCAGTTGAATTGATTACCTATAAACACTAAATAAATTCAGTAAGGACATAATCAATGATGCAATTAAGTTGTCTAAACTTAAGACACTTTAAATAGTTGTATAAACTAAGACAAATTAAATAACTCAAGACAAATTAAATGGCTATACTAATTAGAAAAAAATTAATTATCTTAAGACATATTAATTGTCAGATATACTTAAACATATTAAATAAACTCAAGACACATTAATTACTTAAACTGAAATAACTAAACTTAATTAAAGTTTATTCCAGCAACTAATCAGCTAAAGAATGAAAACTAAAATTTAGCTCTTAATAAGCTATATGGGACGCATGTTGTTGAGCTCTATGAGTGATCGATAAGGCCTGCCACTTCTTCTCCCCATGCTCGATCAATGTAGCTTGTAAGAGCTTCTTGGAACATCTTGGAACGAGACCGAGTTATGGGTCCTAAAGGCAGCTTAATGGGATCGACAACAGCTTCACTAGCTAGGATTGCATCGTTGTCTATTGTCGGTCAGGTCACTATTGCTCAGCGATACTCCTATCTATGCCTAATTTTTTCATGCAGTTTGTAATGATTCTGTAAGGAATTTGTGATGAAATCGAACGTTTGGTGCGAAATTTTATTTGGGGAGAGGCTAGGGATAACAAGAAAGTTTCATTGGTTAGTTGGCATGCACTTTGTCAACCAAAAGATTGTGGTAGGCTTGGTGTTCCCCAACTAAAAAACCAAAATAAGTCTTTTATGCAAAATTCGGGATTTAATATTTTCTCCAAAATTGATTCTTTGTGGGTGCAAGTTCTTATTTCCAAATATGGGGTTAAAGAAGGCATACCAGAAGATATCTTTTACAATAAATGTTCTGTCCTTTGTAGGTCACTCTTTAGGATTTGGCTTGTGCTTCGTGAGAACCTAATTTGGTCAGTAGGAGATGGGGAAAGTGTGAGGTGCTGGAAAGACAATTGGATATCAGATATTGGCCCTTTGAGTAATCACATTCCTTCTCACTCTAATATTAATCTAGATTGCTCCCTCAGAGAATTGGTTATCAAAGATGGTCATGGAATATGAATATGTTTCAAATTTGGTTACCAGATGAGATCATCAAATGCATTGTAAGTATTCGCCCTCCACAGCCATCAATGTGGCCTAACAAAATTGCATAGGTTGGGTATATTTCTTGTAACACCCCTAACCTGTATCCATCGCTAGAGCAGGGTTTCAGAGCATTACTGAAACATTCAAAAATATTTACAAATAACTTATGTAAATTACTAGTCATTTACTGAGATCATACATAACTTCCCTTGATTGGGCCCTCAAGGCCCAATACGTAACTTCCCTTGATTGGGCCCTCAAGGCCGAATACGAGCATTAGAATCGAGTCAGGACTTAATCGGGAACTTTAAGAATTTTTCATGACTTTTCAAAATTTTTCCATGGTGCAGGGCTCACACGCTTGTGTGGTCCAAGGGACACGCCCGTGTGACCTTGGGACACGTCCGTGCTAGAGGCCGTGTAACTCTCTGACTTGTATACACGGCCATTCAACACGTCCGTGTGCTAGGACGTGTGGTCAAATAATTCAATTCAAAATTAGGTGCAGGTTTCACACGGCCAAGACACATGCCCGTGTGGCACACACGCCCGTGTGGCACACACGCCTGAGACACACGCCTATTTCTCTGTTCGTGTGCCCAATTCTGAGCATTCTGTTTGTGACAGCCTTAAAACGACCCTAGTCGAAATGTGGTTTCGGGACCACAAAACCAAGGCATAAAAATAATTTAATATTTATTTTATTGCCTATAATGTGTGTTAACTCATGTGTGATATTTTTATGCTTTGATTTAGAATTATAGATGTGAATTTCACTAGAAAGGACCTAGTAATAAACTTTGAAAGTATGAGGGGAAATGTGTGATGACTAATTAAAGGATGCATGCAAAACAATGGACTTGCATGTCAAATTTCCCCCCCCATAGCTAGTGGCCGGCCATGACAAGGATTTATGGGCAAAAATCATGTCATGAAACATGTTTGGTAAATGGGTTATGATGGAAAGAATAAAATAAGGGGTATGGAATAAACAATTAATGTTAGTAGATGAGAAACAAAAAAAAAAAAAGTGTCCATCTTCCTCCATAGCTTGGCCGAATGTCCTAAAGGAAGAAAGAAAAAATTTTGTTCATCTCTTTTCACTCTCTTGTTGGCCGAAAATACTAAGGTTAAGGAAGGAGTTTTGCTTCATACTTGGTTTGGAAGAGGATTAGGAAGAGGTTGGCTAAACTTGCATCAAGATTAAGGTATGTTTGAGGTTCATGCATGTTTTTAGTTGCTAGCTTAATGTTCTTGTTAGCCCATGGTTCAAATCCTTGTTATGTCATGGGAATGAAATTCGGCCAAAGTGAATGTGGTGTTAATGCCATTGCATGTTAAATGACAAGCTTGAAAGTGATACATGTGATGGAGGATTGAAGATTCTTAGATTTTCTTTTAGCATTTTTTTTTGAATGAGATACTAAGTTCTTTGTTTCACCATGACCAAATTGAAATGGTGTGGTGTTGTGGTATTCGCCATGATATATCCATAAGTATAATTCATGCATGTTGCATGGTAAGTAAGATTTAAGCTTTGGAAATGTGTATATATTTGGATATAAGCCATTTGAGAATTCGCCCTTGCACCTACATGAATATATGTTTGCACATGATGGATTGGTATGACATATATACTAATTCAAAGTGTATATTTGCTTGTGATGATGTGTTGATTATGAAGTAAATAAGAGATGTGCAATGAATTACGATATGTAATGTGTTAGTAGTAAAATGTATGCTGTTTTTTTGTGTGGTATTAAGTGTATATTCGCCACATGAGGGGTAATTAGTGTGCATGCATTCGGTTTGAGGCAAGCATATTGATGCCTATTCTTGGCTTAGAAAATTCGGCTAAGAGGAATATTAACTAATGTGTTGAGTTCGATTTATGATTTCGTACATATGCAACTTTGATGCCTAATGTATATAAGGGCCAAGTACTTTGAACTTCACGTTGATGTTTGAATGTATTGAATTGCTTGTTGTGATGTAAAATGTGCATGACCATTGTGTATTTGAGCTAAAGGATGGCCATATGACCATTTACACTCCTTGTCATATTCGCCATAAGCTATCATGATGAGATTTTAATAAGTTAAATTTGTGTGAATTAGCTCAAGAGCAAAGGGAGCTAAATCCGATAAAGGGAAGGAAAAGTAGTTGAATAGCCGTCGAAATCGCTCGACAACATCCAAGGTAAGTCTTGAGTGATGACCCTACTTGAATTATATCAAAATTATGCTCCTTGTTTGTGTGGCCATTGAGCGAAATAGTAAAGGTTGATAAATATTTTGTGTTAGAGCTTTAGTAACGAAAATGAACTATGGACGTGTCTTGAATATTGATATATGTGTAAGTGAACATTGAAAATATATCCGGCTAAGACCAAGGCATTCGTATGCGAAGTTGATATATCCGGGCTAAGACCAAGGCATTCGTATGCGAGTTGATATATCCGGCTAAGACCAAGGCATTCGTGCGAAGTTGATATATCCGGCTAAGACCAAGGCCTTTGTGCAAGTCACCAAATCGGGTTATGACCAAGGCAATCGTCTGATCGCTATATCCGGTTAAATCCGAAAGTATGTGATTCGAAGTGAGCAATCTTGCTGTGAAAATTTCAGCTTATACACTTGTGAAAATTCCAGCAATGAGGTATGTTTGTATGTACTTGTACTAATTGAATTCTTACAAGTAAGTATCGCTAAGTTGATAAACGAGCTACCGGCCTTGGGCTAAGTTGTTCTTTGTGTATGAACATAAGGGTCGGTGATGTGAAATAAGTATGAGTATGGGAATGTGAATTAGTAAAGTGGTTTAATTAGCCATGTGAATAAAATACCTTAGTCAAAGCTGATTTCATTGCTTGAGACTTACTAAGCATTAAAATGCTTACCCGCTGCTTTGGCTCTCTGTTTTATAGGTTTCGCTCGTTAGCTATCGGATTCGGGATCAAAGAAGTCAAGTCATCCACACTATCGAAGCCCCATTTTGGTACAAATTTTGGTTGAACTTTGAAATGGCATGTATAGGACCATCCTTTGTTGAAGGTCATGTACCTTCCGGTTTGTGTAAACTTGGATAGCCATGCGAAAATGGCTTATATACGTTTTAGCATAGAACTATAATCGTTTGTATGTTGACCCTTATGAGGTATGGAATTATTTTGAAACGATTAGCCATTGGAATGGTTAATCATGATCACGCTTTGTGCTATGTATGTAAAAAGGGCCAATTGAATCATGGAAAGTATGAAATAGGTAAAGCCTACTAAAGGCAGATGCTGACAGCAGCAGTGACGTGGATGTGAAAAATCACTAAAAATAGTAGGAATGGTATTAAATAGCAAATAAATTATGTAAGTGTACCTTGATGAATCTACTTTCATATGGAAGAAACGAAATGGTCATATGAGTTATAAGCTAACAGATTTTAAAGTTCTTGTGAAATAGGGCCAGAACGGTTTCTGGATCCCCTGTTCCAACTTTGGAAAATCATTGTAAATTAACCAGAGATAATTAGGAGTCATTCCATATATGTGTAGATTCCTCTCTGAGTCTAGTTTCTATAGAAACAAACGGCATTAGTATTGAAGCCCTGTACAGGAGATATCCAATTCGTAACGCACAAAGGTCAGTGTAGTCGATCCCTACAACAGGCGAGACTTTAACTAATAAACTGTACTAATTGGCTCGACCAAAATTCTAGAAAAAATATGTAGATGGAAATATGAGTCTAGTTTCAGGAAAAATTTACGGAACTGATTTTCGAGTTGTAAAACTCAAGTTATGAATTTTGGAGCGACTAGTACTCAGATTGGCAGCTTGTCTGAAAATTGTCAATAAGTGGGTTGAAGTTCAGTTAACACCTCGCGTTCGACTCGGCGACGGTCTCGGGTTCGGGTGTTACAATTTTATTGGTATCAGAGCTACGGTTTAGTCGATTCTAGGACTACCGTAATGCGTTTGGGTCTAGCTATACATGCCATTTTATGTGATTATATGATAGTGTGGTGATTTCGACGTTTGAACTTGTGTTTATTTATAGTAATGGATCCCGATCCCAACCGAAAGCGATAGTGATGATGTGGAGAGTGTGGCGCTGCTCCCGACAAGGGACAGCGCATGGACTCTCAACCTGTTGCTAGTAATCCGAATGACGAGGCTAGACAAGCCTTTTATAGCGTGATGAATGATTGGTTCAACCAATACATTCGAACTAATACTGGCTGTTCCACAACCTCCATTCCCAACAAACACAAATTTCAAGACCTACAATGCCTCCGGAATTGACCAAATAAGGTCGAATAAGCCCCAGTTGATAGAATCCAAAACATGGGGCTACTGAATTTAAAGCTACGGATAGTGATGATGCCGAGCAAGTCAATTTTGGTTGGACAACACGATCCGCACTCGATGAGCTATCTTGTACACCCGATGAATGCCTAAAGTGTACCATCTCCTTGCTACGTGATTACGCCTACTATTGGTGGAGTACTCGACTTCACAGTGCCCCGCGAACAAGTAACTTGGGAGTTCTTCCAAACCGAGTTTCGGAAAAAGTATATCGGTCGAGATTTATGGACCAAAACGAAAGGAATTTCTCGAACTTAAACAAGGTTCCATGTCGGTTCGACTATGAACGAAAATTCGTGAGGCTTAGCCAGACGCTGCGAGAATGCATTTCTTCGTAAGTCGTGATGTAAACGCTCAAGATGGACCGAATGATGAGATAAAGTCGTATGTTGGCATTTTGGAAATCCGAGAGTTTGTGACTCTCGTCGAGCGAGCGATGCAAAGCCGAGGAGTTTAGTATGGAGAAAAGGAAAGCGAAGCGGAGCAAGGGAGTTTCAGAAGAGGTATTCGGGAAGCCCTTCCAACACTCATCAAAGAAACTTAGAGATGGCTTAGGCCGATCTAGAGACACTTCGGGCTTTTCTAGACGAGATCGCGATCGACCCTGTGACCACGAATCACTTGATCGCCAGAGTGGGAATGATCGACGAGAGAGGACGGAGTGCCAGATTGTGGCAAATGGCATTTTGAAGTCAGAGATTCCGTGACCGCTCTGTTACAAGTGTGGATCGTTGACCACTTCATTAAAGATTGCCCGAGGTTGTCTCAATGAATGTAGATCGGAGTGGGAAACCGGTACTACCACCGCCGAGGTAGACCATCCGGAAATACGGGCAAGGCTAGTGGTGGTCGAGAGGATCTAGAGATGTCTGCGACCAGATCCGAGGCTCGCGCTCCAGCTAGGACTTATGCTATCGCAAGACGCGAGGATGCCTCCTCGCCGGATGTTATTACTGGTACTTTCACTCTCTTTGATACTAATGTGATTGCTTTGATTGACCCCGGTTCTACTCATTCTTATATATGCGAAACCTTAGCATCCAAGAAGACTTTGCCTATTGAGTCTCATCGAGTTCGTAATTCGGTGTCAAATCCTTTGGGTCGTTATGTGCTGGTCGACAAAGTGTGTAAGAAATGCCCCTAGTAATTCGAGGTACCTGCTTTTCCCATGGACTTGATGCTTTTGCCGCTCGATGAATTTGATGTTATTCTTGGGTTGGATTGGTTGACCGTGCATGATGCGGTTGTGAATTGCAAAAGCAAGACTATTGATTTGAGATGCGAAACAACGAGATGATCCGAGTTGAGTCTACGAACTTGAAGGGGTTGCCACCGTAATATCATCAATGTTGGCCCGTAAATATGTAAGAAAAGGGTGTGAAGCATACCTTGCGTATGTACTTGATGATAAGGAGTTAGAATAGAACCCAAATCTGCTGCGGTGGTTTGTGAATACCCGGACGTTTTTCCCGAAGAATTGCCGGGTTTGCCACCTGTTCGGGAGATAGAGTTTGGCATTGAGCTTGTACCTGGGACCACACCGATTTCGATAGCTCCATATCGTATGGCACCAACGGAATTAAAGGAGTTGAAAGCTCAGTTGCAAGAGTTGATGGATAGAGGTTTTGCTCGCCCGAGTTTTTCACCTTGGGGTGCACCAGTGTTGTTTGTGAAAAAGAAGGACGGAACCATGAGGTTGTGCATCGACTATCGTCAGCTTAATAAAGTGACAATAAAGAACAAGTATCCGTTACCACGTATCGATGATTTGTTCGATCAAGCTGAAGGAGCCTCGGTGTTCTCAAAAATAGATTTGAGATCGGGCTATTATCGCCATGAATCCGAGATTCGGACATACCCAAAACCGCCTTCGAACGAGATATGGTCACTACGAGTTCTTAGTGATGCCGCTTGGGCTCACTAATGCCCTCGGTATTTATGGATTTGATGAATCGGATCTTCGATCATATTTGGATCGGTTCGTAGTTGTGTTCATCGACGACATCTTGGTCTATTCAAGAGATGAGACCGAACATGCGAGCACCCGAGATTAGTGTTGCAAATTTTACGGATAAGCGCTTATATGCTAAGTTTAGCAAGTGTGAGTTCGGTTAAGAGAGGTTAGCTTCTTGGGTCACGTGGTATCTCAGATCGGGTATTCGAGTCGACCCAAGCAAAATTTCAGCCATACTTAACTCGAAACCTCCAAGAAATATTACTTGAGGTTCGAGCTTTTGGGACTTGGGTTACTACCGACGGTTTGTAAAAGGATTCTCGATGATAGCCACACCCATGACGAAACCGCTTGTAAAGATGTCAAGTTTGAATGGACGGAAAAGTGTCGAAAAAGTTTTGACCAATTGAAAACTCATTTGACTAAGCTCCAAGACTAGTACAAATTTCGAATCGCAAAGAGTTTGTCATCTATAGTGACGCCTCCTACTTGGGTTAGGTTGCGTATTGATGCAAGAAGGTCGAGTTGTGGCCTATGCGTCGAGACAATTAAAGCCACATGAGAAAAATTATCCGACCCATGATCTCGAATTGGTCGCCATCGATTCGCCTTTAAAGATATGGCGACATTACTTATTTGGTGAGAAGTGCCATGTGTATTCGGATCACAAAAGTCTCAAATATTTGATGACTCAAAGAGACTTAAATCTGCGACAAAGACGTTGGCTCGAGCTGTTAAAGGATTATGAGCTGGTCATTGACTATCACCCGAAAGGCTAATGTGGTTGCGGATGCCTTAAGCCGAAATCACCGCTTGCTTTACTGACGATGAATGTACACTTGTCTATCCTACCCGACAATGTGTTAGTAGCCGAATTAAAGGCCAAACCATTGTTGACTCATCAAATTCGTGAAGCTCGTAAAGTTGATGAGGAGTTGCGTGCAAAACGGGCCGAGTGTGTTCGAACAAGGAATCGGAGTTTCAAATTGATGATGACGATTGTTTGAGGTTCGAAGTCGCTTGTGTGTTCCAAAGAATTGAACTTATTTCGATAGTTCGAACGAAGCTCATTGTAGCCGAATGGCAATCCACCCGGGAGTACGAAGATGTACAATGAGTTGAAACGCGTCGGTTTTGGTGGCATGGTATGAAACGAGACATCTCCGACTTTGTTGCAAGATGTTTAATATGTCAACAAGTGAAAGCGGAGCATCAAGTGCCTTCGTGGTTACTTCACCGATCACGATACCCGAGTGGAAATGGGATCGAGTCACAATGGACTTTGTGTCCGGACCGCCGTTGTCGACAAGTAAGAAGGATGCAATTTGGGTTATTATTGATAGACTAACTAAGTCGGCTCACTTTATCCTCGTGCGTATGGATTTTTCATTGGATAAACTAGCTGAATTGTACGCTTCTCGATTGTGAGATTACACGGTACCGATTTACATTGTGTCGGATAGAGATCCGAGGTTCACCTCGCGATTTTGGAAGAAATTACAAGAAGCATTGGGCACCAAGTTGCATTTCAAAGACCGCCTTTCACCCCCAAACCGATGGTCAATCCGAGCGTATAATTCAGATACTTGAGGATATGTTGAGATGTTGCATCCTCGAGTTCGAGTGGTTCGTGGGAACGGTACCTACCTTTGATTGAATTCGCCACAACAATAGTTTTCAATCAAGTATTAAGATGGCGCTTACGAGGCTTTGTACGGCGTAAATGCCGTACACCATTGTTTTGGACCGAGCTCGGTGAGAACAAAATTTTTGGAGTGGATTTGATTAAAGATGCTGAATGTAAAGTAAAAGTAATCCGTGAAAATCAAGATAGCCTCCGATCGTCGAAAATCGTATGCGGATTTGAAACGAAAGGACATTGAGTATCGTGGGAGATAAAGTGTTTCTTAAAGTTTCGCCGTGGAAAAGATACTCAGATTCGGCCGTAAGGGCAAGTTGAGCCGAGATTCATTGGGCCGCATTTAAAATCTCCGAACGAGTTGGCCCGATTATGTATCGCTTGATCTTGCCCCCGAACTTGAAAAGATTCACAACGTCTTCCATGTTTCAATGCTTGACGCTATAGATCTGATCCGTCGCACGTAATTAGTCCATCGAGGTTGAAATTCAAGCCGATATGAGTTATGAAGAAGAACCGATTCGTATCCTAGCTCGTGAAATGAAAGAGTTGCGAAACAAAAGGGTTCCGCTAGTGAAAGTGTTATGGCTCAAACACGGATAGAAGAAGCTACTTGGGAACCCGAGAACTCTATGAAAGAGCAATATCCAAACCTATTTACGGTAAGATTTTCGGGACGAAAATTTCTAAAGTGGGGAGAGTTGTGACACCTTTAAAAGCGACCCTAGTCGAAATGTGGTTTCGGGACCACAAAACCAAGGCATAAAAATAATTTAATATTTATTTTATTGCCTATAATGTGTTAACTCATGTGTGATATTTTTATGCTTTGATTTAGAATTATAGATGTGAATTTCACTAGAAAGGACCTAGTAATAAACTTTGAAAGTATGAGGGAAATGTGTGATGACTAATTAAAGGATGCATGCAAAACAATGGACTTGCATGTCAAATTTCCCCATAGCTAGTGGCCGCCATGACAAGGATTTATGGGCAAAAATCATGTCATGAAACATGTTTGGTAAATGGGTTATGATGGAAAGAATAAAATAAGGGTATGGAATAAACAATTAATGTTAGTAGATGAGAAACAAAAAAAAAAAAAGTGTCCATCTTCCTCCATAGCTTGGCGAATGTCCTAAAGGAAGAAAGAAAAAATTTTGTTCATCTCTTTTCACTCTCTTGTTGGCGAAAAATACTAAGGTTAAGGAAGGAGTTTTGCTTCATACTTGGTTTGGAAGAGGATTAGGAAGAGGTTGGCTAAACTTGCATCAAGATTAAGGTATGTTTGAGGTTCATGCATGTTTTTAGTTGCTAGCTTAATGTTCTTGTTAGCCCATGGTTCAAATCCTTGTTATGTCATGGGAATGAAATTCGCCAAAGTGAATGTGGTGTTAATGCCATTGCATGTTAAATGACAAGCTTGAAAGTGATACATGTGATGGAGGATTGAAGATTCTTAGATTTTCTTTTAGCATTTTTTTGAATGAGATACTAAGTTCTTTGTTTCACCATGACCAAATTGAAATGGTGTGGTGTTGTGGTATTCGCCATGATATATCCATAAGTATAATTCATGCATGTTGCATGGTAAGTAAGATTTAAGCTTTGGAAATGTGTATATATTTGGATATAAGCCATTTGAGAATTCGCCCTTGCACCTACATGAATATATGTTTGCACATGATGGATTGGTATGACATATATACTAATTCAAAGTGTATATTTGCTTGTGATGATGTGTTGATTATGAAGTAAATAAGAGATGTGCAATGAATTACGATATGTAATGTGTTAGTAGTAAAATGTATGCTGTTTTTTTGTGTGGTATTAAGTGTATATTCGCCACATGAGGGGTAATTAGTGTGCATGCATTCGGTTTGAGGCAAGCATATTGATGCCTATTCTTGGCTTAGAAAATTGACTAAGAGGAATATTAACTAATGTGTTGAGTTCGATTTATGATTTCGTACATATGCAACTTTGATGCCTAATGTATATAAGGGCCAAGTACTTTGAACTTCACGTTGATGTTTGAATGTATTGAATTGCTTGTTGTGATGTAAAATGTGCATGACCATTGTGTATTTGAGCTAAAGGATGGCCATATGACCATTTACACTCCTTGTCATATTCGCCATAAGCTATCATGATGAGATTTTAATAAGTTAAATTTGTGTGAATTAGCTCAAGAGCAAAGGGGAGCTAAATCCGATAAAGGGAAGGAAAAAGTAGTTGAATAGCCGTCGAAATCGCTCGACAACATCCAAGGTAAGTCTTCGAGTGATGACCCTACTTGAATTATATCAAAATTATGCTCCTTGTTTGTGTGGCCATTGAGCCGAAATAGTAAAGGTTGATAAATATTTTGTGTTAGAGCTTTAGTAACGAAAATGAACTATGGACGTGTCTTGAATATTGATATATGTGTAAGTGAACATTGAAAATATATCCGGCTAAGACCGAAGGCATTCGTATGAAGTTGATATATCCGGGCTAAGACCAAGGCATTCGTGCGAGTTGATATATCCGGGCTAAGACCAAGGCATTCGTGCGAGTTGATATATCCGGCTAAGACCAAGGCCTTTGTGCAAGTCACCAAATCCGGGTTATGACCAAGGCAATCGTCTGAGTCGCTATATCCGGTTAAATCCGAAAGTATGTGATTCGAAGTGAGCAATCTTGCTGTGAAAATTTCAGCTTATACACTTGTGAAAATTCCAGCAATGAGGTATGTTTGTATGTACTTGTACTAATTGAATTCTTACAAGTAAGTATGCGCTAAGTTGATAAACGAGCTACCGCCTTGGGCTAAGTTGTTCTTTGTGTATGAACATAAGGGTCGGTGATGTGAAATAAGTATGAGTATGGGAATGTGAATTAGTAAAGTGGTTTAATTAGCCATGTGAATAAAATACCTTAGTCAAAGCTGATTTCATTGCTTGAGACTTACTAAGCATTAAAATGCTTACCCGTTGCTTTGGCTCTCTGTTTTATAGGTTTCGCTCGTTAGCTATCGGATTCGGGATCAAAGAAGTCAAGTCATCCACACTATCGAAGCCCCATTTTGGTACAAATTTTGGTTGAACTTTGAAATGGCATGTATAGGACCATCCTTTGTTGAAGGTCATGTACCTTCCGGTTTGTGTAAACTTGGATAGCCATGCGAAAATGGCTTATATAATGTTTTAGCATAGAACTATAATCGTTTGTATGTTGACCCTTATGAGGTATGGAATTATTTTGAAACGATTAGCCATTGGAATGGTTAATCATGATCACGCTTTGTGCTATGTATGTAAAAGGGCCAATTGAATCATGGAAAGTATGAAATAGGTAAAGCCTACTAAAGGCAGATGCTGACAGCAGCAGTGACGTGGATGTGAAAAATCACTAAAAATAGTAGGAATGGTATTAAATAGCAAATAAATTATGTAAGTGTACCTTGATGAATCTACTTTCATATGGAAGAAACGAAATGGTCATATGAGTTATAAGCTAACAGATTTTAAAGTTCTTGTGAAATAGGGCCAGAACGGTTTCTGGATCCCCTGTTCCAACTTTGGAAAATCATTGTAAATTAACCAGAGATAATTAGGAGTCATTCCATATATGTGTAGATTCCTCTCTGAGTCTAGTTTCTATAGAAACAAACGGCATTAGTATTGAATCCTGTACAGGAGATATCCAATTCGTAACGCACAAAGGTCAGTGTAGTCGATCCCTACAACAGGCGAGACTTTAACTAATAAACTGTACTAATTGGCTCGACCAAAATTCTAGAAAAAATATGTAGATGGACATATGAGTCTAGTTTCAGGAAAAATTTACGGAACTGATTTTCGAGTTGTAAAACTCAAGTTATGAATTTTGGAGCGACTAGTACTCAGATTGGCAGCTTGTCTGAAAATTGTCAATAAGTGGGTTGAAGTCTGTTAACACCTCGCGTTCGACTCCGGCGACGGTCTCGGGTTCGGGGTGTTACACTGTTTCTCAAAATTTAGGTGTAGGATACACGGCCTAACCACATGCCCATGATACTAGGCTGTGTGTCAGACACGATCTAGACACATGCCCGTGTGTCTGCCCATGTGGACAAAATGAGGCCATTTCTAGCTTCATTTCTCACCCAAAATTTCACCCAAGACCTATACTTGAAACACACATCCAATACCAACCAATAAAAGTATTCAACTTAAGTAAATTTCATTATTCACAAGGCATATCACTACAAGCATACATGATCACAACCTTACCTTAGTTTAACTTAGGCATTCACCACCACATACTCTTAACATCACACATGTGTGTATATATATATCATAATAATCTACTTAGTCATACCAAAATGAACCATTACTAGCCATTCCAATGGCTAGGTTACAAAATAACAATTCAAGCCACTATTGGCCAAGTTGTCCTATACATGCCATTATACCAAAATGATTTTGCCTAATTATACCCAAAATGACTAGTTGATAGTGTGACAATGCTCCAATGATCTCCAACCTTCGTGAGCTTCTGAGCACTATAAAAAAGGGGAAAAATAAATGGAGTAAGTATTACATGCTTAATAAGTTTGTATAACGGAAACTAAACTTACCAATCCTGTTTATTAAATCTAAGCATACAATAACAAGTTTTCCATCCATTTGGCTAACTTGTCTAATCACATGTATCAAATCAAACATGTTAGTCACAAAGTTTACATATACATCAAGTGTAACACCCCGCACCCGAGACCGTTTCCAGAGTCGAACACGAGGTGCTAACAGACATAATTCATTTATTTTCACAGTCCATTTTAAAAATTTCCAGACAAGCTGGCTAACTGCGTCACGGTCACCTTAAAAATCATATCTCGACTTCCGAAGCTCAAAAACTGATTCCGTAAATTTTCCCTGAAACTAGACTCATATATCCATCTAAAAATTTTTTTCTAGAATTTTTGATTGGGCCAATTAGTACAGTTTATTAGTTAAAGTCTCCCCTGTTTTAGGTATTACTGCTCTGACCTTCATGCATTATGACTTATATATATTCCTGTACAGGGCTTCATTACTAATGCTGTTTGTTTCTAAAGAAACTAGACTTGAAAAGGAATCTGTACATATAGGGCATGACTTCTAATTATCTCTGGTTAATTTATAGTGAATTTCCAAAGTCGGAACAGGGGATCTAGAAATCGCTCTGGCCCTGTTCCACGAAAACTTAAATATCTCTTAAAATACGACTCATATGATCATTTCGTTTCTTTCATATGAAAGTAGATTCATCAAGGTTCGATTTCATAATTTATTCACTATTTAATTCCATTCCTACTATTGTTAGTGATTTTTCAAATCCACACCATTGCTGCTGTCAGCATCTGTTTTTAAGGTAAACTTTACCTATTTCATGGTTTTCCATGAATCAACTAGAATTTGTCATACAAAGCACCAAAATGATCATGATTAACCATTCCAATGGCTAATCGTTACCAAACATTTCCATACCTCTCAATGAACAACATACAAAACGATTATAATGCTATGCTCAAAGTGTATATAAGCCATTTTCGCATGGCTATCCAAATTTATACAAAACCAAAGGGTACATGACCAACAGCAAAAAGGGTAGTCCTATACATGCCATTTTCAGAGTTCAACCAAAAGTGTACCAAAAGGGCTTTGATAGTGTGGACAACTTCGACTTCGACAATCCCGAGTCCGATAGCTGACGAACCAAAATCTATAAAACAGAGAATCAAAGAAACGGAGTAAGCATTTAATGCTTAGTAAGTTTTGAGCAATGAAATTAGGCACAATTGAAGTATAGCATTCATATGACATACGGATAATTTCATATACACACATTCCCAAAATCATACCTACTTCACATTACCAACCCTTATACTCATACATAAAAGATCAACTTAACCAAAAGTCGGAAGCTCATTAAATGACTGAGCGAATACTATTTAAAAGGGATCAACAATCCAATACATATACGAAACGTACCTCATCGTTGGGATTTTACGAGCATATTAATTGAAATTATTACAGCAAGATCGCTCATTCCCAAACCAAGTACCTTCGGGATTTAATCGGATATAGCTACTCGCTCAAATGTCTTCGGGACTAGCCCGGTGATAGTAACTCGCACAAATGCCTTAGGGACTTAGCCCGGTTATAGTAACTCGCACAAATGCCTTCGGGACTTAGCCCGGATATAGTAACTCGCACAAATGCCTTCGGGCTTAGCCCGGAATTAGTCACTAGCACAAATGCCTTCGGGACTTAGCCCGGTTATCATCCGAATATCCATGCACATATCAACAAATCATGACACATCTATATTTCATTTTCATAACTAGAATTCAAACACAAGTCACTTATCAAGCATTATCATTTTCGGCTCAATAGCTACATACAAGGAGCATGATTTTGATTTACTTAAAACATGATCTAATCGAATCGTAATCTAAGATCCATTACTCAAAAACTTACCTCGGATGCTGTCGAACGATTTCGGCGGCTATTCGATCACTTTTTTCTTTCCCTTATCCAACTTTGGTCCTCTAAGCTCTTGAGCTAATTCAAACAAATTTAACTTATTAAAGTCTCATTATGCTAGCTTATGGCCGGATATGACAAGGAGTTTGATAGGTCATATGGCCACCTTTAGCTCAAATACAAAATGGTCATACGCATTTTTAATCACATTGAGCAATTTAATACAATTTAATCTAACATTTCCTCATGTGCACCTTTATGACCGAATACACACATCATTAACCTAATATCAATTAACTAAGCACTTTAACAAATTCTCCTTGAGCCGATTATCTAAGTCAAGATAGATCCATCATTATGCTTGCCTATAACCGAATACATGCAACACCAATCTATCTATTCATTCATGTGTGCATCTTATTTAAGCATGTATATCTACAACTGAATTCATCATATAAATATCTATGAATTCACTCAAACAATCTCAATACCACACATGGTGCTCAAACCATTTTTCAAATTCAAAACTCGGCTAGTACACATATATACACTAGCAATCAAACACTAACATTTGCACTTCACCTTACTACCATTTATCTCTTCTATTTACTACCATGGCCGAATGCTATAACCCAAGCCTCACATATTGTTTCCCCAAGGCCCTTCAATGACCACATCCGGCACCCCTTAGGAACAACCCAATTTCAACCTTCAAGAAGGAAGAAAAATATATGTACTAAGAGCTTCAAACTACTTGGCCGAATATCAAACCTCCAATCAATCAAAATTTAATCCATGAAATGAATAGAACTTGAACTAACCACCTTCTTTATACATAAATTTCCAAGAATTTCAAGATACTTACCTCTTCCTAATCCTCATCCAAACCGAACATGAAGCAAGAGAACTCCTTTCTTCTTCCTTTGATTTTTCGGTCAAGAAGAACAAAGAGGATGAAGCCTTTTTCTTTTTTATTTTTCTTCTAGGTACGGCAAAAAGGGGGGGAGCAAGGATGAAACAACTTTGGTTTCTCCTCCCACTCCCCTCATATTTTATTGTTCTCTCCACAACATGTTATCACAAATTGTTTATATTATGTTTTACCCATCACATTTTGTCTATCCTCAATGTCATGGCCGGCCACTACTAATTAAGTGGGGGAATTGACATGCAAGTCCACCCTTTTGATTTCATGCACTAATTGATCCTTATAGATTAACCTATCACATTTCAAAAGTGTCACACATAAGTCCTATTAACTAAATTCACATGCAATTAACTAAATCGAAGCTTAAAACTTTCACACATTCATATTCATATATTTTAGACAATAATTATCATATTCAAACAATTTGGTGACTCGGTTTAGCGGTCCCGAAACCGCTTTCCGACTAGGGTCACTTTAGGGCTATCACAACTCTCCACCACTTAAGAAATTTTTGTCCCCGAAAATCTTACCGGTAAATAAGTTTGGGTATCGTTCTTTCATAGAGATCTCGGGTTCCCAAGTTGCTTCTTCCATCCCGTGTTTGAACCATAACACTTTTACTAAAGGAACCTTTTTGTTTCGCAACTCTTTCACTTCACGAGCTAGGATACGAATTGGTTCTTCTTCATAACTCATATCGGCTTGAATTTCAACCTCGGAGGAACTTATTATGTGCGAAGGATCAGATCTGTAATGTCGAAGCATCGAAACATGAAAAACGTTGTGGATCCTTTCAAGTTCAGGGGGTAAAAGCAATCTATACGCAACTGGACCGACTCGTTCGGATATTTCATATGGCCCGATGAACCTCGGACTCAATTTGCCCTTACGCCCAAATCTGAGTATCTTTTTCCAAGGTGAAACTTTAAGAAACACTTTATCTCCCACCTGATACTCAATGTCCTTTCGTTTCAAATCCGCGTACGACTTCGACGATCGATCTTGCCTTCAGACTTTCATGAATTATTTTACTTTCGCTCAAAGATCTTTAATCAAATCAACTCGAAAATTTTACTTTCACCGAGTTCGGTCCAAAACAATGGTGTACGGCATTTTCGACTGTACAAAGCCTCGTAAGGTGCCATCTTAATACTTGATTGAAAACTATTGTTGTAAGCGAATTCAATCAAAGGTAAATACCGTTCCCATGAACCACTAAACTCAAGGATGCAACATCTCAACATATCCTCGAGTATCTAAATTATCCGCTCGGATTGACCATCGGTTTGGGGATGAAAAGCAGTGCTAAAATGCAGCTTGGTACCCAAAGCTTCTTGCAATTTCTTCCAAAATCGCGAGGTGAATCTCGGATCTCTATCCGATACAATAGAAATAGGTACCCCGTGTAATCTCACAATCTGAGAAACATACAATTCAGCTAGTTTATCCAATGAAAAATTCAGACGACGGGATAAAGTGAGCCGACTTAGTCAGTCTATCAACAACAACCCAAATCGCATCCTTCTTACTTGCCGACACTGGCAATCCAGATACAAAATCCATCGTGACTTGTTCCCACTTCCATTCAGGTATCATGATCGGCTGAAGTAAACCTGTAGGCACTTGATGTTCCGCTTTCACCTGTTGACATATTAAACACTTCGAAACAAAATCGGAAATGTCTCGTTTCATACCATGCCACCAAAACTAACGTCTCAGATCGTTGTACATTTTCGTACTCTCAGGGTGAATTGACATTCGGCTACAATGAGCTTCGTTTAGAATCATCGAAATAAGTTCTGAATTTCTTGGAACACACAAATGACTTCTGAACCTCAAACAATCGTCATCATCAATTTGAAACTCTGATTCCATATTGAAACACATTCACCCGTTTGCAACCAGGTTTATCATCGACTTTACGAGCTTCACGAATTTGATGAATCAACAATGGTTTGGCCTTTAATTACGCCACTAACACATTGTCGGATAGAAACGGACAAGTGTACATTCATCGTCAGAAAGAAAAAGCGGTGATTTACGACTTAAGCATCCGCAACCACATTAGCCTTTCCCGGGTGATAGTCAATGACAAGCTCATAATCTTTCAACAACTCGAGCCAACGTCTTTGTCGCAGATTCAAGTCTCTTTGAGTCATCAAATATTTGAGACTTTTGTGATCCGAATATACATGGCACTTCTCACCAAATAAGTAATGTCGCCATATTTTCAAAGCGAACACGATGGCAGCTAGTTCAAGATCATGGGTCGGATAATTTTTCTCATGTGGCTTCAGTTGTTTCAACGCATAAGCTACAACTCGACCCTCTTGCATCAATACGCAACCCAACCCAAGTAGGGATGCATCACTATAAATGACAAACTCTTTGCACGATTCGGCTGCACTAGTCTTGGAGCTTCGATCAAACAAGTTTTCGATTGATCGAAACTTTTCGACACTTTTACGTCCATTCAAACTTAACATCTTTACAAGTAGTTTCGTCATTGGTGTGGCTATCATCGAAAACCCTTTACAAAGCGTCAGTGAAAGCGGCAAGTCCCAAAAGCTCCGAACTTCAGTAATATTCCTCGGAGGCTTCCAGTTAAGTATGGCCGAAATTTTGTTCGGATCAACTCGAATACTCGATGCAGATACCACATGACCCAAGAAGCTAACCTCTCTTAACTAGAACTCACACTTACTGAACTTAGCATATAACTGTTTATCCCGTAAAATTTGCAACACTAATCCCAGGTGTTCAGCATGATCGGTTTCATTTCTTGAATAGACCAAAATATCATCGATAAACACAACTACAAACCGATCCAGATACGGTCTGAAGATCTGATTCATCAAATCCATAAATACCGCAGGGGCATTAGTGAGCCCAAACGGCATCACTAAGAATTCGTAGTGACCGTATCTCGTTCGGAAAGCAGTTTTGGGTATATCCGAATCTCGAATTCGCAACTAATAATATCCCGATCTCAAATCTATCTTTGAAAACACCGAGGCTCCCTTTAGTTGATCAAACAAATCATCAATACGCGGTAACGGATATTTATTCTTTATTGTCACTTTATTCAGCTGACGATAGTCGATGCACAACCTCATGGTTCCGTCCTTCTTTTCACAAACAATACTGGTGCACCCAAGGTGAGAAACTTGGTCGGCGAAACCTCTATCCGTCAACTCTTACAACTGAGCTTTCAACTCTTTTAACTCGGTTGGTGCCATACGATACGGAGCTATCGAAATCGGTGTAGTCCCAGGTACAAGCTCAATACCAAACTCTACCTCCCGAACAGGTGGCAAACCCGGTAATTCTTCAGGAAAAACATCTGAGTATTCACAAACCACTGGCACAGATTCAGGCTTCTTTTCTAACTCTTTGTCATCAAGTACATACGCAAGGTATGCTTCACACCCCTTTCTTACATATTTCTGAGCCAACATTGATGATATTACAGCTGGCAACCTATTCAAGTCAGTAGACTCAACTCGGATTATCTCGTTATTTACACACCTTAAAACGATGGTTTTTCTTTTGCAATTTACAATTGCATCATGTACGGTCAACCAATCCATACCGAGGATAACATCAAATTCATCAAACGGTAAAAGCATCAAATCCACCGGAAAACAGGAACGTCGGATTATTAGGGGACATTTCTTGCACACTTTGTCGACAAGCACGTAACGACCCAAAGGATTTGACACTCGAATTACAAAATCAGTAGACTCAACAGGTAGAGTCTTACTGGATGCTAAGGTTTCACATATATAAGAATGAGTAGAACCAGGGTCAATCAAAGCAATTACATTAGTATCAAAGAGAGTAAAAGTACCGGTAATAACATCTGGCGATGAAGCATCCTCGCGTGCGCGTATAGTGTAAGCTCTAGCAGGAGCACGAGCCTCAGATCTAGTTGTAGCATCTCTAGATCCTCTCTGACCGCCACTAGCCTTTCTCGCATTTCTAGATGGTCTACCCCGAGCAGTAGTAGCACCAGGTTTCCCACTCTGATTTACGTTCTGTTCAGACAATCTTGGGCAATCTTTAATAAAGTGGTTAGCTGATCCGCACTTGTAACAGGAGCGGTCATGGAATCTACAACTCCCCGAATGCCATTTACCACAATACTGACACTCCGTTCTGTCTCGACGATCATTTCCAACACTGGCGACCGAAGTGACTCGTGCACTCATAGGGGGTCGATCGCGATCTCGTCTAGAAAAACCCGAAGTGTCTCTAGACCGGCCTAAGTCATCTCTAAATTTCTTCGATGATTGTTGGAAGGCCTTCCCCGAAGACCTCTTACGAAACTCCTTTGCTCCTACCTCAGCTTTTCTTTTCTCCATACTGAGCTCCTCGGCTTTGCAAGCTTGCTCGACAAGTACCACAAATTCTCGGATTTCCAAAATGCCAACATACAGCTTTATATCATCATTCAGCCCATCCTCGAAATGTTTACACATCACAACTTTATAAGAAATACATTCTCGAGCGTACCGGCTAAGCCTTACAAATTTTCGTTCATAGTCGGTAACCGACATGGAACCTTGTTTAAGTTCAAGAAATTCCTTCCGTTTTTGATCCATGAATCTCTGACTGATGTACTTTTTCCGAAACTCGGTTTGGAAAAACTCCCAAGTTACTTGCTCTCTGGGCACAACAGAAGTCAACTTATTCCACCAATAGTAGGCAGAATCATGTAGCAAGGAGATAGTACACTTTAGGCACTCATCAGGTGTGCAAGATAGCTCATCGAGTACCCGAATAGTGTTGTCCAACCAAAATTCAGCTTGCTCGGCATCATCACTTGTCCGTAGCTTTAAATTCATAGCCCGTGTTTTCGGATTACATCAACTGGGGCTTATTTGACCTTATTTGGTCGATTCTTGGGAGGTATCGTGAGGTGCGGGGGTGGTATTATTCGGGAAGGGAGGTTGTGGAACAGCCGTATTAGTTCGAATGTATTGGTTGAACCAATCATTCATCACACTATAAAAAGCTTGTCTAGCTTCATCGTTCGGATTACTAGCAATAGGTTGGGAGTCCGCCAGCACTGTCCCTTGCGCGGGAGCAGGTGCTACACTCTTAAGATCATCAGCTACCGCTCGGTCGAGATTGGGATCCATTACTATAAATAAACACATTTTCAATTGTCAGAAATCACCACACTATCCAATAATCACATAATGGCATGTATAGCTAGACCCAAACGTATTACGGTAGTCCCAGAATCGACTAAACCGTAGCTCTGATACCAATAAAATTGCAACACCCCGCACCCGAGACCGTTTCCGGAGTCGAACACGAGGTGCTAACAGACATAATTCATTTATTTTCACAGTCCATTTTAAAAATTTCCAGACAAGCTGGCTAACTGCGTCACTGTCACCTTAAAAATCATATCTCGACTTCTGAAGCTCGAAAACTGATTCCGTAAATTTTCCCTGAAACTAGACTCATATATCCATCTACAAATTTTTTTATAGAATTTTTTATCGAGCCAATTAGTACTGTTTTATTAGTTAAAGTCTCCCCTGTTTCAGGGTTTGACTGCTCTGACCTTCATGCATTACGACTTATATATCATCCTGTACAGGGCTTCATTACTAATTCTATTTGGTTCTAAAGAAACTAGACTTGAAAAGGAATCTGTACATATAGGGCATGACTTCTAATTATCTCTGGTTAATTTATAGTGAATTTCCAAAATCGGAACAGGGGATCCAGAAATTGCTCTGGCCCTGTTCCATGAAAACTTAAATATCTCTTAAAATACGACTCATATGATTGTTTTGTTTCTTTCATATGAAAGTAGATTCATCAACGTTCGATTACATAATTTATTCACTATTTAATTCCATTCCTACTATTTTTAGTGATTTTTCAAATCCACACCACTGCTGCTGTCAGCATCTGTTTTTAAGGTAAACTTTACCTATTTCATGGTTTTCCATGAATCAACTAGAATTTGTCATACAAAGCACCAAAATGATCATGATTAACCATTCCAATGGCTAATCGTTACCAAACATTTCCATACCTCTCAATGAACAACATACAAAACGATTATAATGCTATGCTCAAAGTGTATATAAGCCATTTTCGCATGGCTATCCAAATTTATAAAAAACCAAAGGGTACATGACCAACAACAAAAAGGGTAGTCCTATACATGCCATTTTCAGAGTTCAACCAAAAGTGTACCAAAAGGGCTTTGATAGTGTGGACGACTTCGACTTTGACAATCTCGATTCCGATAGCTGACGAACCAAAATCTATAAAACAGAGAATCAAAGAAACGGAGTAAGCATTTAATGCTTAGTAAGTTTTGAGCAATGAAATTAGGCACAATTGAAGTATAGCATTCATATGACATACAGATAATTTCATATACACACATTCCCAAAATCATACGTACTTCACATTACCAACCCTTACACTCATACATAAAAGATCAACTTAACCAAAAGTCGGAAGCTCATTAAACGACTGAGCGAATACTATTTAAAAGGGATCAACAATCCAATGCATATACGAAACGTACCTCATCGTTGGGATTTTACGAGCATATTAATTGAAATTATTACAGCAAGATCGCTCATTCCCAAACCAAGTACCTTCGGGATTTAATTGGATATAGCTACTCGCTCAAATGTCTTCGGGACTAGCCCGGTGATAGTAACTCGCACAAATGCCTTAGGGACTTAGCCCGGTTATAGTAACTCGCACAAATGCCTTCGGGACTTAGCCCGGATATAGTAACTTCGCACAAATGCCTTGAGCTTAGCCCTAATTAGTCACTAGCACAAATGCCTTGGGACTTAGCCGGTTATCATCCGAATATCCATGCACATATCAACAAATCATGACACATCTATATTTCATTTTCATAACTAGAATTCAAACACAAGTCACTTATCAAGCATTATCATTTTCGGCTCAATAGCTACATACAAGGAGCATGATTTTGATTTACTTAAAACATGATCTAATCGAATCATAATCTAAGATCCATTACTCAAAAACTTACCTCGGATGTTGTCGAATGATTTCGGTGGCTATTTGATCACTTTTTCCTTTCCCTTATCCAACTTTGGTCCTCTAAGCTCTTGAGCTAATTCAAACAAATTTAACTAATTAAAGTCTCATTATGCTAGCTTATGGCCGAATATGACAAGGAGTTTGATAGGTCATATGGCCACCTTTAGCTCAAATATAAAATGGTCATACGCATTTTTAATCACATTGTGCAATTTAATACAATTAATCTAACATTTCCTCATGTGCACCTTTATGACTGAATACACACATCATTAACCTAATATCAATTAACTAAGAACTTTAACAAATTCTCCTTGAGCCGATTATCTAAGTCAAGATAGATTCATCATTATGCTTGCCTATAACCGAATACATGCAACACCAATTTATCTATTCATTCATGTGTGCATCTTATTTAAGCATGTATATCTACAACCGAATTCATCATATAAATATCTATGAATTCACTCAAACAATCTCATTACCACACATGGTGCTCAAACCATTTTTCAAATTCAAAACTCGGCTAGTACACATATATACACTAGCAATCAAACACTAACATTTGCACTTCACCTTACTACCATTTATCTCTTCTATTTACTACCATGGCCGAATGCTATAACCCAAGCCTCACATATTGTTTCCCCAAGGCCCTTAAATGACCACATCCGGCACCCCTTAGGAACAACCCAATTTCAACCTTCAAGAAGGAAGAAAAATATATGTACTAAGAGTTTCAAACTACTTGGCCGAATATCAAACCTCCAATCAATCAAAATTTAATCCATGAAATGAATAGAACTTGAACTAACCACCTTCTTTATACATAAATTTCCAAGAATTTCAAGATACTTACCTCTTCCTAATCCTCATCCAAACCGAACATGAAGCAAGAGAACTCCTTTCTTCTTCCTTTGATTTTTCGGTCAAGAAGAACAAAGAGGATGAAGCCTTTTTCTTTTTTTTTCTTCTAGGTACGGCAAAAAGGGGGGGGAGCAAGGATGAAACCACTTTGGTTTCTCCTCCCACTCCCCTCATATTTTATTGTTCTCTCCACAACATGTTATCACAAATTGTTTATATTATGTTTTACCCATCACATTTTGTCTATCCTCAATGTCATGGCCGGCCACTACTAATTAAGTAAGGGAATTGACATGCAAGTGCACCCTTTTGATTTCATGCACTAATTGATCCTTATAGATTAACCTATCACATTTCAAAAGTGTCACACATAAGTCCTATTAACTAAATTCACATGCAATTAACTAAATCGAAGCTTAAAACTTTCACACATTCATATTCATATATTTTAGACAATAATTATCATATTCAAACAATTTGGTGACTCGGTTTAGCGGTCCCGAAACCGCTTTCCGACTAGGGTCACTTTAGGGCTGTCACATCAAGTAAGAATAGATGAGCTCCTCATTCAATACGGTTTCAAGACATTATCATTTCATCTCATAATCCTCATGAAATTCCGATGGATGTTCAAGTAGCACACTCAGGTGTACGATTCAATAATCTGTCAATTTCATTTTCAAGGGTATCCATTAGGGCACTTAACCAAGAAACACTCTCTCAAGCCACATATCCTATAATAGGATTACCAATCCAAGTTAAATCCTTAATATAATGTGAGCTCAGAGGAGCTTGATTAGGATTACCAGTCCAGGCTAAACCCTAATCATAGCGTATGCTCGAGAGGTATTATATTGGGATTACCCGTCCGGGCTAAATCCTTTCTATAACAAGGTCAATAGGATTACTCGTCCGAGCTAAATCCTATCCGCAACAAATGTAGGACCCTATTAGTTTCAGGAAAGCACATATAATAATCAAAATTCAACATTCAATTGGGACTTAACCCTTTATCACCATTTCAAGCATTGTATCAAATTTTCCATCATGGTATACAAGTAAAGCACATCAATATCAATCACATTACATACAAACACAACATTCAATTAACATAATTACATGCTCGATTAAGTTACATGAACTTACCTCGACACTTGTTCGCGTAAAAAGTCTACTAATCTGAAACCTTTTCTTTTTTTTTATCTAACCTCGAATTGGTGTTGTCTGAATCTATATAAATGAATTTAACTATCAATTTCAGACATTTCATATTTAAATGGACTCAATTTACGTCCTAGGAAAAATTACCATTTTGCCCCTAACTTTCCATAAATTTTGATTTTGTCCCTAGTCCTGAAAAATGAAAGTTGTGCAAATTACTCCCTATTCCAAGCCTAACCAAAGCCTCATTACAAATTTTACAGTACATGTATTCCTAAAATTTCAAAATTTTTCATCAAATTTTACAACTTTTCATTTTAGTCCCAAAATCATGTTTTCATCAAAAATCACTTTATAAAAGTTGTTTATCTATCAATAATCTTTCATTTTCTACCATAATTTTCTAATTTCCAGCATATACATCCATGACCCATTTTTCATACCTTGATAACTTTTCAAATTAATCCCTCAAATAGAGAGATTAAGCTATCCTGGTTGTAAAAATATCAAAATTACTAAAAATAGGACAAGGAACCTTACACAATTAGGCCTAGAAAGTTTCTTTTCTCTCACCTAGGGTTTCCAGGTGTTTTTAGGTTGAAGATGATGAAAATAAGATGATATATTTTCTTTTCATCTTTTAATTAATTAAGTATTTTGTTATTTCCAATTTAGTCTTTACCCTTTTTCTATATCTACATGGATGAGTCACCAAGAAAAACGTACATACTTTTCTTAATAGTCTAATTACCTGTAACGGCCCGAATTTGGGCCTAGAAGGAATAAGCCTTGAGCATGGGAACAACTAGGAGACTGCATGTAAGTATTTAGTTGTGCAAGAAAATGGCATAGATGCATGCTAGCTTTAGTGGTTAAGTGTCCTGAGAAGTGTTGGAGAAGTCCTGGGTTCAAACTTGGGCATTAGAAAAAAATCTAATTTTAAGTGAATAGGGCCCTTGGTTCTAGATAGTAGGCTTCTTATATTAAATTAAGTGATCTATGATACAAAAAGAGTTGTGGTGTAGTGGTAGTGGCGTGTTGTGCTTCTAAGGAGTTTGGGGGTTCGAGTCACTCTTTGCACAAAGGAGTATTTATTTTACTTCTTTGCTGCATAAGAAGTGGGGTCTGACTAGAACTCTGCAGGTTGGAATTTGAATGGGTCATGGAGAAAATCAAGAAGGATTTCATGGAGAGAATTTTTGAGGGATAAAGGGAGTGATATTTGGAGAAAATTAAGGAGTTTGAGTAAGAAGGGGAGTGTGTACCAAAATTGGTCTCTAACTTTGAGAAAGTTTGGCTTTGGGAAAGCTATAAGGGCTGTGCATGTTTTGGGGTTCTGGGTTTTTTCTCTTCATTTTCAGTTTTGTTAACACCCTTGGTTATCTTCTACTGATATACTGATTACTGCTAGGGACTTTGGTTTTTGGCTTTTGCTTTGCTTTATTTTTCTTCTTTTGGTCGAATATACTCTTTTATTACGGTATCATTTATTCCTTCATTTCTCTTTTCTCTTCTTTGTGAAGTAGCCGAACACCCTGATCTTTTCTTTCCTCTCAAGTCGCTCCTCATATCATCTCCTCTCCCACCATATTATTTTTCCTCTGGATTTTTGACCCTAGCCAATTGTTCTTTCTCCATTCTTCTCTTCCCTCAGTTCTTCCTTTTGATTTGGAATACCAGTGGTACTCGGCCTTCTTTTTTCTTCCTATTCTTGATCGATTGCTTCCATATGTTGTTATTAGTTTATTAATTCATTTTCGGCAAGAGTTCCTGACTAGAACGGTAAGTGCTCATATTGGCTCTTCTCATTCAATCTGTTCTTTCTAATCCTTTTTCTTTAAACCGAATGACTCCTTTCTAATCATGATTGCCGAATGATGATCTTTTCCCCATGATATTTGCCTCGTTGGGTTGTCAGGTCCCTCAAGGAGTGGAGTAGTGCATGTGGCCTTGAACCAACTTACCCCTTCCTCTTATTAATCGAATAAGGTAAGAATGCTACCTTACTGTTGGGTTGGGTCGAATATCCCTGTAGATTGTAAGTTGATGTTGTGGATCTAAGCCACATCTGTGATCAATCTTATCTAACAGAATCTGTTGTTATGCAGCTAATCGACAAGGAAAATCCTTTTGGTTCTAGCCAGCGATCTTAAGGTAATAGGCTGTATTACTATCAATCAAGGTTTTAGGCTCGTGAGTGGTTCACTCGATTTTGCAAACAGGTGTGTATTCACACACTGAATAGACTAAAGAGCGGTAAAAGATGAAAAGTCGAAAAGTCGAAAAGCCGAAAGAATGGCCTTTTGGCCACATGGGTGTGTGAATGCACATATGGTAAATGAAGCCCATGGAATATGGGTGTTTGACTGTAGAGGTCACCATAAGTGTTCTCATGGGTTTGGGCCGTTCTAGGCTATGATGGGTCAAAATGGGCCGTGTGGGCCCAATGGGCTTGTGGGCTCCACACAGATAAATTCCAAAATATATGGCAATTACTGGACTGGGCTGTGCAGTTCAAATGGCCGTGGTGATTTTTGGGCTCAATGGGCCACACGGGGGTGTAGGCCTACTTGAGCCGCATAATGGGCCTTGGGCCCATTTACATTGTTAGGACCTTAAGGTAACACGAGTCACTCGAGGCGACTATAGACCTTCTGATGGGTCAAGAAGAGTACCTAGACCCCAAGGAAGGTAAAATTACCAAAATACCCCTATATAGTAAAATGACTATTTTACCCCTTGAGGGTAAATGACTGATTTGTGCTATGATTTGACTGTACTGAGCATGACATTCTGCATACTTGTATGATTTATGACATGACATTTTGCATGGGATTGGGATACTATTAAGGAGGAAGTGTAATATACTGGTTGCTTCGCCACATATACTGTTACTGGTGGCTTTGCCACATATACTAATACTGGCAGCTTTGCTGCCATACTGTTACTGATAGCCTTGCTATTATATTGGTGTGTTGGCTAGGTGGGTCAAATTTTTCCCACATGGTGTGTTTGTGGTACGGAGTGGTGTGTTGGCTGGTTTGGGATGGGTTGCTTTATTGTACAGTATTGATACTGTATTGGGCTAAGGCCCACTCTGTACTGTTTCTGAATAGGGCTCAGGCCCAGACTGTCACTGTATGTTGTTTGCCGATCGACTGATAGGGGATTACACACTGAGTTTTCATAAACTCACCCTTTCTTTTGACTGCGCAGGTAATCCCCAGCGTTAGGCGGATCGGAGCTGCGAGGGACTCGCAGATGGCCACACTACTGCTCCTATTTTCTTTTATTTGGTGTTCATTTGCTACTAGATTTCGTTTTGGGTTTTGAATTATGTAATAAGGCCTCTCTAATTTTCTAGCTTTTAATTTGGGATGTTTTCTTATCATGATTTATATTTGTTAAAAGTAGAACGTGGTTTTCCAAAACTATAATTGTTTTCAAAACACTATATTTTCGCAACACTTTTGAAATGCTTCCACAACAAATAGAGTTTTAAAAGTAATGCCAATTTAAAATGAACTACGAATAGCTAGAATGATTTGAGTTCTAACAAAGAGGCTTTAAATTTCCAAACGGGTTTTCATCAGCAAGAGCCAGTTTTCGAAAAACACTCTAATATGACACCGCCAGATTCGGCCATAATGTCTTGGCTGGGTTTGGAGTGTTACATTTAGTGGTATCAGAGTCAAGTTGCAAAACTCAGCTGTGGAATGGGTTTTGAAAAGGTTTGAAATTTTTAGAATAATGTTCTTGAAATATTTTGGAGGATTCACAGGTGTGGCACACCGAGTCTCCGGCATCGATCTTGTAAGTCATTCTGAAACTATTACTTGTTTGCACTGAAATGCAGTAAATAGAAATACTGTGACTTCTTTAGGTATTAGACTGTATTGAAACACTCTAGTTAGAGTAAACTGAAACACTAGAATTTAGATTTTGTATTTATTCGGTGTGTGTTCTGGAAATGTAGATTTCTAAGTTAACGACAGAACTGATATGGATTTAGCAGGTAAGCAAGGTCGCAAGGGGTTGCCTATTTCACCAGATCATGAGATTGTTCAGGAGATGGAGGTCAGGATAGGTTCGCCAACTTCGGGTAGTGATAACCCAGAGATTGGTACTGAGGCACTGACTCGGTTAGTAAGGGTGGTGCTAGAGGAAGTGTTTGAGGCTAGAGTTAAGGAGATTGGTGAAACGCTTTAAGCTAGGTGTTTAGATTGTAAGAAGAAGAGAGATCATAGTTCTTTGAGGCTAGAGCCTCGTTCTGTGAAACGTGTTAACACACGTCCAAACCCACCGGCTTGTGAGCATTGTAAAAGGTATCATTCTGGTGAATGCCAGAGGAAGTCAGGAACATGTGTCAGATGCGGGTCTAAGGAGCATCAGGTTTGGGATTGGCAAGTTGCTTTTATGTCAGGTAGGTTTTATTTGGGTGTGATGATTAGGATATAGAAATTGTATACAGGTGATATCTATTTGCTCTAATGGTTAGATGTTTTGGGTGTGTGTAAGAGGTTTCAAGTTCAAGTTAAAGTGTGTAAGTGTTATTGGGATCAGAGTGCGCAGCGAGAACGTAGTGGTGTAGTCTGGGTTGTGCAACTGTATTGATAGTTGGAAATTTCATGGTCGAAATTTCTTTAAGGAGGGGTGAATTGTAACGCCCCAAATTTGGGCCTAGAAGGAATAAGCCTTGAGTATGGGAACAACTAGGATACTGCACGTAAGTATTTAGTTGTGCAAGAAAATGGCATAAATGCATGTTAGCTTTAGTGGTTAAGTGTCCTGAGAAGTGTTGGAGAAGTCCTGGGTTCAAACCTTGGCTTTAGTAAAAAATTTAATTTTAAGTGAATAGGGCCCTTGGTTCTAGATAGTAGGCTTTTTATATTAAATTAGGTGATTTATGATACAAAGATAGTTGCGGTGTAGTAGTAGTGGCGTGTTATGCTTCTAAGGAGTTTGGGGGTTCGAGTCACTCTTTGCACAAAGAAGTATTTATTTTACTTCTTTGCTGCATGAGAAGTGGAGTCTGACTAGAATTCTATAGGTTGGAATTTGAATGGGTCATGGAAAAAATCAAGAAGGATTTCATGGAGAGAATTTTAGAGGGATAAAGGGAGAGATATTTGCAGAAAATTAAGGAGTTTGAGTGAGAAGGGGAGTGTGTGTTGAAATTGCTCTCTAGCTTTGAGAAAATTCGGCTTTGGGAAAGCTATAGGGGATATGCACGTTTTGGGGTTCTGGGTTTTTTCTCTTCATTTTCAGTTTTGTTAACACCCTTGGTTATCTTCTACTAATATACCGATTACTGCTGGGGACTTTGGTTTTTGGCTTCTGCTTTGCTTTATTTTTCTTCTTTTGGCCGAATATACTCTTTTATTACGGTATCATCTATTCCTTCATTTCTCTTTTCTCTTCTTTGTGAAGTAGTAGAACACCCTGATCTTTTCTTTCCTCTCAAGTCACTCCTCTTATCATCTCCTCTCCCACCATATTATTTTTCTTCTGGATTTTTTACCCTAGCCGGTTGTTCTTTCTCCATTCTTCTCTTCTCTTTGTTCTTCCATTTGATTTGGAATACCGATGGTACTCAGCCTTTTTTTCTCTCCCTATTCTTGATCAATTCCTTCCATACGTTGCTATTAGTTTAGTAATTTGTCTTTGGCGAGAGTTCCTGACTAGAATGGTAAGTGCTTATATTGGCTCTTCTCATTCAATATGTTCTTTCTCATTCTTTTTCTTTAAACCGAATGCCTCATTTCTATTCATGATTGCTGAATGATGATCTTTTCCCCATGATATGTGCCTCGTTGGTTTGTCAGGTCCCTCGAGGAGTGGAGTAGTGCATGTGGCCTTAAAGCAACTTACCCTTTCCTCTTATTAATCGAATAAGGTAAGAACGCTACCTTACTGTTGGGTTGGGCCGACTATCCCTGTAGATTGTAAGTTGATGTTGTGGATCTAAGCCACATCTGTGACCAATCCTATCTAACAAGATCTGTTGTTGTGCAGCTAATCGACAATGAGCGTCTGTTTGGTTCTAGCCAGCGATCTTAGGGTAATAGGTTGTATTACTGTCAATCAAGGCTTTGGGCTCATGAGCGGTTTACTCGATTTTACAAACAGGTGTGTATTTACATACTGAATAGACTGAAGAATGACAAAAGCTGAAAAGTTGAAAAGCCAAAAGAATGGCCTTTTGGCCACATGGGTGTGCGAACACACATGTGGTAAACCAAGCCCACGGAACATGGGTGTTCGACTGTAGAGCCCGCCATGAGTGTTCTCAAGGGTTTGGGCCATTCTGGGCTACGATGGGCTAAAATGGGCTATGTAGGCCCAATGGGCTTGTGGGCTTTACATGGATAAATTCCACAATATATAGTAATTACTGGACTGGGCTGTGTAGTTCGCATGGCTGTGGTGATTTTTGGGCTTGATGGGTCACACAGGCTTGTGGGCCTACTTGGGTCGCATAATGGGCCTTAGGCCCATTTACACTGTTAGGACCGTTAAGGTTACATGAGTCGCTCGAGGTGACTGTAGGCCTTCTAATGGGTCGAGAAGTGTACCTAGGCCCCAAGGCAGGTAAAATAACCAAAATACCCCTATAGGGTAAAATGATTATTTTACCCCTCGAGGGTAAGTGACTGATTTGTGTTATGATTTGACTGTACTGAGCATGACATTTTGCGTACATGTATGAATTATGACATGAAATTCTGTATGGGGTTGGGATACTGTTCAGGAGGAAGTGTAATATACTGGTGGCTTCACTACATATACTATTACTGGTGGCTTTGCCAAATAAACTGGTACTAGCAGCTTTGCTGCGATACTTGTAACACGCCAAACCCGGCCCAGACATTATGGCAGAATCTGATGTGCCACATTGAAGTTAAAAACCCATGTTTCGTTTTAGTTCTTTAAAAACCGACTTTTGTTAAGCTAACAAAGTGAATGGGAGCTAGGCACCAGGTAGGAATCCGTAACAGAGGAGGTGAGTCATGAAGGCTGCTTAATACCAAGCTCTTCTAATGGATCCAATCCTAGACATGCCCACAACCATTGCCACACTTGGTTAAATCGAGTTGTAATTTATTTAAGTTGAAATCTTTGATAAATCGGATAATCGTGGCGTGGTGTTATTTTGAAAACAATTATCATTTTGAAAACACGTCCTAAGTCTAGCCCATTTATTAACAAAGCATTGAAGTTATTAAAATAAAATAATCCCGAAAAATAATTAAAATGGCCTTATTACAACCCAAAACCAAACAATAATATTAATAAGATAAAACTTATAAAGAAATAAACCGCTACTTATTGCAATTAAAAGAAAGCGAAAAGATGGTGTGGCCATCTCCGAGTCCTCAGACTCCAAACCATCTAAGCTTAGGGATTACCTTGCAGTTAGAAACGGGGTGAGTTTACGAAAACTCAGTGTGTAATCCCAATAACAAACAAACAGTGAAAACACAGTATCAGTACAATCTGGGCCAAAGCCCTATTTAGTCTTGACATATACTGGGTTGAAGCCTTTCATTTAACGGTTACTGGGCCGAAGCCTTTTCATAAATCAAATCACTGGGCCGAAGCCTTTTCATAAATCATATCACTGGGCCGAAGCCTTTATTGTAAACGGTATGGCCCATAGGCCCATTTCAATAACACATGAAATATCAATGAATGTATGCAAGCCCATTTCAATATCACATGAAATACCAATGAATGTTGCAAGCCCATTTGGGGAGACTACTCAATCCACCATCCGCTACTCTCCACCCATACCAACCAACACACCATGTGGGGAATAACTCAACCCACCCAACCAACACACCACTGGCAGCATAGCTGCTTTATCATATATCTGGAGGCCTAGACTCTTTAATAACTGGGGCAAAGCTATTTTTAATAAATTGGGGCATAAGCCCTTTTCGGTAAACTGGGGCATAAGCCCTTTTCAATAAATTGGGGCATAAGCCCTTTTGCACTTCCTCCATCCATATAAAAACTCAACCCAATGCAACATGTCATGTATGCAGAATGTCATGCCCATATTTGAATTAAACAATCACAGTCAAGTCCTTTATATCACCAACATATATTCACAATCAAATCCGTCAACCACACAGTCCAAGTCAGTCACTTGCCCACAAGGGCACAACAGTCATTTTTCACATTATAAGGGTATTGTCGTAATTTACCAAATATCAGGGTTTTCCATGTTCATTACAATTATCAATATTTTCGAGTGTTTAAACAATGATCTTTAACCCACTTTATCAAATTCGGGCTTTTGGGCCCAAAACCCCTAATGGGCCCTACGAATGCTGATTTAGCCTACTTAACCTAAATTTTACAACAATACTAACCATGTTAACGTGCAACTTTTCCAAATTCCATTTTCTATCAATTCTACCCAAATGGGTTCGAAAGCCCATTGGGCCCAATTTCAGCCCATTAAGGCCCAACTTACCATCGTGCACAAAATTGAGTTCTTACCTATTCCATCGATCCAAACACCGATCTTATCATATTTATCGCATCTATACCCAAATGTAACATTACAAGTTCCCGAAATACTGGTATTTTAGCATTTCGGCTTCTCAGCAAATATTAATCTAAGCTATTACGAGGGTTAGTACACACCTGTTACGGGTTGAAGTTGAAACGTTTCTAAAATCAATCGCCTATGATAACCACGACCTGTCACTCAAACTTAACTAATCCAATATCAATATATGTAAATCCTAAGCACATCAGTCATACGGAACATAAGGGCACATTCGTCATTTTACCATACAGGGGTATTACGGTCACTTTACCCTACAGGGGCTTTACGGTCTTTTTACCTAATAGGGGTATTTTAGTCATTTCATCCTACAAGGGTGTTTTGGTAAATCTACAAACCAAGGGTATTTCAGTAATTTTGTAAACCAATGGTATTTTTATAATTTTTAGAAAGTCAAGGGTATTTTTGTTTTGTAAATCAGGGGTATTTTGGTAATTTTACAAATTGAGGGTATTTCGGTAATTTCACAAACCAAGAGTATTTTGGAAATTTTACAAACTAAGGGTATTTTGGTAATTTTACAAACCAATGGTATTTTAGTAATTTTGTAAATCGAGGGTAAAATAGTAATTCTATAAATCAAGGGTAAAACAGTAATTCTATAAATCGAGGGTAAAACGATAATTCTATAAATCGAGGATAAAATGGTAATTCTGTAAGTCGAGGGCAAAACGATAATTATGTAAATCGGGGGTAAAACGATAATTATGTAAATCGGGGGTAAAACGGTAATTCTGTAAATCGGGGGTACTTTGGTAATTTTACAAGTCGAAGGTATTTCAGTAATTTTACAAATCGAGGGTATTTCAGTATTTTACAAACTAAGGGTATTTCGGTAATTTTAGTAAACTAAAGTATTCTAAATAGGGATAACAATATGAATGGGCCTAAAGCCTATTCTCAGCCCAAATGGGCCCACACGCTCGTGTGGCCCGTTTAGCCCAAATCTAGCCACAGATATGAGATTCACCTAGCCTAGTCTAATATTTACTACACAATCAAACAACTTATCCAGTTGGTCCCGTAGGCCCATTGGGCTCACATGGCCCCTTTCGGCCCATCGCGGCCCGAAGTAGCCATCCTACAGCTAGAGTAGTGAGAAATACACACCTGATAGGAGACTGGAGTTAATCCACGCTCTGAGCACTCTTAGCCGACGCCCAACCCAAACGAGCACGCCATACAGCGAAAAGGATCAGCCAAGAAAGGTACCTTTACTCTCCTCATGGTTCCCTCTATTTAAAGCTAGCTTCGCAACCACTCTTATGTTAGCTTCCCGATGTGGGATCCCTCCAACATCAGAGTTTAAATTCAACACCAACTCTTGCCGCCCCCTGTTAGCAAAATAAATGCTCCTTGCTTGCCATGGGATTCGAACCCATGCCTCCCCTCAGATGCTCCACACGCTACTTGCCACTAAGCCACAAGGCTTTTTGTGTCATATTTTATCCCTAATTAATTATAAGGTCTAAAGGCCAAAGTCCAGGTTCCCTTAAAAAAACAAAATAAATTGCAAGAGCCAAGACTTGAACCCAGGCTCCCATACAACCTTAATGACGCCACAACCACTAGACTACATGTTTCCTTGTGTCATTTATTTACCACAATAATTTAAAAGGCCCTCATCCAAGCATCCAGGTTTTTTTCACTTAATACCAAAATTTTTGCTAAAGCTCATGTTTGAACCCAAGATTTCTCTAACACTTCTCAGGGCCATTAACCACCAAAGCAGACATTTAATTGTGTTATTTCATTGCACAATTAAATACCTATATACAACCTCCTTACGGACCGCCACTCAAGGCCCAATACTTCTAGGCCCAAATTTGGGGTGTTACAATACTGTTACTAGCAGCCTTGCTGCAATATTGGTGTGTTGGCTGGGTAGGTTGACTTTGTCCCCACATGGTGTGTTGGTGGTATGGTGTGGTGTGCTAGCTGGTTTGGGATGGGTTGTATTATTGTACTGTATTGATACTGTATTGGGCTAAGGCACTCTCTGTACTATTTCTAAATAGGGCTCAGGCCCAGACTGTCACTGTATACTGTATGCCGATCGACTGATAGGGGATTACACACTGAGTTTTCGTAAACTCACCCTTTATTTTGACTGCGCAGGTAATCCCCAGCGTTAGGCGGATCGGAGCTGTGAGGGACTCGGAGATAGCCACACTATTGCTCCTATTTTCTTTTATTTGGTGTTCATTTGCTACTAGATTTCGTTTTGGGTTTTGAATTATGTAATAAGGCCTCTCTAATTTTCTAGCTTTTAATTTTGGATTTTTGCTTATCATGATTTATATCTGTTAAAAGTAGAACGCGATTTTCCAAAGCGATAACTATTTTCAAAACACTATGTTTTTGCAACACTTTTGAAATTTTTTCGAAACAAACAGAGTTTTAAAAGTAATGTCAATTTAAAATAAACTACGAATAGCTAGAATGATTTGAGTTCTAACAAAGAGGCTTTAAATTTCCAAACGGGTTTTCATCAGCAAGAGCTAGTTTTCGAATAGCACTCCAACGTGGCACCGCCAGGTTTGGCCATAACATCTAGGCCAGATTTGGGGTGTTTTATTACCCTATAAGGACCTCTAGTTTTGATTGCCATAGCTGTTTGATCCTTATAGCTACTAGAATTCAACTTTTGCATTTTATGCGATTTAGTCCTTCTCGTAATTAAACACTTAATCGATAAAAGTTTCATATCAACATTTTTACATGACATGCCTATTATAATACGAAACCCATAATGGAATAAAAATAAACTTTATTTTCGGATTGAATTTGTGGTCCCGAAACCACTACTCCAATTTCACTGAAAAATGGGTTGTTATATTTTTGGGGTTTTTTCTATTCAAGTGCTTATCGGCAGCTCAGTGGAGGATCATAGAATTTGAGAGATGATACGTGGAAGATGGTGTGGAAGTTTTTAGGACCGCAATAGGTTCGTTTGTTTCTTTGGCTTGCATTTAAAAAAGGCTTCTTACGCAAGTGGAACGAGTAAGGCGGGAGATAAGGGAGGAGGAGCAGTGCACAGTGTGTGGGAATGCAATTGAAGATGTTATTCATACCATTAGAAATTGTTGTACGATTAAAGAAGTGTGGATTCGCCTTATATCTGTAGAAAAATAATGAATGTTCTCTTCAAGAAACTTACTAGAATGGCTTGAATTCAATTTGTGAAATCATTGCAGGATTTGATTAAGAGATGTGGAGTGGCAATGCTTCTTTGGCATAATGGTGTGGCATATTTGGAAGAACCAGAATCTTCTCATATTTCAAGGAAGTCAGTGGAGCGAGGATGAGATGATTAAAAATTCATACAGTTAGTTCTTACAATGTATTTCTTCCTAAAAGACATTGAATTTTAAGAGACTAACTATAGGGGTTTCTGTCACTAGGGAAGGGAATTGGGTTTTTTTGAATACTAATGGTTCCATGAAGATAGATTTTGGGTTGGCTACTGTTGGAGAGACAATAAGAGATCGACATAGGGGTTGGATACTTGGGTACAATAAGAATTTGGGTCGATTTTCTGTCTTTAATGCAGAATTATGGGGTATTCTTGATGGCTTGAGGATTTTAAAAACTCGAGAGTATAACGGTGTGGTAATCAAAACAAACAACCAAGAAGCCATTTGGGTTATTCAGGAATTATTCACAAAGATATCGCCCTTTGCACTTATCCGGCGAATTCAGCAAAATTTGCTGGACAATGATCAATGGAAGCTAGAATATATTAAAGTGAAATTAATCTCTAAGTTGACTATATTGCTAAGTTGGCTTTTTTATAAGAATGAGGATTTTCATTTAGTTGATGAAATTCCTTTAGATTTGATTAGGCCTTTGAAATAATTTTGTATGTTTTCACCAATATATATATGTTCTTGTAACACTCATAAAAATTAACCTCATTAATATATTTTAATGTACATCTAAATTTATTCAAAGTATTTCCATCTTTCATATAGTTTTGAAGAAATTATTTGAACTATAAAACATGTTATACATAATTTATATCAGTGCAAATTCTTTAATACCTACATGTACATAATATCATACTTATAGGCTTAATGAAATTGTATATGTTTTGAGGCAATCGACTATTTTATATCTTATTAAATTAAAAAGTAATTTATCAAATAAAAATTTAAATCAAGTCAATTTACTAAGAAAGTATATTTAAATATCAACACAATAATAGCATCTTTACACTTTACACTTTTTCAAATCTCTATCTTTACACTTTTTCTCAATAATAGCATCTTTAGATATTAAATTAATTTTGATACATGGTTTAAATATTTGAGATAATTTTATTTTAAGTTTTGGTTCCATGGGTTACTTATAGTTTCAAACATCTTATTTGTTCATGAAAATGAATATTGATTAACTTCTTTATGTTGCTATAGTAATTTTTATAATTAAATAATGTATTTAGCTAAAACATATTAGTATGTAACTTTGTGTTGATAAACCTATGAAATTTATGGTTGTTCAGATTTGATTTAGTTCGAATATAAATTACATTCCTTTAATGTCTCTTATTATTTTGGTTATACAATTTTAAAATTTTCAATACTCATACATGCGTAGTTCTAAAGACAATTTTGTGAGGAATGTCTAAATTGATTTTTGGGTTTGTTCTGATATGAGAACATGTTTTATAACTTCGAAAAGTTGTATGAGATAGCATATCATGCATATGACTTTGTAATGAAATTATTTCCTATGTTAAGTTTATTAAGATTCGAGCTTACAAAGCTTTAAAGCTTACTCTGTGTGCATTTTTCCTATGTTTAAAGAGTTTCAGAGCTTGCTCAGGTTGGAAGTCGAAGGAGATCTTATCACACTATTCGGTTATTGTTTCGGTAAATTAAAGTTTTGAATTTTAGTTATCCGGTTATTGTTTCGGTAAATTAAAGTTTTGAATTTTAGTTATGTAGTATGTATAGGCTAGTTTTGATATAGTTGATTTTGAAATTTGTATATGTATATAGCGATGCGAAAATGTTTTGATCATGATGCGAATGTTGGTATTTATATTCAGACATATTATAAGCTTATTTTGAGAGGTATGATTCATGGTAAGTATATGGTTATGTTGGTTACATAAAATCGATTTTGAGTAATGATATGTAAGGTTTATAATTAGCTTATTATGGTAAACTTGATTCATAGTATGTCTTGCATTTGTGGATTAATATAATTCGGTTTAAATGAAGTAAATATGGCTGATAGGTGTGATTAGGTTGTGGTTTATTATTGATTTGTTTTGGTTATATAATTTATCTTGTGAATTGGTTTGGAAGTCGTAAATAATAAGCATGCTTTGCGGTCATAATGCTATTTTATAATGTGTAGTGACATTAACTTAGCTAACCGAATTAATGAGAAATGAATTGGATATGTATAGGTAATATTGACATGTTTTTTAGCACATAAGTTTTGTATATTGATTTGGCAATTGGGCTGGAAAATATATATTGATAACATGGTAACTATGCACTTATATATAGATGGTATTAAAAGCATATTTGTCCATTTGGTAAGGTTGGCTTATGATTCATGTATGGATCCTTGTTAAGCCATATGTTATGTTTTGATTTTGGCTTAATATTAAATGCACATATGACTGTACTTACCTATTTTGTGAAGTTGGTTTTGCCAAATATGCTAAAGGACCATAAGTCATGTGCTATGGATTATTCTATTTGATATGTGCATGAATTGAAGTAATAAATTCGATAATCAGCTTATGAAATATATGTATAATATTTGCTCAATTATAAGTTAAGCATTATATATTCATGATTCATTGTATATAATGTTTGAATATTACTTTGAGAAATGTATGAATGGCTACCTATTAATTGGCTGTAAATGTGGTATATTAATGATTGAATGATGCTTGTAGAAAGGACTCATATTAAGTGGCATTTTGGCCTTGTAAATGGCCTATTTTGTGCCCATACGGGCAGGGACATGGATGTATGTCTCTGCCGTGTTGCTCGACGGCCATTTCGAAATGAGCCTGGGTAGACCACATGGTCGCACACACACAGACGTGTGCCAGGCCGTGTGGCCAAGTCAGTTTCGACCACGGTCTAGACACACGAGCGTGTCTTGTGCCCGTGTGGATAAGTCAGTATGTATGCCCTGTATTGCCACTATCTAGACACAAGGGTGTGTCTAATGTCGTGTGAGGCACACGGCCTGTTCACATAGGCTGTGATCTTTGTAACTTGGAAAATTGTCAAGTTTTCAAAAAAAATTGTATGTGTTCTGTTTAGTCTTGACCTCTTCCTAAAGCATTCTTAAGGTCTTGTTGACCTAAGAAATTGACTTTATGTTGATTTTGATTATGAAATGATGATGTATGACTTTTGATTTCTAAATATTCTGATATGCAGTAATGACTCTTAACCCTAGTCCAACGATAGATACGGGTTAGGGTGTTACATTTAGTTAGTATCAGAGCTATAGTTTAGTCTATTCTAGGACTACCAAAGTATATGTGAGTCTAGCGATACATGCCACATTTAACCTACGATAGTGTGATATCTCCCGACTCTGATGAACATTATTTTGATGAGACAAATAAGTTTTCCAACCGAGCTAATTTTGATAGTACGAAATGTGTACTTAAATGTTTGAATGGAACTGTGTTGATTATAAGTTAAAACTCATAAAGGTATGGATCAAATTATATGACATGTCGTTATTGATAAATATAGTAATGATATAAGTATATGAATTGTGATATGTGGCCTATGATTATTATATGAAATGTTGTGATTGCGAATTAGTGAGTTGAGTTGGCATATGAACTATGTGATAAGTACAAAAGTGAGTAAAAGAAAAAGTTTATTAAATAATTTGAGAATGTGAAATTAGTAATGAATTGGCTATTTGTGATAGTATGTGTTATGAGCATTTATGTGTAAGTTAAATTTGAGGCTTTACTACCCTCACCCCCTTATTAGTGAAATGTTAAAATGAAATTAGTAAGATTTGGTTGAATACGAGTGTGGAGTTACAGAAATCCCTGTTCGGAAGATTAATAACGTGGTTAGAAAAGTGAATGAATCAGCAAATGAAGACAGTATTAAAAGAGATATTGGATAGTTTTAGAGATTATTCAGATTATGTAAAGTCACTGTTACAGAAGAAGTTAACTCCAATTAAATGACATATTCAGGTAAGTTATCTAAGGAAAGTATTAGCTGGAAACTTCTCTGGATTTATTTCTATTATTGATGGGATTATATGAACTTAATGATGACAGAATTAGACAGTTGAATAATGTTTGGATTGTATTGATGGCTGAGTGTAGTAGTTATAGTTGAGCAGTTACAATGACTTCTTCAGGACAATCAATGTGTACATTTATCCTCAGAAGTATATGTGACTGTTTAGTTTCAGAAAGAAATTTTTTTATCGTATAAGAACATTAGCTAAACATACTAATAGACGAAAGCATTGTTGGTCTGTTTGGGTTATATTCAACATTCCTATGTCTCTCTTTGGTATATATTCCCTTGTGTGGATATGAAAATCGAGGGTCAAATTTATATGATACTAATACTCCGTTTCTACTGGCTATTGTCCTATTAAAAATATGTGAAGATTATATTGCTTCTGTTACTGTGGATTCCAGTATTTATGAGTGATATTGTTCTTTCTGGATATTTTTTGGGATATCATCAGGGTTGATATCATGTTATATGGGTTATAATTTTATTTTATTTTGTATAGCTTCAGATGTTGAAAATTTTGCTATTCTAGTTTTCTTAAGATTCTATGTGATTATCTATAAAAGATATATATTTGACGAAAATGGTTATATTTATTATAGTTATAATTTCTGTTGTGAAATTTGGGAGTACTGTAGTACTATTATCAGAGTTATAAAAGTTGTACTTCTACATTGGTTGTTGTTCAAATCATATTTGATTTTCTTCTGGGTTCAAATGTTTTATTAATGGCCAGGATATTATCTATCGCTATGGTTAAGACATCGGTCTTATTATGACATTATGATTTCTATTGATGGTTGTGATTTCTGTATAATGATATGTCTGGGTTATCTTTCTAACAAGAAGAAAAGATTTCTTCAAAAAGACCGATTTAGTGATTTAGTCTGACTTGAATTATTTAATTGAAAAGATTAGTGAGTTAAATGAGTTTGAATCTATTCACCGGATTGAAAATAAACTTTGAACGCACATGTGTGAATTGAGGGATAATCTGGAGGAAGAATTCGTATTCTTGAAGACTATTCTGTATCAGAATAATTCTACCTGAGAAATGTTGTGGTAAATTAAAGTTAGTTCGATTTTTGAAGTTTTCCTTTTCTGTACGGAAATATTGTCAATCGAAATATCAGTATTGGTTCAGTGTAATTTGAAGAAAAAGTTTATGATCTTCAGTCATGCATCAATGAACAGTTTGAAGTGTGTTATAATAATAAAGTGTATAAAAATATATTTTGATTTTCATACGGTTAAAGCTAAGTAACGCCCCCAAAACCCTTAAGTTTATTTTTGTATGTTTGTAACACAACTGTGTATCTGCTTCAGTGGTTAAGTATTTTGGGAAGTGTTTGAGAAGTCTTAGGTTCAAGCCTTGGCTTGTGCAAAATTTTGATTTAATATGAATAAACCTTGTCTCTAGTCAGTAGGCCTTTTAAATAAATGTGAGTATTTAATGACAGAATGGGCCTACTGGTTTAAGGGATAGGTGGCATGTTACTGTAACCTAAGGTCTTGAGTTCAAGTCCTACTATGCGCACGGTGGATTTTATTTTGCTAAATGCCATGTGAGTGTTTGTGTGTCAGTGGGATTCTAATGCTAGTGGGCGGTTGGAGTGTTTGAGGGGTGTGGGGATTGTGTAGTCGAATTTTAAGAGAAAATCATAGGGAGTTGAGGTGAAAGGAAGTAGTGTGCCGAATTTGAACTTTAGGCACTCAAAGGAATCGGCTTTGGGAAAGAATTCAATTTTTGTGAGTTTTAGCACTTTGTTTTGGTTACTTCTTTTCTTTGGAAACCGATTGGTGCTAAGGGGTTTTGTTATGTCTCTCATTTGTGCTTTTCGGGTTTACATTTTTGGTCATTTTCCCCTCTCTCCTTCTTTCTTTCTATGCAAGTTTAGTGCTCCATTTAACATCGTCTTTTATCTACCGAATTCTTCTAAGGATGCGATTGATACACCTTGTGCCTCAGTTTAAGTGCGGGCTTTTGGGTGTAGGCCAAATACTTCTGTCTCCTATTCTTAGTTTACGCTTTCGGTAAGTTGCTATACACTTGGTTCAATTACTTGCGTGTATGGTAATAGTTAACAAGTTTCTGTTGGAATGCAGGTAGTCTTTAAGAGTTGTAAGAAATCTCTTGCGACGGTTTAATGTGATCGATTAAGGCAAGTGATAGGTAATCTCTTGAACAAGTGTTTTAGATAGGTTCTTTTTAATTTGTTTTGATAGGCAATTAACCGAGGTTTCTGACTGAAATAGGTGTGAAGTACTCGCAAGCTAGTCGCGTACTTTCGCAACAAGGTGTGTACAAACACTGCCCCTAATTGTAGATCAGCAAAAGCCAAAATAAGTGGCAATTGACGCTACACAGGCATGCGCTTGCTCGTGTGGTAGTATGGATGCCTAAACATAAGTGTATGATCGTTGACGCCGGCCATGAGCGATTTCATGTGCTGAGGCCGTTTTGGGCCATTTCGGGACAAACTGGACAGTGTGAGCCCTACGGGCACGCGGGCCCTACACAGGTAAACTACATGAACGTGTGGGGAACATTAAGTCAGGCTATGTAAACCACACGACCAATGTCATTCTAGGCTATATGGGCCACACGAGCGTGTGGGCCCACATAGACCTACAATATGGGCCGTGGGCCAATTTTCATTGTTTGACAATTAAGGTTGCACAGGTCACCCGAGATGACTGTAGACCTACTTTTGGGTCGGTAAGTGTATCTAGACCCCCTGATTGATCAAACGACTGTTATGCCCCTAAGAAATGTATGACTATGTTTGAGCATGCCATATGAAATATATTGATCACATGTATGAAATTATGACACGATGCATGACATGTTGCATGGGGATGGGATTTATTATGATTGGAGGAAGTGTACTATACTGGCAGCTCTACTGCAAATACTGTTTAGTGCCGCAACTGGTACTACCTAGAGTGTAGGGATGGGTGGGTTGATCTTATCCCCACTTGGAGTGTAGGGTTGGATAGAGATGGAGTGTAGAGGCTGGTTGGGAAGGATCTATTGAATGCATATATGTATTGTACTATTACTGAGATGGGCTTAGGCCCATACTGATACTGATACTGTACGGGGCTAAGGCCCTAACTGAAATTGAACAATTACTGAATTGGGCTTAGGCCCAGACTGTTTATGCTCACTGATTGGTTATTTGATATTGGATTACACACTGAGTTTTCATAACTTACCTCTTTGTTTATCTTTACAGGTAATCCCCAAGCTTAGGCAAGTTGGTGCTGTGAGGGACTCAAAGGTGGCCACATAACCTCACGGACTTTCTCATTGGGTTTTAAAACATAAGTAGTTTTATTTTGGGTATTTTTAATGTAATAAGGCCTCTTTAAATTTTGAATCTTTAATCTGGGGTTTTATTTATTTCGAGTTATATTTGCTAGCAGTAGGATGTGGGTTCTTAAAAAGATAAATGCTTTTCAAAGACGTCACAAAACCGAAACTTGTTTTAAAAGCTTCCGCTAATATTAACAGTTTAAATAAGTTAATAATAATGGTGTTTTAAAATATATAACTTTTTGAAAAACAACTCATAGTTTGAAAATAAACGAGGCATCTTAAAATTTTTGTTGAGATCACCAAGAGTTCAAAATATAAAACAGGTTTTTCAACGATATTATACTTTGTGAAAAACACTTCAATGTGACATTGCCAGATTCGGCCATAACGTTCAGGCTGGGTTTGGGGTGTTACATTAAGCAGTGGTCAGAACAGTTGAGCAGTGAAGCAGGGGTAACTTCAATGAATAAACTGTACTAATTGGCTAGACCAAAAATTCTGAAAATTTTATGGTAAGAATATATGTGAATCTAGTTTCAAGGAAAATTAACAGTTTGTAATTTGTAGTTCTGTAGCTCCAGAAATAAATAATTTAGTTTCTGGTACTCTACTAGATAGCTTATTTTGAACCTGTTTATGATTGTAATAGTGAAAGTATGTGTGTTTGTGATGGTAATATTCTGATAACATATTATGACTTTGTTTAAAGTATGATAATGTATTGTTTATTAATATTTACATACTTACTTACTAAGCTATAATGCTTACTCCCTTCCTTTCCTTTTTCCTATAGTGTCGCAGATGTTAGCTCGAGCTGAAGGTCGCCGGAGGTTAAATCACACTATCAAACTATTGATCTATATATAAAGGTTTTAAAGTATTTTAAGTCTTTGGCATGTATGGAGACTCGTTTAATTGTTATTAAGGTGCTAGGAATTGGCTTAAAATACTGACCTATGTTATTTGAAGGTCTCGATTGTATAAATTCATTTAATGTATATAGTCTTGATTATGTTATTAATTAAGTGATGCAATTTATAAATGTGCATGCTTGCCTATGTGTGTGGTAGAATTAAAGCATGATATGGGCCTTGTAAGCTCTTTTTAAGGGACAACTTGAATGTGTTTGAAAAAGTTTTAAATTAGAGTGAAATTATGAATTAGTTTTTATACGATGATTAGTGATTAAGTCCGGTAATGCTTCGTACCATGTTCCAGCATCAAACACGGGTAAAGGATGTTACATTTAATGGTATCAGAGTTATGGTTTAGTCGATTCTCGGACTTACCTAGTATGTGTAAGAGTTAAGCTATACATGCCATATTACTACTTGTGATAGTGTGATGCCTCCCGATCCCGATGAAATAGTTCTGTCGAGACAGAAGTGTTTTCCAACCGAGCTACCATCGACAGTGTAAAAAGGTGTTAAGTAAGTTCGTATAATTTGGTGGGTATATTGGTGTACTTAAATTGATCTTGGTGACTTGTGATGATATGTGTGAGATCAAGTGTAAAATGAAATAGACATAAGTGGAGAAATATAGAAAAGTGAAAAGAAACGAAAGTTTACCTCGTTATAAACTCATCCATGTTCGTTTGACATTGACATGATATTATGTGTCTAACTTATTTGACTAAGTGAATGGGATAAATAGATTTACTCAAATTTGTGGAATGTATGTTTGAGTGCATTTGTTTTAAAATATGAATATGTGTGTAAGTCTGTCTAAAGTGAATTATATAACTGTGATAATATTAAGATGAAATGAGACTCGTAAAAGGTAAGAGTACTAGTTCATGATGTTTATGTGATAATGAATGAGTCGTGAATAAGAATTTCTCTTAGAATATGAAAGATGAGATGAAGGGAAAGTTTATATTATGATAAGTGTACATGTTGATTGGCAATTGTGTGATGCTATGAGTGTAACTTGTGAAATTAAATGAATGTTATGAGTAATTCTATTTGAGAATTATGAACGCATGTATAAGTGTATTTGTTTGTATATGATGATAGGAGGGTTGTGTAAAATGAATATGCATGTTGAGTTATTTGAAGCAAATTATATATATATTGATGAGTGTTAAGTTATATGCATGAATATATAAGAGGCAAGTTAGAAGTGTTACAGCCTCACCCTCTTCCAATAAGATTAATTGACAATGTGACAACATTTGAGAATGGTTTAATAAATGAACTCAGTTGCAAAAAGGATGTCAGGTTAATATGAAGATTTTCTGAATTCTGAAATGTTACAGTTAAAGAAAGATTAGACTTAGTTAATTAACTCATCCAGGTATGATGCTTAAAGTATATGATTGCTGGATTTTTTTAAAAAAAATAAATTTTGATTGTGAATGAGATAATGTGGATTTAGTAATGATAAAATTAGACAGAAGAATAATGATTGAGCTGTATTAATATCTGAATGCAGAGTTTTTGGTTTAAAAAAAAGTGAAAGCAAATGTGAGATTTGGAAATAGTTTTCGATTAATATAGAGGTCATACCGAGTTGAAACTTAGTTATATTGGATTTCAATTTGATAGTGGGGTGATTTTGAAAGTATTGCTTTGAAGAAAATTTGTTTGGAGATGTTTAAGAAATTTTGAGAAAAGATATTGAATATTTTTACCGGTAAGATTTTCGAGGACGAAATTCTCTAAAAGGGGGAGAAATGTAACATCTTGAAATAGGGCCTAAATGGAATAGTGGTTGCGAAACCACAAATTTGAGATAGAAAAGTTTATTTCGATTAATTTTTATGATTTACCGAGTGATTAGATGCATGTGTTAGAGTATTGATAAGAAATTTTATAGATTGCATGTTTAATTTGCCTATTAGGGCTTATTTCCAGAAGTTGCTGTAACAGCCTGATTCAGGGCCTAAACGGGACGATGGTTTTAGAACCATGAATTCGAAGTCGAAAAATTTATTCCGATTAAGTTTTAAGTTTTATTTATTTATTAAAATATTGTGTAAAAATATCGTTAAGTAATTTTACTGATAAAGTGCTTAATTGGACTTTTAGGACTAAATTGCAAAAGTTGAAAAATATGTGTTCTAATTCATAAGTACTTGATTGAAATGGGGGTTTAAAGAGGAGGTCCTTAAATGGAAATTAGACCATTATATTTCGTTTGGACAAAAATGGGCATGAATAGGACAAAATTTTAAAGAAAGGCCTTAAGGGCATTTTAGTTATTTGGTAATTAAAAGAAATAAAAAGGGAAAATAAAGCCAAAATTGACTCATCTTTTTCATGGAGGCCGAAATTAGCATGGGGGAAGCCATGGCTAGGGTTTTCGAGCTTTCCAAGCTCAATAGTAAGTCTGTTCTAGCCCCGTTTTTCAAGTTCTTTACGATTTTGGAATCTCGGTAACTTGATTATGCTTATTCTAGCAATAATTTAAGCTAGGGTTCATATTTGGAAAAATACCCATAGGTGAAATGTGTTTATTTTGATGTTTTATGGTAGAATTTGAAGGCTGAAATTATGTTAAACAACTTTTGCTAAACGGTTTTAAGCAAAAATGAGTAAAACGGCTTAATCGGTAAAAGTTGTTATTGTTCATAACTATGTGTTAGAGTGCGAATTTGATGTTGCCATAGAAGGGAAAAACGATCAGCATGTCATAAAACATAAGAATAAGGGATGAAGTTTAATTCCCGAGCCTAGGGGCAAAAGTGTAAATATGTAAAAGTTTAGGGGCAAAATTGTAATTTTGCCAAAGTTTGAGTTGAGGACTGTTTTGAATAGTACATTAATTAAATAAGTAAAATATGATGTTTTAGATCTGGGAAAATGAGATTTGAATCTAGAATGAGAGAAAAATTGAAAATCGAGAAAGTTGGTAAAATGGCCGTTTTAGTATCGAGGTAAGTTCGTAATATCCTGAATTAGGGCTTAATCGGAATAGTGGTTTCGTGACCACAAATCCGAGATAGAAATAATTATTTTACAATGATTTTGATGTTTATGATATGATTGCATGGTTGTGTGAAAATTTTGTGATGAAATTCTATGCCTAAAGTGCTTAAATTGAAAGTAGGGACTAAATCGAATAAGTTGCAAAACTTGCATTGTAGAAGTTTTTAGTATGAAATTGTTTTGGAATATTAATGAGGAGGTCTTAAATAACAATTTGACCAATTTTAAGTTCATGGACAAAATTAGGACATGGAAGGAATTTTTGGAAAGTTTAGTAGTAAGGGTATTTTGGTCATTTAGTTATTAAAATGAATTAAAAACAAAATTAAAAGCCAATTTTTGTCCATCTTCTTCATTAGGCCGAAATTTCAAGGGTTCTCCATAGCTAGGGTTTGTTTCAAGCTTCCAAGCTCCATAGTAAGTGATTCCAAGCCCGCTTTTAATGTTCTTTACGTTTTGGAATCCGGAAGCTCGATTAAGCTTATGCTAGCAATAATTCAACCTAGGGTTTATATTTGGAAAAATACCCATAGGTGAAATTTGTGTATTTTGATGTTTTATGATAGAATATGGGGTTTTAAATTATGTTAGACAACTTGTGCTACTCGGTTTTAGTGAAAACGAGTAAAAGGGCTTAATCGGCAAAAATACCTAATAGTCACAAGTATATGTTAGAGAGAGAATTTGATGTTGCCATAGAAGGGAAAAGTGATCAGCATGTTATAAAACATAAGAATAAGGAATAAAGTTTAATTCTTGAGCCTAGGGGCAAAAGTGTAATTATGCAAAAGTTTAGGGGCAAAAGTGTAATTTTATTAAAGTTCGTATTAAATGCTGTTTTGATAAATGTATGTATTAAGTAAGATTAATTTGGTATTATAGATCCAGAAAAACGAGATTCAAGTCGTGATCGAGGAAAAGAAAAGATTGTGGACTAAATTGCAAAATCTTTATATTTTAGTAACAAGGTAAGTTCATGTGTAAATAATGTAGCGTAATTGTTATTTTTAAGTTATTGATGTTAATTATATGGTACGCTGATTTTTAATCGTAAAATATTATGCTTTGTGTTTAATGATGAGTAATATGCAAATCATGTTTACTACTTGATAAATACGAATTGCTACCGAGTATCGGTTCCGATATTCCATGGAAGACGACAAATGTGAGATCAAGGGAAAAAGCCCGTTTGAACCTTAGGAATAGATTAGGATACAAGTGACATGTCACTAGGATGGTCGAGCATCCGAACTCATTGAGTTGAGTCCGAGTTCACTTATGGATGCAAATGTCCGAACTCGTTGAGTTGAGTCCGAGTTCGTGAGATGTAACTAGGCATCCGAACTCGTTGAGTTGAATCCGAGTTCATTTATGGATTCGAACGCCCGAGCTCGATGAGTTGAGTCCGAGTTCACTTAGGGGCGGGTTACATGATTTCTTGATTACATATGTGGCACTTATTTGCAAATTATCCATGTATCCGAGTTATATTCCGATGTGTTCAACGGGTGAAATTTCTAGTTTAATGGAAGAGCACTTAAGATATAAGTGACGTTTTGGGTAAGTGTTGTGAAATGGACACTTTGGACAGGTATGTTCTTAACCCTCGGGTTGAAAATAGATACAACAATGATAAGGTGGTAAGATGATGAATGATGTTTAAAGATGTGATATATGTTTTGGTGGTACCATGCTAAAGTTGTTTGGTATATTTGTATTGTTATGTTGTTATTTACATATGAACTTACTAAGCATTTATGCTTACTCCTTCCTTTTCATTCACTGTAGTTTTGAACAAGCCTACTCGAGAATCGGGACAGTCGAAAGTTCGATCACACTATCCAAAGGACTTTTATCTTGGTAAATGGCTTGTACAACTACTTAAGTATGGCATGTATAGCAATATACCTATTTTGTGTAAATAATTTTATGATATGGCCATGTTTGGTTGAGAAAATGTTTGATATTGATAAGTCATGGTGATGGCTAATTTAGATCATGTTTGATATCATAGAAGTTTAACAGTTATCTAGTTCATAAAAATTCATGGAAAGATGAAACTTGCCTTAAAAGCAGAATATTGCTGCAGCAATGACATGAATTTGAAAAATCACTAAAAATAGTATAAATAGAACTAAATGATTAGTAAGTTATGAAATTGAAGCTTAATGAGTCTATTTTCATATAGATTGAACAAAACAGAATATAAATTATATTTTATGAGATATTTAAACTTTTACGAAACAGGGCGAGTGATTTCTGGATCCCCTGTTCGACTTTAAAAATTCATAATAAATTTTACTAAAATAATTATAAGTTTTTATTTATATGTACAGATTCCTTATTGAGTCTAGTTTTGATAGAAATAAACCTTATAGTCATTTAAATTTTTATAGAGATATATCTGATTCGTAATACATAGAGGTCGAGCAATTGAACCTGAAATAGGGATACTTTAATTAATAAACTGTACTAATTGGCCCAATAAAAATTCTAGAAAAAACTAATAAATAGATATATGAGTCTAGATTCAGGAAAATTTTGCAGATCTTGATTTGAGTTTTGTAACTCGAGATATGATTTTCTTGTAATCGTGTGTGCGAGTAGCTAGAAAGTCGTGAATGTAGAAACGAATGATTTGAAGTTCTTAAATTGATAAATTATGTTCGGTAACCCCTCAAGCTCGACTCCGGTGATGGTCTCGGGCATGGGGGCATTACATTTAGTGGTATCAGAGCAGGTTTAGTCGATTCTCGGACTACGTGTTGTATGTACGGATTTTGCTATACATGCCATATGTATGAATTGTGATAGTGTGACGACTTCTGACCTTTTTAAATGATTTTTATATAGTAAATGGATCCCGATCCAGCTGTGGCAGATGAAGTAGAGAGTAATGCGTCAGCTCCGGCTGAAGGGCCAGCGCCGACTGAAAACCCACCTCCTACTGTTGGTCAGGGAGGAGGAGAAAGGGATCGGGAAGCCTTTCTCCAAATGATGAGTGCATGGTACACTGAGTTCGTTCATACGAACCCAAATGTACGACCTCCCCCACCTCCCCCTATTCCTCAACCTATGCCTCCAATGCCTCAAGGAGTGGATATGATAAAATTTCATAGAACCCCCGTTGATAGAATTCGTAAACAAGGGGCTGAAGAATTTAGAGCAAATATTGATGATGATGCAGAGAAAGCGAATTCGGCTTGAAAATTCTATTTGGGTATTTGATGAATTATCTTGTACACCTGAAGAATGTTTGAAATGTGCTACATCTTTGTTGAGAGATTCAGCCTATAATTGGTGGAAGACTTTGATTTCGGTGGTACCGAAAGAGAGGGTAACACGGGAATTCTTTCAAGAAGAGTTTCGAAGAAATATATTAGTGAAAGATTTATTGATCGAAATGTAAGGAGTTTCTTGAGTGAAGCAAGGTAATATGACGATCTCGAATATGAAAGAGAGTTTGTTCGATTGAGTAAGTATGCGGGAATATGTTCCTCTGAAGCCAAGATGTGCCGACGATTTGAAGACGGGCTCAATGAAGACATTAAAGTATTTGTCGGGATCCTTGAACTGAAAGAAATGGTAGTCCTAGTTGATCGAGCTTGTAAGGTCAAGAACTACTTAAAGAGAAGAGGAAGGTAGAGGTGAGACACAAAATTGGAAGAAAAGGCCAATGAGTAAGGCACCTTCACAAAGAACCCGAAAGTCAAGAAATATGAATCCTCGTTCCCAAGTTTCAGCTGGGCAATCATATGGAAATTTTAAGAAGCAGAATGTGGGTCCTAAATCTCAGAATACTTCTACAGCCAGTGTAGGGAACTCGAGATTTGTTAAACCCGAGTGCCAGCGGTGTGGTAGAAATCATTTTGGTCCGTGCAGAGCAAATGAATGTTTTCGATGTGGTTCTCCGGATCATTTTATTAGAGACTGCCCAGAGAGAGCTGAGAAAGAAAAATTTCAGAGTGTAAAAGCTAGTGGTGCAAACTCGAGGGGAAGGTATCCGAGAAAAGCTGGAAGTGAAACAAGCAGTAAGAATGTAGCCAGAGATGCAGCAGTTAGATCTGAAGGAAGAGCTCCGGCTAGAACTTATGCTATTAAAGCGCGTGAAGATGCTTCCTCACCCGATGTGATTACCGGTACATTTTCTCTTTATGATATTAATGTTATTGCTTTGATTGATCCTGGTTCTACTCATTCATACGTATGCATTAAACTGGTGTCTAGTATGAATATACCTGTTGAGAACACATAATTTATGATTAGAGTGTCGAACCCGTTAGGCAAATGCGTGATAGTTGATAAAGTAAGCAAGAAATGCCCTTTAATGATTCGGGGTCATTACTTTCCGGTCGACTTGATGTTGTTGCCGTTTGATGAATTTGATGTTATTTTGGGTATGGATTGGTTGACATTGCATGATGCTATAATAAATTGCAAAGAAAAGGTTATAGAATTAAAGTGTGAAAGTGGTGAAATTATGCGGGTTGAGCCAGACAAATCAGAGGCATTATCTAGTATGATTTCTTCGATGTCGGCTCGTAGATATTTGAGAAAGGGTTATGAAGCTTATTTGGCATATGTAATTAATACAAAAGAAGTTGAAAAGAAAGTTGAATCGGTCTTGGGTTGTGTGTGAATTTGCGACGTATTTCCGGAAGAATTGTCGGGTTTGCCTCCAAATGGGAAGTAGAATTTGGTATTGATTTAATACGGGAACGACTCCGATCTCGATTGCTCCATATAGAATGGCACCAACAGAGTTGAAAGAATTAAAGTCGTAGTTGTAAGAGTTGATTGATAAAGGCTTTGTGAGACCGAGTTTTTCACCTTGGGGTGCTCCCGTGTTATTTGTGAAAAGAAGGATGGTTCTATGAGATTATGTGTTGATTATCGGCGGTTAAACAAGGTGACAATCAAAAACAAGTATCCGCTGTTGAGAATTGATGATTTGTTTGATCACTAAAAGGAGCGACATGGTTTTCAAAGATTGACTTGAGATCCGGGTATTATCATTTGCGAGTAAAAGAGTCGGATGTGCCTAAAAGCGCTTTTAGAACAAGGTCTTGTCATCATGAATTTTAGTTATGCCATTCGGGTTGACAAATGCTCCTACTTGTGTTTATGGATTTAATGAATCGCATATTTCACCATACTTGGACAGATTTGTTGTGGTGTTTATAGATGATATTTTAATTTATTCAAAAGATGAGACAGAGCATCTTGAGCATTTGAGGATAGTTTTGCAAACTTTGAGAGATAAGCAGTTGTATGCTAAGTTTAGTAAAAGTGAATTTTGGCTCCGGAAGTTGGATTTTTGGGTCATATTGTTTCAGGTGATGGTATACGGGTTGATCCTAGTAAAATTTCAGCCATTGTTGATTGGAAACCACCAAAAACGTGCTCGAAGTTAGAAGTTTCTTGGGGCTAGTGGGTATTATCTACTGTTCGTAAATGGATTTTCTATAATTGCTGCTCCTATGACTAGACTACTCCGAAAGGATGTTAAATTTGAATGGACGGAATAATGTCAACAGAGTTTCGAAGAATTGAAAAAGTTATTAATTGAAGCACCAGTGTTGATACAACCCGAATCAGGTAAAGAATTTGTGGTGTATAGTGATGCTTCTCTAAATGGTTTGGGGTGTGTACTCATGCAAGAAGGAAAAGTGGTGGCTTATGCTTGAGATGCTTAAAACCTCATGAGAAGAATTATCCTACTCACGATTTGGAATTGGCTGCGGTGGTATTTGCTTTGAAGATTTGGCGACATTATTTGTATAGTGAAAAGTGCCGAGTATATACCAATCACAAAAGTCTTAAATACTTAAATTTGAGACAGCGAAGATGGTTGGAGTTATTGAAAGATTACGAGCTTGTTATCGATTATCATCCAGGAAAAGCGAATGTGGTTGCCGATGCTTTAAGCAGAAAGTTGTTGTTTGCTTTGAGAGTTATGAACAGTCAATTGAAAATTTCAGATGACGATTCGATTCTAGCAGAGTTAAGAGCAAGACTGATGTTTTTACAATAGATTTCGAAGCTCAAAAAATGATCAAGATTTGCTAGCCAAAAGAAAATAATGGTGAAGTCGACACGGGATCGATTTGAATCGGTTCGATGGTTGTTTGATGTTTAAAATCGGATTTATGTACCGAAAAATGATGAGTTGATTCAAAAATTTTGCATGAAGCACATAATGGTTGTTTAGCGCTTCATCCAAGGCGATCGAAGATGTATAATGACTTGCGAAAAATGTCTTGGTAGAGTGGAATGAAAAGAGATATTTCGAGTTTGTATCAAAGTGCTTAGTTTGTCAACAAGTGAAAGTGAACACCAAGTACCTTCGGGATTACTCCACCTATTATGGTTCTGAATGGAAATGGGATCGGATTACTATGGATTTTATATCGTGGTTGCCGTTAACTCTAGGGAAGAAAAATGCCATCCGGGCAATAGTTGATGACCGACTAAATCGGCTCATTTTATTCCTAAGCGTCTGATTATTCTCTGAATAAGTTGGCTGAATTGTATATCCGAGAGATTGTTAGACTTCATGGGATACCTTTTTCAATCGTTTCGGATAGAGATCCGAGGTTTACCTCACGGTTTTGGAAAAAGTTACAAGAAGCATTAGGTACAAAGTTAAATTTCAGCACTGCCTTTCATCCACAAACTAATGGACAATCAGAGAGAGTAATTCAGATTCTTGAAGACATGCTCAGATGTTGTGTATTGGAATTTCAAGGTAGTTGGGAAAAGTATTTACCGTTGGTAGAATTTGCTTATAATAATAGTTATCAGACAAGTTTGAAGATGGCACCTTATGAAGCATTATATGGTCGTAAATGTCGGACACAATTGTATTGGACTGAACTCAAGGAAAATCAGATTTATGGAGTTGATTTAATAAGAGAAACCGAAGAAAAGGTGAAAGTGATTCGAGATTGTTTGAAAGCTGCTTCAGATAGACATAAATCTTATGCGGATTTGAAACGAAAGGAAATGGAGTTTCAAGTTGGTGATAAGGTATTTTTGAAAGTGTCTCCATGGAAGGAAGTCCTTAGATTTGGACGAAAGGGCAAGTTAAGTCCGCGTTTTATTGGACCGTATGAAAAATTGAAAAAGTTGGACCGGTAGCATATCGGCTAGCGTTACCACCAATTAGAGAAGATTCATGATGTGTTTCACGTATCTATGTTACGTCGAATCGTTCGGATCCTTCACATATAATTTCACCGATGAAAATTGAACTGCGACCGGATATGACTTATGAAGAAGAACCGATTAAGATTTTAGCTCGAGAAGTCAAACAACTAAGAAATAAAAGTGTTGCACTTGTGAAAGTGTTGTGGCAAAAGCATGGGGTAGAAGAGACTACATGGGAACCTGAAGAAACTATGAGAAACCAATACCCACACTGTTATTTCAGTAAGATTTTCGAGGACGAAAATCCTTAAAAGGGGAGAGTTGTAATATCTGAATTAGGGCTTAATCGAATAGTGGTTTCGTGACCACAAATCCGAGATAGAAATAATTATTTTACAATGATTTTGATGTTTATGATATGATTGCATGGTTGTGTGAAAATTTCGTGATGAAATTCTATGCCTAAAGTGCTTAAATTGAAAGTAGGGACTAAATCGAATAAGTTGCAAAACTTGCATTGTAGAAGTTTTTAGTATGAAATTGTTTTGGAATATTAATGAGGAGGTCTTAAATAACAATTTGACCAATTTTAAGTTCATGGACAAAATTAGGACATGGAAGGAATTTTGGAAAGTTTAGTAGTAAGGGTATTTTGGTCATTTAGTTATTAAAATGAATTAAAAACAAAATTAAAAGCCAATTTTGTCCATCTTCTTCATTAGGCCGAAATTTCAAGGGTTCTCCATAGCTAGGGTTTGTTTCAAGCTTCCAAGCTCCATAGTAAGTGATTCCAAGCCCGTTTTAATGTTCTTTACGTTTTGGAATCCAAAGCTCGATTAAGCTTATGCTAGCAATAATTCAACCTAGGGTTTATATTTGGAAAAATACCCATAGGTGAAATTTGTGTATTTTGATGTTTTATGATAGAATATGGGGTTTTAAATTATGTTAGACAACTTGTGCTACTCGGTTTTCAGTGAAAACGAGTAAAAGGGCTTGTTGCCATAGAAGGGAAAAGTGATCAGCATGTTATAAAACATAAGAATAAGGAATAAAGTTTAATTCTTGAGCCTAGGGGCAAAAGTGTAATTATGCAAAAGTTTAGGGCAAAAGTGTAATTTTTAAAGTTCAGTATTAAATCTGTTTTGATAAATGTATGTATTAAATAAGATTAATTTGGTATTATAGATCAAGAAAAACGAGATTCAAGTTGTGATCGAGGAAAAGAAAAGATTGTGGACTAAATTGCAAAATCTTTATATTTTAGTACCAAGGTAAGTTCATGTGTAAATAATGTAACGTAATTGTTATTTTTAAGTTATTGATGTTAATTATATGACACGCTGATTTTTAATCGTGAAATATTATGCTTTGTGTTTAATGTTGAGTAATATGCAAATCATGTTTACTACTTGATAAATATGAATTGCTACCGAGTATCGGTTCCGATATTCCATGGAAGACGACAAATGTGAGATCGAGGGAAAAAGCCCGTTTGAACCTTAGGAATAGATTAGGATACAAGTGACATGTCACTAGGATGGTCGAGCATCCGAACTCGTTGAGTTGAGTCTGAGTTCACTTATGGATGCAAATGTCCGAACTCGTTGAGTTGAGTCCGAGTTCGTGAGATGTAACTAGGCATCCGAACTCGTTGAGTTGAGTCCGAGTTCACTTAGGGGCGGGTTACATGATTTCTTGATTACATATGTGGCACATATGTGCAAATTATCCATGTATCCGAGTTATATTCCGATGTGTTCAACGGGTGAAATTTCTAGTTTAATGGAAGAGCACTTAAGATATAAGTGACGTTTTGGGTAAGTGTTGTGAAATGGACACTTTGGACAGGTATGTTCTTAACCCTCGGGTTGAAAATAGATACAACAACGATAAGGTGGTAGGATGATGAATGATGTTTAAAGATGTGATATATGTTTTGGTGGTACCATGCTAAAGTTGTTTGGTATATTTGTATTGTTATGTTACTTGTTATTTACATATGAACTTACTAAGCATTTATGCTTACTCCTTCCTTTTCATTCACTGTAGTTTTGAACAAGCCGGCTCAGGAATCGGGTCAGGGCAAAAGTTCGATCACACTATCCAAAGGACTTTTATCTTGGTAAATGGCTTGTACAACTACTTAAGTATGGCATGTATAGCAATATACCTATTTTGTGTAAATAATTTTATGATATGGCCATGTTTGGTTGAGAAAATGTTTGATATTGATAAGTCATGGTGATGGCTAATTTAGATCATGTTTGATATCATGGAAGTTTAATAGGTTATCTAGTTCATAAAAATTCATGGAAAGATGAAACTTGTCTTAAAACAGAATATTGCTGCAGCAATGACATGAATTTGAAAAATCACTAAAAATAGTATAAATAGAACTAAATGATTAGTAAGTTATGAAATTGAAGCTTAATGAGTCTATTTTCATATGGATTGAACAAAACAGGAATATAAATTATATTTTATGAGATATTTAAACTTTTGCAAAACAGGGCCAAAGTGATTTCTGGATCCCCTATTCTGACTTTAAAAATTTATAATAAATTCTACTAAAATAATTAGAAGTTGTTATTTATATTTACAGATTCCTTATTGAGTCTAGTTTTAATAGAAACAAACCTCATAGTCATTGAAATTTTTTATAGAGATATATCTGATTCGTAATACACAGAGGTTAGGGTAGTCGAACCCTGAAACAGGGGATATTTTAATTAATAAACTGTACTAATTGGCCCAATAAAAAATTCTATAAAAAAATTAATAAATAGATATATGAGTCTAGATTCAGGGAAAATTTACGGATCTTGATTTCGAGTTTTGTAACTCGAGATATGATTTTTCTTGTAACTGTGACGCGAGTAGCTAGAAAGCTGTGAATGTAGAAACAAATGATTTGAAGTTCTTAAATTGATAAATTATGTTCGGTAACCCCTCAAGCTCGACTCCGGTGATGGTCTCGGGCGTGGGGGTATTACAAAGTTCATATGTATAATAAGCATTAATTTATGCATGTTTCAATGTAAAATTGATATATTTACTATGATTGCCGAGGTGTTAAAAGTAAGTATAATTATGATTATTTAAATGTTCAATATTAATTCGACATGGAAATGAGAAAGTATGTAAGTTTGTATATAAATAATACATTATCTTTATTATGTTTTTGTATTTTAGCATATTTTATGTATTGTAGCTGATTTTTGAATCATAATTGACTATTGTAAGTATGGAATCAAGTATTAGAAAGAGAGAGAAATCCCGGTTGAACCTTCAAAAAGATTGGATGATACAGATGGTATGTAGCTAGGTCACATGTATGGTGCTGAGTGCACATCATGTGTACATGAGAGCTACGAGACATTATGATGTACCTAGGTCACATGGGTGATACTATGTGTACACCATGTAGACAAGAGAGCTACGGGATATATGTAGCTAGGTCGCATGCGTGGTTCTAGGTGAAGGACACCATGTAGACAAGAGAGCTACGAGATAAACTGGCTAGGTCACATGGGTGGTACTAAGTGTTCACCATGTGTACAAGAGAGCCGAACTATATGTGTACAATCTAGCTAGGTCACATGAGTGGTGCTAAGTGAAACCCACTATGTGTACAAGAGAGCTTCGATTTTAAAGGTGGGCTATGTGCGATACCATTGCGTATCTGTTATTATTCCGAAGCGTTCAACTGGAAAATTGATTAAATGAAATTTTGTATGACTTTGTGATGATAAGTGTAAGTATATACATGTGTAAGTTATGAGCAATATGCTCGATATGTGATTGGAAATTGGAAAGGTTGTTATGGGAAAGTGATGAATACAATTGAAGTGTGAAAGATCAAAATTGACAATAAAACTGCTCGGATAGTTGCAATGGCGTGAATCTAAAATTTACCAAAAATAGTAGAAATTGAATCAAAGACTGAATGAGATATCAAATTAGAGCATAATGAGTCTATTTTCATATAACAGAAACAGAGCAAGCAAAGGAATTCTACATTATGAGATATTTAAGTTTTTGAGAGACCGGTTCAGAATGACTATGTGATCCCCTGTTCTAACTTGGAAAACTCATTAAAAATTGTAAACAAATAATTAGGGGATATAATTTATATGCTTGAAATCCTAAATGAGTCTAGTTTCAAATGTAGTTTCAAATGAAATAAATTAGAACATCTTTTGAATTCTATACGAGGAGAAAATGGATTCATAGTGAACAGTGGTCAGAACAGTTGAGCAGTGAAACAGGGGTAACTTCAATGAATAAACTGTACCAATTGGCTAGACCAAAAATTCTAAACATTTTATGGTACGAATATATGTGAATCTAGTTTCAAGGAAAATTAACAGTTTGTAATTTGTAGTTCTGTAGCTCCAGAAATAAATAATTTAGTTGCTAGTACTCTGCTAGACAGCTTATTTTGAACCTGTTTATGATTGTAATAGTGAAAGTATGTGTGTTTGTGATGGTAATATTCTGGGAACATATTGTGACTTTGTTTAAAGTATGATAATGTATTGTTTATTAATATTTACATGCTTACTTACTAAGCTATAATGCTTACTCCCTTCCTTTCCTTTTTCCTATAGTGTCGCAGATGTTAGCTCGAGTTGGAGGTCGTCTGAGGTTAAATCACACTATCAAACTATTGATCTATATATAAAGGTTTTAAAGTATTTTAAGTCTTTGGCACGTATGAAGACTCGTTTAATTGTTATTAAGTTGCTAGGAATTGGCTTAAAATACTGACCTATGTTATTTGAAGGTCTCTATTGTATAAAGTCATTTAATGTATATAGTCTTGATTATGTTATTAATTAAATGATGCAATTTATGAATGTGGATGCTTGCCTATGTGTGTGGTAGAATTAAAGCATGATATGGGCCGTGTAAGCTCTTTTTAAGGTACAGCTTGAATGTGTTTGAAAAAGTTTTAAATTAGAGTGAAATTATGATTCAGTTTTTTTACGATGATTAGTGATTAAGTCCGGTAATGCCTTGTACCCTGTTCCGGCGTCAAACACGGGTAAGGGGTGTTACATTACGGATTCAGGAGAGGGTCGCTAGGCCCAATATTGGTACTATAGGCCGTGGGTCGATTACAGAACGACTTTGGTCCAATGGAGTTGTGATTTTTAAGGGAATTGCTAGAGTTGCCCCTAATGTGGCTGAATATTGGATTGAAGCCACGAAAAGGATCATGGATGCCCCTGAGCAGAAACTAAAGGGCGTAGTGTCACTACTACGAGATGAGGCCTACTAGTGGTGGCTTACTATTATAGAGGGCATTCAGCCCGATTGGTTGACTTGGGAATTCTTCAAGATCGCTTTCCAAGGAAAATATGTGGGCGCTAGTTATGTAGATGCCTGGAGGAGGGAGTTTCAAAATTTAACACAGGGGGATAAATCAGTGGCCAAATATGAGGCTGAATTTTTGCGACTTAGCCACTACGCGCGTGGGATGGTGGCAACTGAATATGAGCATTGTGTTCGTTTTGAGGACGGCTTCAAGTATGGTTTAAGGGTTCTGATAGCTCCAAAGAGGGAGCGAGATTTTGCTGCTTTAGTGGATAAGGCAAAGACCACCGAGGATGTGAAGCACACTGAGGGCTAGAACTGTGAGAAGGTGAGAGGTAGGGACAAGAGGGATTCGAAGCCCTCAAGTTCATTTTTGAGGCCTAAGAAAAAAGCTAGAGTTGATGGGCAAGTCAGAGTTGGGGCCCCTGTTGCTGTTACGGACCGTAGCCCTGTGCTGATTGTGGAAGACGCCATCAAGGCGAGTGCTGGAAAAGGATTAGGGCATGTCTGAGGTGTGGATCATTAGAGCATCGTATCAGAGATTATCTACAGAGGCTCGATCAGATGCAAGCTACTGGTGTGGGTACTGTACAGCTGCCGATGGGTGTTTAGCAGCTACAAGAGGCCGTCAGGCCAGAGATGGTAATGGTATGGGCTATGGTCAGAGGGTACTGAGAAGAGGTATTGGTCATACTGAGGCAAGACAGCCAGCTTTGGTTTATGCTACAAGTCACCGACAGAATGGAGATGCCCCAAATGTTATCACGGGTACGTTCTTTATCTATAATGTACCTTATACTACACTGAAAGATATAGGATCTACTCATTCCTATATGCTTGTAATGTGTTTGAGACTTTGGATATCTTGGTTGAGAGTACTGCAAGTGAGGTTACTATGTTAAGTTCATTGGGACAATCTGTTAGGGTAGATAAACTGTTCAGAGATATGTCTTTGGAGGTTCAAGGAGTTATCTTTTTGGCAGATTTGATGGAACTTCCTTTTGGAGAATTTGACTTAATTCTGGGAATGGATTGGCTGGTGAAACATCGGGCAAACTTGGGCTGTTCTGCTAAACGGATGGTACTGAGAACTATGGAGGAGGACGAGGTAGTTGTAATTGGGGAGCGTCAGAATTACTTGTCAAATGTGATATTTGCATTAAGGGCCGAGAAATTGGTTCGTAAGGGTTGTGAGGCGTATCTAGTCTATATCAGTGTTTCAGGTTCTTAGATTTCTTCTGTTAAGGATATCAGAACAGTTAAAGATTTTTTAGATGTTTTTCTTGATGAGCTACTTGGGTTACCTTCAAATCATGAAGTTAAGTTAAGCTCCTGCTTGGTACAGCTCCAGTGTCCATCGCCCTTTATAGAATGGCACCGAAGGAGCTTGTGGAGCTTAAGGCTCAGATTCAAGTGTTGTTAGACCGTGGGTTCATCCCTCCTAGTGTGTCTCCGTGGGGAGCATTGATATTGTTTGTAAAAAAGAAGGATGAATCCATGCGTATGTGCATCGATTATCAACAACTGAATAAATTGACCGTTAAGAATAAATACCCCCTACTGAGGATTGATGATCTATTCGACCAGTTTTGGGGAGCTCTGATCTTTTCTAAAATTGATCTCCGGTCGGGGTACCACAAACTGAGTGTTAAAGAGACTGATGTGTATAAGACAACATTTAGGACTCGCTATGGTCATTACGAGTTCCTAGTGATGTCATTTGGATTAACGAATGCACCAGCGGCTTTTATGGATCTGATAAACCGAGTGTTCCAGCCCTACCTGGACGGTTCGTAGTGGTTTTTATTTATAAAATTCTGTTCTATTCGAGAACTGAAGATGAACATGATGCACATCTCTGAGTGGTTCTACAAATTTTGAGGGAAAAATAACTATACGCTAAGTTCTGGGCCATGTGGTATTAACTAATACCACAGTTCGTAGTGTGAATTCTAGTTGCGAGAGGTAACATTTCTGGGCCATGTGGTATTAGCTAAAGGGATTAGGGTTGATCCTCAGAAAATTGAGGCAGTTCTTGATTGGAAGCCGCCTAAGATTGTATCAGAAATTCGTAGTTTTCTGGGACTGGCAGGGTATTACTGGCGATTTATTGAAGGGTTTTCACTGGTTGCCGCACCCCTGACGAAGTTGTTACGTAAGGGTGTGTCGTTTAACTGGACTGGTGCATAAAAAGAGAGTTTTGAGAAGCTTAAGAAAGTTCTGACTGAGGCCCCTGTCCTAATACAGCAAGAGTCTGGGAAAGAGTTTACTGTTTATAGCGATGCACCACATGTTGGGTTGGGTTGTGTGTTGATGTAAGAGGGTAAGGTAGTTGCATATGGGTTTCGTCAGCTTAAGACTCATGAGGTGAATTATCCAACGTATGATTTGGAGTTAGCTGGGTGGTATTCGTATTGAAGATTTGGAGGCATTACTTATACGGTGAGAAGTGTATCATTTACACGGATCATAAGAGCCTCAAGTATCTCCTCACTTAAAAGAAGCTAAATCTTAGGCAGTGTAGATGGATTGAGCTACTAAAAGACTATGACTGTATGATCAAATACAATCTTGGGAAGGCCAATGTGGTGGCCGATGCACTGAGCCATAGGGCTATGACTAATCTGAGGGCGATGTTTGCTCGCCTCAGTTTATTTGATGATGGTAGTTTGTTGGTCGAGCTCCAAGTTAAACCAACGTGCATTGAGCAGATAAAGGGTAAGCAGTTGGAGGATGAGTCACTGGGTCCTCGACTCTGACAGATTGATAGAGGTAACATGTCAGATTTTAGATTGAATAGTGAAGGGGTCTCTATTTTCGTGGGAGAGTTTGTGTACCGAAGGATACTGATTTGAGGCAGTCTACGCTGCAAGAGGCGCATAGTAGTCGTTATGCTATGCACCCTGGTGGAAATAAGATGTACTGAGACCTTCTTGAGTTGTATTGGTGGCCGGGTCTTAAATGCGAAGTTACTGAATTTGTGTGTAAATGTCTAACTTGCCAGTAGGTTAAGGCTGAATATCAGTTACCCTCACGGTTGCTCCAACTAGTTAAAATTTCGCCTTGGAAGTGGAGAGAGTGACTATGGACTTTGTTATGGGTTACCCCTAACGCCTACTAAGAAGGATTCAGCATGTGTCATCGTGGATCAATTGACCAAGTTTGCCCATTTCATACATGTTCGTACCGATTACTCCTTACAGAAGGTGGCTAAACTGTATGTGTCTAAGATAGTGAGACTGCATGGGGTACCGATTTCCATAATTTCTGATAGGGATCCTCGCTTCAGGTCTTGGTTCTGGAAGAAGCTGCATGAAGCTCTGGGTACAAGGTTGGACTTCAGTACTATGTTCTATCCTCAGACAGATGGTCAATTAGAGAGTGTGATTCAGATACTGGAGGACATGTTAAGGAGTTCTGTAATAGATTTTCGAGGCAGTTAGGAGGACTACTTGCCGTTAGTAGAGTTTGCGTATAACAATAGCTATCAGTCTAGCATATAGATGGCACCTTACGAGGCACTATATGGTCGTAGGTGTCATACTCCTTCGTGTTGGACTGAGTTGGGCGAGTGGCGTTCTAGGCCCTGAGTTAGTTTCTGATACTGAGGATAAAGTTAGACTAATTCGGGATCGACTAAAAGCGGCATCAGATAGACAAAAGTCATCTGCGGGTCTAAAGCGTAAGGAGATTGAGTATTCTGTGGGGGACTTCATTTTTCTAAAGGTCTCGCCATGGAAAAAGGTACTGAGATTTGGACGGAAGGGCAAGCTAAGCCCTAGGTTCATTAGGCCTTACCGCATATTGAAACGTGTGGGACCGGTTGCCTATCAGTTAGAGTTACCTCTAGAGTTGGACAGGATTTGTGATGTATTCCACATCTCTATGTTGAGGCGCTACCGCTCTGATCCTGTGCATGTTATCTCGATTGAGAGGATTGAGGTTAGGCCAGACCTGACTTTTAAAGAGGAACCAGTTCAGATATTGGAGAGTGATGTAAAGGTTTTGAGGAGGAAGTCTATTCCACTGGTTAAGGTATTTTGGCGTAATCACAATTCTGAGGAAGCCATGTGGGAATCCAAGGTGGCGATGTGACAACAATACCCTTATTTGTTCTGATCAGGTAAAATTTAGAGGCCGAAATTTTCTTTTAGGAGGTAGATTTGTAATGCCCCAAAAACCCTTAAGTTTATTTTTGTATGTTTGTGACACATCTGTGTATCTACTTCAGTGGTTAAGTGTTCTGGGAAGTGTTTGAGAAGTCTTGGGTTCAAGCCTTGGCTTGTGCAAAGTTTTATTTTAATATGAATAAACCTTGTCTCTAGTAAGTAGGCCTTTTAAATAAATGTGAGTATTTCATGACAGAATGGGCTACTAGTCTAAGGGATAGGTGGCGTGTTACTATAACTTCAGGTCTTGAGTTCGAGTCTTGCTATGCACAGGGTGGATTTTATTTTGCTGAATGTCGTGTGAGTGTTTGTGTGTCAGTGGGATTTTGATGCCAATGCGTGGTTGGAGTGTTTTAGGGGTATGGGGATTGTGTAGCTGAATTTTAGGCAAAAATCATGGCAAGTTGGGTGTGAGAGGAAGTGGTGTGCTGAATTTGAACTTTAGGCACTCGAAGGAATCAACTTCGGGGAAGAATTAGGTTTTGGTGAGTTTTAGCACTTTGTTTTGGTTGCTTCTTTTTTTTGGAAACCGGTTGGTGCTAAGGGGTTTTACTGTGTCTCTCATTTATACTTTTCGGGTTTACATTTTGGGTCATTTTCCCTTCTCTCCTTGGCCGAATGCTCCCTTATCCTCTCTTAAAGTTATTTGGCTTTTAGCTCCTTCTCCCTTCTCAACTCTTTCGGGTTTCCACGTTTCCCTCTCTTTGCACATTGGTGTTGTTGCTGATTCTTCTCTTCTTTTCCTCTACTATTTCTGTAACAGCCCAATTTAGGGCATAGTTAGAATAGTGGTCTCAGGACCACAAATTTGGAGTCGAATAAATTATTTTATTATTATTTTGGAGTCATTACATGTTTATATTAGTGTATGAAAAATTTGGTGAGTTAATTTTGATGTTTGTGAGCCCAATTGCAGAAAAAAGGACTAAATTGCATAATGTCCAAAACTCCTTAATTAATATCTAGAAGTGTCAAATAGTTAGAGTTTATAAATTGGGGGTCTTTAAAGGTCAATTAGACCCTATAGAGATAGCTTGGTCGGCCATAGGAGACAAATTGATGAGAAAGTCAAAATTAGGTGAGTTTTGGTCACCAATTTTGACTAGTTTTAATATTAAAATAAAAAAAGGCCACATCCTCTTTACTTTTCTTCTTCATCGATTTTTACCAGCCATATGAGGGTTTTGAAGCTTGAAATTTGCAACAACTTATCATCTTTAGAAGTAAGTGATTTTCATACCCTTTGTTGAAGATTTTTACATTTTTGAGACCCTTGAAGCATAAGCTTTTAAATGAGGGGACTATTTTGCAAATGGTTGAAGGTATAGGGTCTTTCCATGAGAACATTTACGGTGTTTTTTGAAATTTTATGGAAGAATATGAGGCTTAGTGGTGTGATAAACAACTTTTGTGAAAGGATTTTCATGAAAATACCTAAAAAGGACTAGTTGGCATAAGTTGTAAAGTAGATGATAAATGTGTAATATAGTGAGAATTTGGAGTTGCTATAAGAGTTAAAAGGGATCGGCTAGGCCTAATATGCGAAGAAATTCGATAAAAATTGAATTTCGAACTTAGGGGTAAAATGGTCATTTTGTCAAAGTCTAGGGGCAAATTGGTCATTTTGCCCAAGTATGAATTATTGAATGTTTAGATCGATAAAGTGACTAAATAAGTGTATTTTTTTATTATAAATCAAGAATTACCGAAACCGAACCTAGATTAAGGGAAAACCAAGCAATTAGACTAAATCGACTAGTCGCCTACTTTTTGTAATTCGAGGTAAGTTGTATATAAATAATAAAACTACATTGTTAATGTATGTGTTGAATGGTACTTGAAATTTAAATAGCATGAATTGCTTGATTGAGGAATCGAGAAAGCATGATGGTAATAAAGATAGTAGAGTTCCCTCTTTAACTTAGGAAACAAATCGGATATCCATGCCATGACATATGGGTTATTGTGGGCTAGTGTAAGAAATGTCTGGGACATGCATCAGCCACATTTTGAGAGCCAGTGTAAGACCATGTCTGGGACATGGCATTGGCATTGGGACGAGTGCTAGCGTAGGACATGTTTGGGACATGCATCGGCCTCGAGATGTAAGCCAGTGTAAGACATGTCAAAGACATGCATCGGCTACGAGATGTGTCGGTGTAAGACCATGTCCGACACATGGCATCGACACAGATATGCTAGAGCTTGTGTAAGACCATGTCTAGGACATGGCATCAGCACCTTACCTACGTTTGAGGCTTAATGAATATCTGGTAGTGTTTCGAATGGTTCAACGGCAAAAGTTATGAGCTTAAGTTATTGAGGAAAGTATAACTATGTTGCGAGTGGTACAGGTGCCTAATTGTTATGTATAAAATGTAAGCTCAACGTATATGCTACTTGATTTGTATGGATAGTGATGAGTAAGTTATGCTTATGCCCTCTTTTGTATCATGAGCTTGTTGATAATTGGTAAAGTTGTTGTATATTTATTTATGTACAACTTACTAAGCTATATGCTTACTCCCTTTTCATTCTATTTTCTTATAGTGCCGCTTACCTAGCTCAAGGATCATTGGAAGTTAAAGATATCGATCACACTATCAATAGAAGCATTCGGTATAGTTTGATTTATATTTTTGAAATGGCATGTATAGGGGATTAGACATGTGTTTGGTGTTATTAGTAATTTGGCTAAATGTGTTGGCTTGGGATAAATCCCCTATTTTGTATTAAGCCTTGAATGATGGCTAATATTCATTTTGATTTATATACAAAGATGTTATATTCATAGATGAGTAAAATGCATACATGGAGTGTTGTTTATTGTGGCTGATTTGGTTGCATAAGATAGCCTTGTACTGGTTTTGGATGCTAATGTGTAGGTTGTGTAAGTAAGGGTGGCATAGAGGATTGGTAAATAGCCTTATATTGTCCACACGGGTAGACACACAGGCGTGTGTCTAGGCTGTGTGTGACACACGGTTTGCCCTACGGGTGTGTGGTCCAGCCGTTTGTCCACTGCATGTAAAAATTTCAAGTCAGTAATCATGGTAATAAACACATGTGTAGAGACACGATCATTGTGTCAGCCGTGTGATAAACATGGCCTAGCACACGGGGGTGTGCCTTGGCCGTATGACATTTTGGGGATGCTAACGTCAGAAATAGAATGTCCATGTTTTTGTACACGGGCTAGGACAAGGGCGTGTCATGGCCGTGTGAAGGACACGGGCTAGGGACAAGGGCGTGTGCCAGGCCGTGTAAAAACCCCTGTAAGTGTGCATTTAGAATTAATTCTACACAGGCGTGTTACCCTTTCACACGGGCGTGTGTCCTGTTTCAATGGTAAAATTTCAATAAATGATTTAAGGACCCAAAATGGTCCTTAATAGTTTTAATGGCCGATTAAGGGCTCGTAGGCCCACAATAAGAAGTTTAAAGTAGAAATTGAAAAAGTTTCAAATTAGGCCGAGTCTTGGTGACTTGGGAACATTTGTATGCATGAGATCGAGTTAGGTAATGCCTCGTACTCTGCTCTAACGTGGATTGCGGGTATGGGGTGTTACAGTTTCAGATTTTGAGAAATTTCTCCCTTGTTATTGTGATTTTCCTTTTGGGCTGTCAAATCCTTAGCTTATAGCCGAACCCTACCTTTGCCGCCATCTCTATTCTGGCTCCATTTAACATCTTCTTCTCTCTGTCGAATTCTGATAGGGGTACGATTGATACACCTTGTGCCTCAGTTTAAGTGTGGACTTTTGGGGTAGGCTGAATACTTTTGTCTCCTATTCTTAGTTTACGCTTTTGATAAGTTGCTATACACATGGTTCAATTACTTGCGTGTATGGTAATAGTTAACAAGTTTCAGTTCGAATGTAGGTAGTCTTTAAGAGTTGTAAGCAATCTCGTGCGACGGTTTAGTGTGATCGATCAAGGCAAGTGATAGGTAATCTCTTGTTTAAGTGTTTTGGTTAGGGTTCTTTTCAATTTTTTTGATAGGTGATTAACCGAGGTTTCTGACTGAAATAGGTGTGATTTACTCATGGGCTAGTCGCGCACTTTCGGAACAAGGTATGTAGAAACACTGCACCTAATTGTAGATCAGAAAAAATCGAAATAAGTGGTCGTTGATACTACACGGGCGTGCGCTCGCTCCTATGGTAGTCTGGATGCCTAAACATAGGCGTATGATCGTTGAGGCCGACCATGAGCGATTTCATGGGCCGAGGCCATTTTAGGCTATTTCGAGCTGAATTGGGTCATGTGGGCTGCCACGGGCATGTGGGCCGCTTACGGTTAAACCACACGAACATATGGGGAATATTAAGTCAAGCTATGTAAACCTCACAACCAAGGCCTGTGACAGCCCAAAATTGACCCTAGTCGGGAAGTGGTTTCGGGACCGCTAAACCAAGTCACCGAAATGTTTGAACGTAATATTTATTGTCTAGAATATGTAATTATGAATGTGTGAAAATTTCAAGCTTCGATTTAGCCGATTGCATGTGAATTCAGTTAGTAGGACTTGTGTGACACTTTTGAAAAGTGATAGGCTAATCTATAAGGACCTAATAGTGCATGTAGTCAAAGGGGAGGACTTGCATGTCAAATTTCCCCCCCAAGTTCTAGTGGCCGGCCATGACAAGGAATCATGGGCAAAACATGTCCTAGACATGTTATGTTGGTACATCATGGGAGAAAAGAAATAAACAAATAAGAATGGGTAATAAAGAATGAAAAAAAAAATATGTGTGAGTGAACCCCCCCTTTGCCGTGAGTTGAAGAAAAAGCAAAGAAAAAAAAAATTGTTCATCTTTTCTCATTCTTTTTGGCCGAAAATACTAAAGAAGAAGGAAGGAATTTTGCTTCATGCTTGGTTTGGAAGAGGATTAGGAGGAGGCTTGGCCATACTAGTGTCTAGATTAAGGTATGTTTGATGTTGTGCCATGAGATTCATGCATGTTTTTGGTTGCTAACTTGATGTTCTTATTAGCCCATGGTTCAAATCTTTGTTATATCATGGGGATGGTATTTGGCCAAGGTGGATTTTGTGTTAATGCCATTGCATGTTAAATATGAAGCTTGCTAATGATATATGTGATGGTGGATTGATGGCTCTTGGACTTTCTTTTTAGTATTTTTGAGTAAAACATTAAATTCTTTGTTTAATCATGACCAAAATTATGGTGTTGTGATGTATTCGGCCATGGTACATTCATAAGTATGATTTATGCTCATTGCATGGAAAGTAAGATTTGTGTTTTGGATTTATGTTCATGTTTAATTATAATCAACTTGAGATTCGGCTCTAGCATATATATATGTATATATGTTTGCACATGATGTATTGGTATGACATATATACTATCTCAAGGTATATACTTACTTATGATGATGTTTTGGTTATGAAGGAAATGATAGATGTGTATTGAGTTACAATATGGAATGCATTAGTTAGTAGAATGTATGCTGTTTTTTTTTGTGTGTGGTATTAAGTGTATAATTGGCCTCAACATGGACATGCATATTCGCCACATGAGGGGAATTGGTGTGCATGCATTCGGTTAGAGGCAAACATATTGATGCCTATTTTGGCTTAGAAAATTCGCTAAGGAGAGTACTAACTAATGTGTTGAGTTGATTCATGATTTCGCACCTACGTGACTTTAATGTCTAATGAAAATATGTGGGCTAAGTACCTTGAATTCCTCTTTCGATGCTCAAATGATTAAATCAATTTATTTGTTAAATTAAGCTCAAGAGCAAAGGGGAGCTAAATCCGATAAAGGGAAGGAAAAAGTAGTTAAATAGCCGTCGAAATCGTTCGACAACATCCGAGGTAAGTCTTCGAGTAATGACCCTACTTGAATTATATTGAGATCATGCTCCTTGCGTGTGGCTATTGAGCCGAAATTGTAAAGGTTTGATAAATATTTTGTGTTTGAGCCTTAGTAACGAAAATGAAATATGGATGTGTCGTGATTATTGATATATGTGTACATGAGCATTTGAATGATATCCTGCTAAGTCCCAAGGCATTTATGCTAGTGATTATGTCCGGCTAAGACCAAGGCATTCGTGCGAAGTTGTTATATCCGGCTAAGACCAAGGCAATGGTGCAAGTTACCAAATCCGGGTTAAGACCAAGGCAATTGTGCTTGTGGTTGTATCCGGTTAAATCCGAGTTACGTGACTCGAAATGAGCAATCTTGCTGTAAAATTTCAGTTTATACACTTGTGAAAATTCCAGCAATGAGGTATGTTCGTATGTGCTTGAATTAGTTGAGTCCTTACAAGTGAGTATTCGCCGGTTGATAAATGAGCTACCTACCTTTGGCTAAGTTGTTCTTTTGTGTATGAACATAAGGGTCGGTAATGTGAAGTAAGTATGATTATGAGAATGTGTATTAATAGAGTGATTCATTTAGCTATGTGAATGTAATACTTTAGTCAAAGCTGATTTCATTGCTTGAGACTTACTAAGCATTAAAATGCTTACCCCGTTGCTTTGGCTCTCTGTTTTATAGGTTTCGCTCGTTAGCTATTGGATTCGGGATCATCGAAGTCGAAGTCAATTACACTATCAAAGCCCCCATTTTGGTACAATTTTGGTTGAACTTTGAAATGGCATGTATAGGACTACCCTTTTGTTGTAGGTCATGTACCTTTCGGTTTTGTGTAAACTTGGATAGCCATGCGAAAATGGCTTATATACGTTTTTAGCATAGTACTATAATCGTTTGTATGTTGATCATTATGAGGTATGGAATTGTTTTGAACGATTAGCCATTGGAATGGTTAATCATGATCACACTTTGTGCTATGTATGCAAAAGGGCCAATTGAATCATGGAAATCATGAAATAGGTAAAGCCTACCTTAAAGGCAGATGTTGACAGCAGCAGTGACGTGGATGTGAAAAATCACTAAAAATAGTAGGAATGGTATTAAATAGTGAATAAATTATGTAAATGAACCTTGATGAATCTACTTTCATATGGAAGAAACGAAACGGTCGTATGAGTTATATGTTAAGAGATATTAAAGTTCTCGTGAAACAGGGCCAGAACGGTTTCTGGATCCCCTGTTCCGACTTTAGAAGTTCATTGTAAATTAACTAGAGATAATTAGGAGTCATTCCATATATGTATAGATTCCTCTCTGAGTCTAGTTTCTATATAAACAAACGGCAACAGTATTGAAGACCTGTATAGGAAGATATCCAATTCGTAATGCATAAAGGTCAGTGTAGTCGAACCCCGATCAAAAATTCTAGAAAAAAATCTGTAGATGGACATATGAGTGTAGTTTCGGGGAAAAATTACGAAACTGATTTTCGAGTTTTGAAACTCAAGATATGATTTTTAAGGCGACAGTGACACAGTAACTAGCTTGTCTGGAAATTTTTAAATGGACTGTGGAAATGATTAAGTCAAGTTTGTGTGCACCTTGTGTTCGACTCCGGTAACGGACTCGAGTACGGGGTGTTACAAGGCCATTCTGGGCTATGTAGGCCACACGAGCGTGTGGGCTCACATGGGCCTGCAATATGGGACGTGGGCCCATTTTCACTGTTTGACTATTAAGGTTGCACGGGTCGCCCGAGACGACTGTGGACCTATTGTTGGGTCGGTAAGTGTATCAAAACCCTCTGATTGATAAAATGACTGTTATGCCCCTAAGAGACATATGACTATGTTTGAGCATGCCATATAAAATATATTGATCACATGTATGATATTATGACACAACGCATGACATGTTGCATGGGGATGGGATTTATTATGATTGGAGGAAGTGTACATTACTCGCAGCTCTGTTGCAAATACTATTTAGTGCCGCAACTGGTACTACCTAGAGTGTAGGGATGGGTAGGTTGATTTTATCCCCCCATGGAGTGTAGTGTTGGATGGAGATGAAGTGTAGAGGCTGGTTGGGTAGGATCTATTGAATGCATATCTGCACTGTACTATCACTGAGATGGGCTCAGGCCTACACTGATACTGATACTGTAAGGGGCTAAGGCCCTAACTGAAACTGAACTATTAATGAATTGGGATTCAGTCCAAACTGTTTATGCTCACTGATTAGTTATTTGATATGGGATTACACACTGAGTTTTTATAATTCACCTACCTATTTATCTATACAGGTAATCCCCAGGCTTAGGCGGGTCGGTGCTATGAGGGACTCAAAGGTGGCCACATAACTGCGCGAACTTTCTCATTGGGTTTTAAAAACATAAGTAGTTTTATTTTGGGTATTATTAATTTAATAAGGCCTCTTTAAAATTTTAATCATTAATTTGGTGTTTTATTTATTTCAAGTTATATCTGCTAGCAGTAGGATGCGGATTTTCAAAAATATAAATGCTTTATAAATGCTTTTCAAAGACGTCACAAAATCGAAACTTGTTTTAAAAGCTTCTACTAATATTAACAGTTTAAATAAGATAATAATAATGATGCTTTAAAATATATAACTTTTTGACAAACAACTCATAGTTTGAAAATGAAGGAGGCATCTTAAAATTTTTGTTGAGATCGCCAAGAGGTCAAAATATAAAACGGATTTTTCAATGATATTATACTTCGTGAGAAACACTTCAATGTGACATCGCCAGATTTGGCCATAACATCTGGGATGGGTTTAGGGTGTTACAAGCTTCATGAAAAGAGTTATGTGACATATTTGATGATTATAAGAGTTTAAAATGTTTGACATTGTAGAGCGAGACTCGAACTTGGCATAGTAAAACTAGCTTGAATAGCTGAAAAACTTTTGATTCTGTAAGTAAATATTATTATCTGAGAGAAATGATTATAGTTTCGAATGATTTGAATAAGAAACTTTTGTGTGCTTTACGAAAAATGAATGCATGATTGATCTAATCAGAGGAAGATTATAAGTTAGTTGGATTGGAAGTTAAAAAGGGGTTTAGCATAAATTGGTTTCTGATTCAGAACTTCAGATGTGGAATTGATGATTGTTTGCTGCTTTGAAATAGAGCGTGTATACAAAGAAACTATGAGATTGTATAACTATTGTTGCAAGAGGCTTACAGTTTTAGTTAGACTATTCATACAGAAGTAACAAGATGCATGATAATCTGAGAAAGTGGTACTGATAAATGGGTATAAAATGTAATATTTTTGACATTGTGTTTAAATGTCTAAGTTCTCAACAAGTTAAAGTTAATTATTAAGCATCTTCAAGATTATTTCAGCATGTTTTGATATCTAAGTAATGATGAAATAGGGTTTTGATGAATTTTGTATCAGGATTTATCTTTTATCATTGAAAAAGGTAGATGTTATCTGAATTATTGTTAACTGTCTGAATAAGTCTTTCCATACGCATAGATTTTGCTTTTGATAAATTAGCTGAATTATTCATACGAAGACTATCAGTTTCCGTATGGTGTCAGTCATTATTGTTTCAGATTAAATTCTAAAATTCATATGGTAATTTTGGGTGAAATTATAGTAAGTTGTGAGTACGAGGTTGTTTTGAAAATTCTTGAAATATTTATTCGTCACTGTGTTATAGAGTTTCAAAGCAATTAAGAAAGATTGTTGCTGTTTGATAAATTATCAGGCAAGTATAAAAGTGACATTGTATGAGGTATCGTATGGTTGCAAGTACCGAACTCCATTATTTTAGGACAGAGCTCTGTGAGAAAAAGGATTCACAGGTTTTAATCCATCAATGAAATTGTGTAACATCCCAAAATTGGGTCTAGTCGGAGCAGTGGTTTCGATACCACAAATTCGATGTCAAAATATTTATTTTATGATTATTGTAAGGCCTAGAATATGAAAGTAAGCATGTGTTAAAGTTTCATGAAGAAATTCTTAGTGTAAGGTATCTAATTGAAAATTAGGGACCAAATTGAATAAATTCCAAAACTTGGATTTTAGAAGGAATTTGCATGAAATTGGTTTAGATTATCTTAAAGAGTAATTTTCCCAATTTCTAAGTTTTTAGATAAAAATGGGCATGCATGGAAAATTTTGGAAGTTTAGTAAGGAAGGGCATTTTGGTCATTTGGTAATAAAATCAATAAAAAGGGGAAATGAAGGCAAAAATCAGCAATTCTTCTCCCTCTTGCTGTCGAAATTCCAAAGGACACCATAGCTAAGGTTTCTTCACTTTCCAAGCTCAATAGTAAGTGGCTCCTAGCCCCTTTTTTAATGTTCTTTGTATTTTTGAGATCCTTGAAACATGTACTCTCCACTTCTACCCATATTTTAAGATAGGGTTCATGTAGGAAAAATGACCCATGTGTGAATGTATGTTCTTTGATGATTTATAGGGGAATATGAAAGTTAGATGTGTGTTAAACATCTTTTCCTAAGTGATTTTCATGAAAAACCCTAAAAGGACCTTTTTGCAAAAGGTACAAAATATGTGGTAGAAATGTGAAATATAGGAAAATGTGGGCTAGTATGAGTTTATAATACATTCGACTAGGCTTGGGTAACCAAGGAATTGCATGTATTTCATTTTACGAGCTTAGGGACTAAGTTGTAAAATTTTGAAATGTTGGGGCAAAATGGTTATTTTGCCCGAGGGATGAATTTTAGGTTTGAAATAAGTAGCATGAGGCAATAATAATTTTTTTTACTGATATAGACTCTGAAGAACTGATTTTGGAGATTGATCGTAGAAAACGAAAGGTTTCAGAATAACTGAAATACGAAACCTAAGCAATTACCGGGTAAGTTCGTGTAACTCGAATGTAAACTATCTTTAAATACATTAAAGATGTATGTACATGTATGAATTATAATAGTAATATTAATGGTATGATAACTCATGAATTATTAATGTTATGGTGAAATGTCCCGATTGAATAAAAAGGGATGTCTGATGGATTACTCGAAAATGAAATAATGGTATAAAGGATCTAGCCCGGACTGGTGATCCTATAGTGATCTAGCATCCCGAAGAATATGTGTGCTTTGACGGATTTATCCCGAACGGGTAATCCGAATTGGATCTGAATTTTGCCTGGACTGGTAATTTAGACCTGAACTCGTAGGAGTATATGTCATTGTAGGAGTTTTAGCCTGGACTGGTAATCCCGACATTACTCTGTGAGTTACGTTGTGGGGGATTTAGCCTGGACTGGTAATCCCACCATAAAAGTGAGGTTCGTAAGAGTGCGTATTTATAGGATCACTTGCATGATTTAATGGTAAACGAGCTATCCTTCGAGATTCCAAGAAATTTGACAGGATTAAAATGTTAAATGGGAATAGACATGTTTGAATTGATGAGCTCATTTATGAAGGATGTTACATTGTACTGGCATGAGGCTAACTTGATGGTTGAGTACATGTTATAGGTAATTTTACTATAAATGTTTGGCCTGAATATCTTATACGGTTCCATGCTAAATAATCGGTAAGTTTACTTTCCTATTATCCAGACTTACAAAGCATGTTAATGCTTGCCCCCTCTCTTTTCCGTGTTTTTCAGAGCTCATGGAGTTGTGAAGATTGGAAGACGATTAGAGCATTGTCAACACTATCAACTTGTCTTATGTTGGTATATAGATACTTTATTTTGTTTCAATGTCATGTATAGGTTTTGGTTATTTTGTGATATGTGTCATTTGTTGGCCTATGTAAAGGCTTAAATATTAAACTTATTCTTTTTGTATATGGCCATAAGACATGGCTCATTTTGATGTAGGCTATGACCTACTAATTGTGCTTGTTTGTGGTTAAATGCTCTTGTGAAGATTAAATGTGGTATATTATAAATAGACATATGAAATGTTGCCAAATCACTTGGGATGGTTAGGTCATAATTGGCAATGAGTTATAACAATGAGCCAAGTCTAAATGTGTTTTTAAATGAGATGGAAATCCTAAATACAAAGAGGATAAATTAGCATGTACATAACCGATGAGATGAGGTTAACATGCAATAGACCATTCATGGTAGCACTCGGACATATTAGGCCATGTTAAACATCATTGATGTTCATGAATATGAGTGGTTATAGAAGGAGACCATTAGTTTAGATTTGTAGCCTCTAAAAGGGACCACAGGGATAGACACATGGGCATGTGCCTAGGCCGTGTGTGAAACCTAGTTAGCCCTACGGGTGTGTACTATGCCCGTGTGTCCCCTGCACCTAAAAGTTTTAGGTCAGAATGCCTGGTTGTAAAAACACGGGTAGAGACACGGCCGTTTGTCTCAACCGTGTGGAGGACACGGCCTGGGCACGGGCTTGTGTCTTGGTCGTGTTTCCCTAAACGCATGATGACATCATAAACAAAATCCTCGAGTTTTTAGGCACGGGCAGCAACACGGGCCTGTCTAAGCCGTGTGAAGGACATGGGCCAGGGACACGGGCATGTGCTCGGCTGTGTGAGAACCCCTATAAGTTCGAAATGAAAAATAAATTCAATTAGATTCACATGGGTAAGGGACACTGGTGTGTCCCAAAGCACACGGGCATGTGCATTGCTTCCAAACAGGCGTGTGAGGCTTAACCTAGGAAATTTTCCAAAAACTTTTCTTAAGTTCTCGTTTTAGTTTCGGACCATTTTCAATGTATGTTTTGGGCCTCATAGGTCCATAATTGGGACATTATGAATATGATTGATTGATTTTAATTTAGAACGAAATTTTATATCCCGAAATTTTCCTGGAAATGTCATGTTTATACACAGTAATGCCCTGTACCTTGTCCTGGTCTCGGGCCCGGGTAAGGGGCGTTAGATTTAGTGGTATCAGAGCTACGATTTAGTCAGTTCTAGGACTGACATAGCATATGTCGAGTATATCTATACATGCCATTATACAAGTTATGATAGTCTGATATCTCCTAACCATTTTTAATTGTATTTGAATATAGTAAATGTCTTCCAATCAAGCTAAAGATGAGTTCGAGGGAGCCGAGACCCATGCTCCAGCTTCCATTTAACGAGCTACTGCTAGTAGTAATAGAAAGTCTGTGCCTGAAGGCCGAGAAGAGGCAAGAGCTACCTTCTTTGAAATGAAGGATGAATGGTTTAGGGATTATTTGAGAAACCGGCCCAATATACCATGACCGTTTCCACCCTTTACTCGACCTGAAGGAGAAGTGCGACAGGGTGTGGTACCCATTGTAACACCCCTTACCCATATCCGAGGCCGGGCTAAGGTACAAGGCATTAGTAGACAAACATACAAACATTAAACTAAAATACGAGCCATAAAATTTTATTCATATTTCAAAGCGTTCATTCTCTTACACATAGTCCCTTATTTGAGTCTACGGAGCCCAAAACATACTTTAGAAAGGGTTTGGGCTAAACCGAGAACTTACGAAAATCTTGGAAATTTCATGCTTTAAGGCTCCACACGCCCGTGTCCCAAAGTCGTGTTCCATACACGGCTGAGACACATGGTCATGTCTCTGCCTGTGTGGAATATACCTAAGCTACTTTCTAAGCTTTGGTCAACCTTGATCTCTTACACACTTATACAAAATCAAAAGCATATAACATGGTATTCATTTAATGATTAAACATCCTCAATTAAACCACAAACATAGCATTTGTATGTCATCATACATGTGTCTCTCATACTCATTTTACCTTGTTTATTATAGTACCACTTATACATTTATACCAAAATTATCATCTTACCAAATATCTTCAGCTTAATCATCAAGCATTCATATTTAAAGCTAGATCATATCTTTATAAAATACCACGATTCAGATGCGCAGAATAACATGTTTGCCTGAAACATTTCAATTCAATTCCATACCCAACAAGCATTACATTGAGACTAGTCATATATATATATATATGTATATACATGTCATGATACATAACATTCTCATTTTGTTTTCTTATAAACACATATCATTTATTTCATTATATCAATATTTCATATACCATAGTTTCCATGTATTCCACATATATTTATTTTCCTCCTCCTCCTCTCCATTCCACATCCTTAATGTATATAGCATTCTTGTAAGTACGATTTCACAATTTACTAATAAATGTTCACATCAAACTATCCACACGAGTCATAGTCACTTAATTATTTATAATTTGAGCTAAAGAGCTCTAAATTAAGATCTGTAAATTTCCCCTGAAACTAGACTCACATATATTTCCACCATAAAATTTTCATAATTTTTGGTTTAGCCAATTAGTACAGTTTATTCATTAAAATTTCCCCTGTTTCACTTTCTGACAGTTCTGACCTCTCTTCAATAAAAAATAATTATCTCACAGTACAGAACTCGGATAATGTTCTTGTTGATTTATCTTGAAAATAGACTCATTATGGATTTTAAAAATATAATTTTGAGACTCTAATTATTTTTCTCCAAATTTTTGTGATTTTCCAAAGTTAGAACAGGGGATCACGTAATCATTCTGAATCAGTCTCACAAAAACATAAATATCTAAAAATATAGAACTCCTTTGCTTTATATGTTTCTTTTATATGAAAATAAACTCATTAAGATTTAATCTTATATCTCATTCAGTCTCTGATTCAATTTATACTATTTTTGGTGATTTTTCAAATTCACGTCACTGTTACTGTCCAAAACAGTTTTATTGCTAATTCACTCTTTCACACTTTCTTTGTATTAATCTCATTTTAACATACATATCACAAATATTTTTCGCCACATTTTATACATCACAAGTATAGGCCCATGATCACAAGGTCACCATAAAATCATCCTCATGTATAACTTACTTGTTTATAACCTTACCACATCCTGGTCACTTAATGAACACATCATTCACATAACCAAGTTCCTGCACTTATTCATCACAAAACTCACAAAGCAATACATAGAGAGTCTCCTGTTGAACACTTCGGATCAATCCTCGATACTTGGTGGTTTCAGCACATAGCTCCACCCATCATATAGTTCGGCTCTCTTGTACACATGGTGAACACTTAGTACCACCCATGTGACCTAGCCAGTTTATCTCGTAGCTCTCTTGTCTACATGGTGTCCTTCACTTGAACCACGCATGCACCTAGCTACATATATCCCATAGCTCTCTTGTCTACATGGTGTACACATAGTATCTCCCATGCTAACTAGCTACATCATAATGTCTTGTAGCTCTCTTGTACACATGATGTGCACTCAGACTATACATGTGACCTAGCTACATACCATCTCAGATCATCCAATCTTTCCAAGGTTAAACCGGATTTCTCTCTCTTTCCCAACAATTTCACCAATCAAGTAATTATCCACAAACATATTTCCAATATTTTTATAAAATATCATAATACAAGTAATAGTGATGTATTACTTACATATAAACTTACATCTCATTTAATATCAACGCAATAACATTAAATTACACATTGTCCTATTAAAAATCATATGAACTTACAATTTCCCATAATATCCATAATCATAGAAATCAAATTTATGTGTGATAATTCAATGCACTTCATGTACCATAGACATATTTTAAATCAATTCATAAACTTGGCACCATAATCATTTAATTTAACATAATTCAATTAATTCACTAAATTTAACTTTCAAATATAAATTACAAAGATTATTGTTGCATTATTATCATACCAACTTACATACTTTGAACACCTCAGAGATCATAGTAAATATATCAATTTTACATTGAAACATGCATAAATTAATGCTTATTATACATATGAACTTACCTTGATATTAAAACGGCCATTTTACCAACTTTCCCAATTTTCAATTTTTCTCTCATTCTAGGTTCAAATCTCGTTTTTCGGGATCTAAAACATCATATTTTACTTATTTAATTAATGTACTATTCAAAACAGTCCTTAACTCAAACTTTGGAAAAATTACAATTTTGCCCCTAAACTTTTGCATATTTACACTTTTTCCCCTAGGCTCGGGAATTAAACTTCATCCCTTATTCTTATGTTTTATGACATTATGATCACTTTTCCCTTCTATGGCAACATCAAATTCTCACTCTAACATATACTTATGACTATTAGGTATTTTTACCGATTAAGCCCTTTTGCTCGTTTTCACTTAAAACCAAGTAGCACAAGTTGTCTAACATAACTTAAACCTCATATTGTATCATAAAACACCATAATACACAAATTTCACTTATGGGTATTTTTCCATATATGAACCCTAGGTTGAATTATTGCTAGCATAAGCTAAATCAAGTTACCGGGACTCCAAAAACGTAAAGAACTTGAAAAACGGGGTTAGAACGGACTTACAATTGAGCTTGGGAAGCTTGAAAACCCTAGCCATGGAGTCTCCCTTGGTATACACGTCCATGGTGAAGAAGATGAGCAAAATTGGCTTTTAATTTTGTATTTTAATTCATTTTACCCCTAAATGACCAAAATACCCTTACTACTAAACTTTCCAAAAATTCCATCCATGTCCAATTTTTGTCCATAACCTAGAAATTGGTCAAATTTCTATTTAAGACCTCCTAATTAATATTTCAAATCAATTTCATACTAGAAACTTCTAGAATGCAAGTTTTGCAACTTATTCAATTTAGTCCCTAACTTCGAATTAAGCACTTTATGCATAGAATTTCTTCACGAAATTTTCACACAATCATGAAATCATATCATAGGCCTCAAAATAATCATAAAATGATTATTTATATCTCAGATTTTGTGGTCCCAAAACCTCTATTCCAACTAGACCCAATTTTGGGCTATTACACCCATGAGAATTGGTAAATCCCCTATGGACAAACTTAAGAAATATGGAGTCGAAGAGTTTAGGGCCACAATTGATGACGATCCAGAACGTGTCGAATTTTGGCTTGAGAATACCGTGAGAGTTCTCAACGAACTATCTTGTACTCCTAAGGAAAGTTTGAAATGTGCGGTGTCACTATTGAAGGACACTGCATACCATTGATGGAAGACCGTATCCTCAGTAGCACCGAAAGACAGTATCACATAGGAATTTTTCCAAGTGGAATATAGGAAGAAGTATATCAGACAAGGGTTCTTGGACAAAAAGTGAAAGAAGTTCCTGGAACTCAAATAAGAAAACAGAACCGTTGCAGAATACGAAGAGAGTTCGTGAGACTAAGTCAGTATGCAAATGAGTGGGTCAATCAGACGCAGAGATGTGTATGATGCTTCAAAGAAGGTCTGAATGAAGAAATCAAACTCTTAATCAGGATTCTTGAAATAAGAGAGTTGGCTATGTGACACCCCTAATTTGACCCTAGTCGAAAAGTGGTTTCGAGACCACAAAATCGAGTCATAAAAATAATTAGCCGTCATATTTTATGACTATTATATGTGACTACGAATGTGTGAAAGTTTTAAGCTTTGATTTAGTAAATTGCATGTGAATTTAGTCAATAGGACTTATGTGTGACACTTTTGAAATGTGATAGGTCAAAACATAAGGATCTATTAGTGCATGAAATAAAAAGGGTGGACTTGCATGTCAATTTCCCCCCTAATTAGTAGTGGCCGGCCATGAGCATGAGAGTGGACAAAATGTTATGGGGTGAAACATGTTGGAAACATGTTGTGTTAGTGTGTTATGGGAAAAAGAATAAAATAAAGGGTTAGTAATAAAGAAATGAAAAGGGAGGGGTGATGAGAATAAAGTTGTCTCATCCATGTTCTCCCCCCATTGCCGTGACTTGAGAAGGAAAGAAAAGAAGAAATCGGTTCTTCTTGGCCAAAATGAAAAGAGGAAGAAAGGAATGAAGCTAGAAAGGAGAGGGCAGCTGCATGTAGTGGAAAACCATGAAATTTGTTTGCTTAGAAGTTAAAATTTTCAAGTAGAAGGGTAACTCTTCTAAACTCTCCCTTGCCCATAGCTTTTCGTTGACAAATTCTGGTTGCATTTTTTATTTGAGCTTGAAGAATATGTGGGAGAGGAGAAGATTTTCTTTTCTAGTTGCAAATGTTGCATGTCTAGTAGATGAAGAGTTTCTCACTTGTGTTAAAAGAATTTAGTGAATGCTTGTGTTGTTATAATCCATTTTTGTAACTTTGGGGTTGATTGTGTTTAGCTAACAAGGTAGGAGAAGGTTGTAGTAGAAAAGGGAAAGAGCAAATTGAATAGGTAGAATCGGTGTTGGGAACCTTAGTGAGCTTTCCTTGAACTTTTATTCTCTTGTGTTTGACAATTGTTGAAAATGTTAAATCATTGTCCGAATTTTACCTTGTTGGTATTGTTCATTGCTGCCTTGCTTATGCTATCTGATTGTGGTATTGATGCTGTTTGAATATTGTGTTGTTAATGACGTTCAGATAGTGGTGTATTTATGTTGTTTTAAGGACTGTTGTTTAGTGTTTTAATGCAGCAAAAAAATTGTTGTTTAGACGACAATTAATGTTATCTAAGTGATTGTAAATTTATGTTAATAATGGTTGAAGTTGTTAATGAACAAATGATATATAAATGAGCTATTTAGATGTTAAAGAATGTTGTCTAAATGGATGAAGACTATGATGTCTAAAACTGCTATGAATTGTTTTACAAGCTGAAATTTAAGGGGATTGAATGCCGAAATTAATTGTACATGAAGGTTAAAGTTTTTGTATCCGATGCTTCAACCCAAGCTGAGTGATGGTGTTCGAAAGTGCTCTGCGGCTTTAGCTTAAGAGCAAAGAGGATCAAAGTCGGATAGGGGAAAAAGAGAATGTAAACGAATAGCCGTGGATACCTAATCGTCGACCACTTCCAAGGTAAGTTTTAAGTGATCAAACGTTGAGTAAATTCAATCAAAACAGGACATAATGAGTTGAGTTAATAAGATATGATGTGGCCATGATATGTCTTAAACTCAAAAGGTAAGTTCATAAGTGTTTGGACTTGGAAATTTAAGAGCAAATTGTAATAATTTGCTTTGGACAGCAGCAGTAACGTGATTTTAGAAAATCACTATAAATTGTTGGCGTGGAATTATAGGCTGAATAAAATATGTAATCAAAGCTTAGTTAGTCTAGTTTCTTATAAAAGAGACCGTGGAAGCAAAGAAATTTCCTATAAAGAGATATTTAAAGTTGTGTGGGACTGTGTCAGAATGACTCCGAAATCCCCTGTTCTGTTTTTAGAAAATCATTATAATTTGTACCAAAATGGTTATAAGATAAAATTTATATTCTTAGACTCCTTAATGAGTCTAGTTTCAAATGAAATCAAATAGAACACATTTTGAATTCCGTACAATGAGAAATTTGATTCGTAGTGAAGAGTGGTCAGATTAGTCAAACAGTGAAACAGGGGAAACTTTAAGAAAAATCTGGTATTGATTGGCCAAACCAAAAATTCTGAAAATTTGTTGGATAAGATATGTATGAGTCTATTTTCAGGGAAAATTAACGGCACTTCATTTGGAGTTTCGTAGCTCCATTTACGAATAATTTAATGACTGTTGCTCAGGAAAAACAGCTTGTGCTGAATTTGGGATTTTGTTGTAAACCTTAATAAAACCATTTGAGTTGCTTATAAGCTATCGATTAAACATTGGTAATCAAAGTACCAAATCCATATTAAAGTGAAGCTATAAGCCACAAATGACTAGTATTTGACTAGTATACCTAGTCAATTTTGTTATGATGAAATTGATGTACAAGATATGTATATGTGATAAGGCCGAATGGCCAATGTGATGAATGTGAAAGTGTATATATGTGATAAGGCCGAATGGCCAATGTGATGAATGTGAAAGTATATATATGTGATAAGGCTGAGTGGCCAATGTGATGAATGTGAAAGTATATATATGTGATAGGGCCGAGTGGCCAACGTGATGAATGTGAAAGTGTATATATGTGATAGGGTCGAGTGACCAACGTGATGAATGTGAAAGTGTATATATGTGATAAGGCCGAATGGCCAATGTGATGAATGTGAAAGTGTATATATGAGATAAGACCTAATGGCCAATGTGATGAATGTGAAAGTGTATATATGTGATAAGGCCGAATGGCCAATGTGATGGATGTGAAAGTGTATAAATGTGATAAGTCCCGAAGGGCATTTGTGTCAGTACTATATCCGAGTTAAAACCTCGCAGGCTTTATGCGAGAATATTATCCCGATTAATGTCCGTAGGCTTCGTGCTCGTACTATATCCGAGCTTTAAAGACCCGACGGCTAAATGCTAGGATTCAAGTAAGACTTTGATATTGAGTATCTGCATTAAGTTACCATCAAATAAGTATTATGTATTTAAGATGTTTAGGTACATATTACTTACTCATCGGTGGAGTGATTTCGAGGTGAATTATCAGTATCAAAGAGGTAGGTAAATGTGATTAATATTATAACTCCAAATATGAGAATGATCTAATTGGTAATGGTATGTTTGTATAATAAAGTATGCGATGAAATATTCTTATGTATTAGTGCGTATTCTGCCCAAAAGCCTTATGATTTGAGTATGGGTTGGGTTGAGCTAGATGTGCCAGTACAAGGTAAGGATTATGATTTGTAAGCTTACGTAGTATAAATGTGATAAGTCCCGAAGGGCATTTGTGTCAGTACTATATCCGGGTTAAAACCCCGCAGGCTTTATGCGAGAATATTATCCCGATTAATGTCCGTAGGCTTCGTGCTCGTACTATATCCGAGCTTTAAAGACCCGACGGCTAAATGCTAGGATTCAAGTAAGACTTTGATATTGAGTATCTGCATTAAGTTACCATCAAATAAGTATTATGTATTTAAGATGTTTAGGTACGTATTACTTACTCATCGGTGGAGTGATTTCGAGGTGAATTATCAGTATCAAAGAGGTAGGTAAATGTGATTAATATTATAACTCCAAATATGAGAATGATCTAATTGGTAATGGTATGTTTGTATAATAAAGTATGCGATGAAATATTCTTATGTATTAGTGCGTATTCTGCCCAAAAGCCTTATGATTTGAGTATGGGTTGGGTTGAGCTAGATGTGCCAAGACAAGGTAAGGATTATGATTTGTAAGCTTACGATATGTGATAAGGAATATGTTTGGTTCTTTATGTGCCTATGGTAATTTAGTACTTGTCATGTTGAAATACTTAAAAGTATGGATGTGATTATGAACAAGTGGAAAGGATTATTGAAAGTTGAAAATCGATGAAGAATGTGCTTTGGAAATATTTGACCATCTAGGTCATTATTATTCGAAAGTATATATGTGGCAGCCAAGTGTTGCGTTTAATGATATTATAGATCGAGATGAAGCTCTAGATTAACTTCATCGAATAGTTGAAATGAATGACCAATGATAGTGATTGAGAACACTTTGTTTTGCTTAAAACTTACTAAGCATTAAATGCTTACTCCGTTCTTTGAATCTCTGTTTTATAGATTTTGGTTCGTCGGCTATCGGACTCGGGATTATTGAAGTCGAAGTCGCCCACACTAACAAAGCCCTTTTGGTACACTTTTGGTTGAACTCTGAAAATGGCATGTATAGGACTACCCTTTTTGTTGTTGGTCATGTACCCTTCGGTTTTGTGTAAATTTGGATAGCCATGCGAAAATGGCTTAAATATACTTTGATCATAGCATTAAAATCGTTTTGTATGTTGTTTGTCGAGAGGTATGGAAATGTTGGTAACGGTTAGCCATGGGAATGGTCATTCATGATCACTTTTGGTATATGTATGACAAACTCTAGTTGATCCATGGAGGATCATGAAATAGGTAAAGTTTACCTTAAAAATAGATGCTAATAGCAGCAGTGACGTGAATGTGAAAAATCACTAAAAATAGTAGGAATGGAATTAAATAGTGAATAAATTATGTAATCGAACCTTGATGAATCTATTTTCATAGGAAAGTAACGAAACAATCATATGAACAGTATGTTAAGAGATATTTAAGTTTTCGTCAGACAGGGCCAGAACGGTTTCTGGATTCCCTATTCCGACTTTGGAAATTCATTATAAGTTAACCAGAGATAATTAGAAGTCATGCCATATATTTACAGATTCCTTTACGAGTCTAGTTTCTATAGAAACAAATGGCATCAGTATTGAAGCCCAGTACAGGGAGATATCCAAGTCGTAATGCGCAAAGGTCAGTGTAGTCGAACCCTGAAACAGGGGAGACTTTAACTAATAAACTGTACTAATTGGCTCAACCAAAAATTCTAGAAAAAAATCTGTAGATGTACATGTGATTCTAGTTTCAGGAAAAAATTACGGAACTGATTTTTGAGCTTTGGAACTCAAGATATGATTTTTAAGGTGACAGTGACGCAGTTAGCCAACTGCCTGGAAATTTTTAAAAGTGGACTGTGTAAGTAAATTAATTAAGTCGGTTAGCACCTTGTGTTCGACTCCGACAACGGTCTCGGGTACGGGGTGTTACAGGCTATGTTAGCCGATCGAGCCAAGAAGGCTGAGGAACTGAATAATAAAAGAAAGTGAGCAAAGAGAGAAGTTGGAGTTTCGAGTAAGAGATCTAGCGGCAAAATGCACTCCTTTCATACGAAGAAATCGAAGAGTCAACAAGAATGCTCCACTATATCGGTGGGATATTCAGGCAAAACAAGAAGCTCTAAACGACATAACCCAAGGTCTTCCTCCCCTAAGGTAACTAGTGTGGGGAGTGTAGATGATCAAAAGCTGAGATGTAAGAGCTGCAACAAGTTTCATTTCAGGGAATGTCGAATGAAGAGTGGGGCATGTTTTAGATGTGGTTCCCTTGACCACTTCCTTAAAGACTGCCCAGAACGAGCCGATAAAGAGGAGGATTTAGCGCCAAAGTTTAATGTTCCTAATCCTCGACGTAGACCACCACGACATCCTGGAAGTGCAAGTGGTAGTCGAACTGCTGTCAAGGATACGACTGCAAAATCAGAGGCTCAAGCCCCGGCAAGGACTTATACCATACGTGCCAGAGAGGAAGCTTCAACTCTCGATGTTATTATGGGTACATTTTCTCTTCATAATACTCATGTCATTACCTTGATTGATCTGAGATTGACCTATTCCTACATATGCATGAAAGTGGTGTCTAGCATGAACATGTTTGTGGAATCAACGAAATTTGTAATTAAGGTGTCGAACCCTCTAGGCAAGTCGGTATTAGTAGATAAAGTTTGTAAGAATTATCCTTTGACGATTCAAGGACATTGTTTTTCGGCAAATCATATTCTTTTGCCATTTGACGAATTTGATATAATACTTGGTATGGATTGGTTGACTGTCAATGATGTGATAGTAAACTGTGGTAGCAAGTACATGGAATTAAAATGTTTAGAAGGTGACATTCTCTGGGCTGATTTGAATGAGTTGAATGCACCACTGGCTATGATTACTTCAATGATGGCTCAAAGGTATATGACGAAAGGATATGATGCTTACCTTGTGTTCATATTGAATACTAAAGAAATTGAATTGAAGATTGAGTCGGTACCGATAGTTTGTGAATATCCGGACGTGTTCCCAGAAAAGTTACCGGGGTTACCTCCTGTTAGAGGGGTGGAATTCAGTATTGAGCTAGTACCAGAACGATGCTCATTTCTATTGCTCCGTACAGAATGGCCCCTACAGAGTTGAAGGAGTTAAAATCACAGTTGCAAGAATTGACTGACAAAGGTTTTGCAAGACCAAGTTCTTCACCTTGGGGTGCTCCTATTTTATTCGTGAAAAAGAAAGATGGATTGATGAGGTTGTGCATAGACTATCGACAACTCAATAAGGTGACTATTAAGAAGAAGTATCCCTTGCCTAGGATTGATGACTTGTTTGATCAGTTGAGGAGAGCCACCGTATTTTCAAAAATAGATTTGAGATTCGGCTGCTACCAGTTACGAGTTAAGGAGGCAGATGTGCTTAAGACTGCCTTCAGGATGGGGTATGGTTACTATGAGTTCTTCGTCATGCCTTTTGGTCTAACTAATGCCCCAGTTGTGTTTATGGATTTAATAAATCATGTATTCCGGTCGTACTTGGACAAGTTTGTAGTAGTATTCATAGATGATATTTTGATCTATTCTCGGAATGAGTCTGAACATGTTGAACATTTAAGGACTATTTTATAGACTTTACGAGATAGGCAACTCTATGCTAAGTTTGGCAAGTGCGAGTTTTGGCTTCAAGAAGTCGGATTCTCGGTCATATTGTGCCGAGTGATGGCATTCGAGTTGATCTGAATAAAATTTCTGCTATTGTCGAGTGGAAGCCGCCAAAGAATGTAGTTAGAAGTTTTTTGGGCTTAGCCGGTTATTACTGATGCTTTGTGAAAACATTTTCGATGATTACAACTCCCTGGACGAGTTTACTGCAAAAAGATGTTAAGTTTGAATGGTCGAAAAAATGTCAGTAAAGTTTCGATAAATTGAAGACATTACTGATAGAAGCTCTAGTTTTGGTACAACCTGAACCGGGAAAAGAATTTGTGATTTACAGTAATGCGTCCTTAAATGGACTGGGTTGTGTGCTTATGCAAGAGGGCAAAGTGATAGCTTATGCCTCGAGGCAACTGAAACCTCACGAGAAAAATTATCCGACTCATGACTTCGAGCTAGCAGCTATTCTATTTGCCTTAAAAATTTGGAGACACCATTTGTATGATGAAACTTGCCATGTATTCACCGATCACAAGAGTCTGAAGTACTTGATGACTCAAGGAATTGAATCTAAGATAGCGAAGGTGGCTAGAGTTGATTAAGGATTATGAGCTTGTGATCGATTACCATCCTGGTAAGGCGAATTTAGTCGCCGACGCGTTGAGTAGAAAGTCCTTGTTTTCTCTGAAGGTTATAAACATGCATTTAGCATTATCTAATGATGGTTCGATTTTGACAGAGTTAAGAGCCAGACTGACATTTCTCCAAGAGGTTCGCACAGCTCAGACTAATGATAGTGACTTGCAAGTCATAATAGCACAATGTGAAACGGGAGTCGAATCAGATTTTCGGATTGATTCTAATGGTTGTTTAATGTTTCGAGATAAGGTCTGTGTACCCAAAGATGATGAGCTTATTCGGAAGATTTTGCAAGAGGCACATGATGTAACACCCCTAACCTGAATCTGAACGCCGGATTAATGCTAAGAGGTATTACCGAACTAAACATTTAATTATCTCATTCACAGTGTCAATAAACATAAACAGAGATCGAGCTAAAATACATACTGATATTTAAGTTATACGCCATTTTCGTATAGCCAAAATATTTACAATTTCAAAACATAGTTATCATCAGCCTAACCTATACATGCCATATCGAGTCCAAAATATAACTATACCAAAAGATCGATAGTGTGATGAATCACGGCGATCCCCAGTCGGTGGCCAAAATCAACAATCTATAAAACAGAGAAATAAATAACAGAGTAAGCTTTCAAAGCTTAGTAAGTTTTAAGCATCACAAACAATTAAAGACTTATCGAAAATCAAAACATTCATTCACACTTAAGTATCATTCTTTAGTACTAATAATTCACAAAAATCATTGACTGAATGTACATGAGTACATAATGTAATAGCCCAAAATTGGGTCTAGTTGGAACAGAAGTTTCGGGACCACAAAATATGAGATATAAATAATTATTTTATGATTATTTTGAGGTCTATGATATGATTTCATGATTGTGTGAAAATTTCGTGAAGAAATTCTATGCATAAAGTGCTTAATTCGAAGTTAGGGACTAAATTGAATAAGTTGCAAAACTTGCATTCTAGAAGTTTATAGTATGAAATTGATTTGAAATATTAATTAAGAGGTCTTAAATAGCAATTTGACCAATTTCTTAGTTGTGGACAAAAATTGGACATGGATTGAATTTTTGGAAAGTTTAGTAGTAAGGGTATTTTGGTCATTTAGGGGTAAAATGAATTAAAATACAAAATTAAAAGCCAATTTTGCTCATCTTCTTCACCATGGACGTGTATACCAAGGGAGACTCCATGGCTAGGGTTTTCAAGCTTCCCAAGCTCAATTGTAAGTCCGTTCTAACCCCGTTTTTCAAGTTCTTTACGTTTTTGGAGTCCCGGTAACTTGATTTAGCTTATATTACTAATAATTCAACCTAGGGTTCATATTTGGAAAAATACCCATAGGTAAAATTTGTGTATTCTGGTGTTTTATGATACAATATAAGGTTTTAAGTTATGTTAGACAACTTGTGCTACTCGGTTTTAAGTGAAAATGAGCAAAAGGGCTTAATCGGTAAAAATACCTAATAGTCATAAGTATATGTTAGAGTGAGAATTTGATGTTTCCATAGAAGGGAAAAGTGATCATCATGTCATAAAACATAAGAATAAGGGATGAAGTTTAATTCCCGAGCCTAGGGGCAAAAGTGTAAATATGCAAAAGTTTAAGGGCAAAATTGTAATTTTTCCAAAGTTTGAGTTAAGGACTGTTTTGAATAGTACATTAATTAAATAAGTAAAATATGATGTTTTTGATCCTGGAAAACAAGATTTGAACCTAGAATGAGAGAAAAATTGAAAATTGGGAAAGTTGGTAAAATGGCCGTTTTAATATCAAGGTAAGTTCATATGTATAATAAGCATTAATTTATGCATGTTTCAATGTAAAATTGATATATTTACTATGATCTCCGAGGTGTTGAAAGTATGTAAGTTGGTATGATAATAATACAACAATAATGTCAGTAATTATATTTGAAAGTTAAATTTAGTGAATTAATTGAATTATGTTAAATTAAATGATTATGGTGCCAAGTTTATGAATTGATTTAAAAATATGTCTATGGTACATGAAGTGCATTGAATTATCATACATAAATGTGATTTCTATGATTATGGATATTATGGGAAATTGTAAGTTCATATGATTTTTAATAAGACAATGTGTAATTTAATGTTACTGCGTTGATATTAAATGAGATGTAAGTTTATAGGTAAGTAATACATCACTATTACTTGTATTATGATATTTTATAAAAATATTGGAAATATGTTTGTGGATAATTACTTGATTGGTGAAATTGTTGGGAAAGAGAGAGAAATCCCGGTTGAACCTTCGGAAAGATTGGATGATACAGATGGTATGTAGCTAGGTCACATGTATAGTGCTGAGTGCACATCATGTGTACAAGAGAGCTACAATACATTATGATGTAGCTAGGTCGCATGGGTGATGCTATGTGTACATCATGTAGACAAGAGAGCTACGGGATATATGTAGCTAGGTCGCATGCGTGGTTCCAACTGAAGGACACCATGTAGACAAGAGAGCTACGAGATAAACTGGCTAGGTCACATGGGTGGTACTAAGTGTTCACCATGTGTACAAGAGAGCCGAACTATATGATGGGTGGAGCTATGTGCTGAAACCACCAAGTATCGAGGATTGATCCAAGTGTTCAACGGAGACTCTCTATGTATTGCTTTGTGAGTTTTGTGATGAATAAGTGCAGGAACTTGGTTATGTGAATGATGTGTTCATTAAGTGACCGGGATGTGGTAAGGTTATAAACAAGTAAGTTATACATGAGGATGATTTTATGGTGACCTTGTGATCATGGGCCTATACTTGTGATGTATGAAATGTGGTGAAAATGATTTGTGATATGTATGTTAAAATGAGGTTAATACAAAGAAAGTGTGAAAGAGTGAATTAGCAATAAAACTGTTTTGGACAGTAGCAGTAATGTGATTTTGAAAAATCACCAAAAATAGTATAAATTGAATCAGAGACTGAATGAGATATCAGATTAAATCTTAATGAGTCTATTTTCATATAAAAGAAACATACAAAGCAAAGGAGTTCTATATTTTGAGATATTTATGTTTTTGTAAGACTGATTCAGAATGATTAAGTGATCCCCTGTTCTGACTTTGGAAAATCACAACAATTTGGAGAAAAATAATTAGAGTCTCAAAATTATATTTTTAAAATCCATAATGAGTATATTTTCAAGATAAATTAACAAGAACATTATCCGAGTTCTGTACTGTGAGATAATTATTTTTTAGTGAAGAGAGGTCAGAACTGTCAGAAAGTGAAACAGGGGAAATTTTAATGAATAAACTGTACTAATTGGCTGAACGAAAAATTATGAAAATTTTATGGTGGAAAGATATTTGAGTCTAGTTTCAGAGGAAACTTACGGATCTTAATTTGGAGCTCTGTAACTCGAATTATAAATAATTAAGTGACTATGACTCGTGTGGACAGTTTGATGTGAACATTTATTAGTAAATTGTGAAATCGTACTTACAAGAATGCTATATACATTAAGGATGTGGAATGGAGAGGAGGAGGAGGAAAATAAATATATGTGGAATACATGGAAACTATGGTATATGAAATATTGATATAATGAAATAAATGATATGTGTTTATAAGAAAACAAAAGAGAATGTTATGTATCATGACATGTATATATATATATATATGACTAGTCTCAATGTAATGCTTGTTGGGTATGGAATTGAATTGAAATGTTTCAGAAAACATGTTATTCTGCATGATCCAATCGTGGTTTTTATAAAGATATGATCTAGCTTTAAATATGAATGCTTGATGATTAAGTGAAGATATTTGGTAAGATGATAATCTTGGTATAAATGTATAAGTGGTACTATAATAAACAAGGTAAAATGAGTATGAGAGACACATGTATGATGACATACAAATGCTATGTTTGTGGTTTAATTGAGGATGTTTAATCATTAAATAAATACCATGTTATATGCTTTTGATTTTGTATAAGTGTGTAAGAGATCAAGGTTGACCAAAGCTTGGAAAATAGCCTAGGTATATTCCACACAGGCAGAGACACGACCATGTGTCTCAGCCGTGTATGGAACACGACTTTGGGACACGGGCTTGTGGAGCCTTAAAGCATGAAATTTCCAAGATTTTCGTAAGTTCTCAGTTTAGTCCCAAACCCTTTCTAAAGTATGTTTTGGGCTCCGTAGACTCAAATAAGGGACTATGTGTAAGAGAATGAACGCTTTGAAATATGAATAAAATTTTATGGCTCGTATTTTAGTTTAATGTTTGTATGTTTGTCTAGTAATGCCTCGTACCTTAGCCCGGCCTCGGATACGGGTAAGGGGTGTTACACATAAAGAAATTTTAACATATAATTCATATATAAATATACCATGACCGATTAAATCATTCTCATATTCACAAATATAACCATCAATCATATTTATATATATATTCTTCTTTGATGCTAATGATTCACTTTAAAATCAATTCACCGATGAGTAAGTAATACGACCTGAACATTTTAAATGCATAGTACTTACTCGATGATGGTTTACTGCGAACATTCAATATCGTAATCTTACTTAACTTATCGGCATTAAGCCTGTTAGGTCATAGGACTTGAAACCAATTACCAAGACAAGCTCAAGGGAATTTAAACCCGGTATAATACCATTCGAAGCCTCACGGACTTTAGCCCGACATATTTCCAAAGACGTAGCTGCGGACCTTAAGTCCGGATATAATTCCAAAGACATAGCTGCGGACCCTAAGTCCGGATATAATTCCACACACATAGCTCATGGACCCTAAGTCCGGATATACATCATCGAATGTCATGCATACTTATTCGCAAGAAAATTCAATTCACATAACATCTCACAATCATAGTTCATTTATTCCATTCAATAATAGCATAACATGGGCACCATTCATATAACTTTTGGCTCAATAACATACATAAGAATATATGTCCATTTACTTTCCAAGCTTAACTTCTAATGTCTATTCGGCTTTAAGCCTTAAACATAAATTACTTGTCACTAACTATATTCAAATAGAATCAGTAGATCGCAGTACAGTTATCATACACATATCAAGACATTATCAATTACGTACTAAATCGACTATTCAAAACTTACCTCGGATATACTTGAACGGTTGCGAAAAGGCTACTCAATTACTTTCTTTTCCCTATCCAACTTCGACCCTCTTTGCTCTTGAGCTTGATTTAAGCCTATGGTAACCGAATGAAGTTTTCTCCCCTTTCCTCTCTTACATTTCTACCCAGAAGAACAAAGGTGAAGCTTTGTTTTCATCACCCATTTTCTTTTTATTAATTCATTACTAAATTAAAATTATAAAGCCATTATAGTTAAATAATACATATATTCCATATAACATATCATCATTGCCGGCCACTACCTAAATAAAATGAATATTTGACATGCAAGTCCATCCTCTTTGTCACATACATTAATAGGCCACTTAAGATTAACCTATCACATTTCAAAATTTTCTCACATAAGTCCTATTTAATAATTTCACATACAGTTGACCAAATTAAAACATGAAACTTTCACACGTGTATGTACACATACAGTAAGCATAGATTATAACGGTTAGTTATTTTTATGACTCGGTTTTATGGTCCCAAAACCACTTTCCGACTAGGGCCAAATTAGGGCTGTCACAACTCTCCCCACTTAAGGAATTTTCGTCCCCGAAAATCTTACCAGTGAATAGATTTGGGTATCGTTCTTTCATAGATTTCTCGATTTCCCATGTAGCTTCTTCGATCCCGTGTTTGAGCCATAATACCTTTACTAAAGGAACCTTTTTGTTTCGAAACTCTTTCACCTCGTGAGCTAGGATACGAATCGGTTCTTCTTCATAACTCAAATCAGATTGAATTTCAACCTCTGATGGGTTAATTATGTGCGATGGATTGGATCTATAATGTCGAAGCATCGAGACATGAAAAACGTTGTGAATCTTTTCAAGTTCGGGGTAAAATCAATCAGATGCGATCGGCCCAATTCGTTCGGATATCTCATACTACCGATGAACCTCGGACTCAATTTGCCTTTTCGGCTAAATCTGAGCACCTTTTTCCAAGGTGAAACTTTAGGAAATACTTTGTCTCCAACCTGATATTCAATGTCTTTTCGTTTTAAATCCGCATACGACTTCTGACGATCCGAAGCTGCTTTCATGGATTACTTTTACTTTTTGCTCAGCATCTTTAACCAAATCGACCCTGAAGATTTTATTTTCACTAAGCTCGGTCCAAAATAACGGTGTACGAAATTTACAACCATACAAAGCCTCATAAGGTGCCATCCTAATGCTTGATTGAAAACTATTGTTGTACGCGAATTCAATCAAAGGTAAATACCGCTCCCATGAACCACTAAACTCAAGGATGCAACATCTCAACATATCCTCGAGTATCAGAATTATCCGCTCTGATTGACCATCAGTCTGAGGATGAAAAGCGGCGCTAAAATGCAACTTGGTACCCAATGCTTCTTGCAATTTCTTCCAAAATTGCGATGTGAATCTCGGATCTCTATCCGACACAATAGAAATAGGTACCCCGTGTAACCTTACAATCTGAGAAACGTACAATTTAGCTAGTTTGTCCAATGAATAATCCGTACGTACGAAAATAAAATGAGCCGACTTAGTCAGTCTATCAACAACAACCCAAATCGCATATTTCTTACTTGACGACAATGGCAACCCAGATACAAAATCCATCGTGACTCGATCCCATTTCCATTCGGGTATCATGATCGGTTGAAGTAACCCTGAAGGCACTTGATGTTTCGCTTTCACTTGTTGACATATCAAACACTTCGAAACAAAATCAGAAATGTCTCGTTTCATACCGGGCCACCAAAATTGACGTTTCAGATTGTTGTACATTTTTGTACTCCCCGGGTGAATTGACATTCGGCTACTATGAGCCTCATTCAAAATTACCGAAATAAGTTCTGAATTTCTTGGAACACAAAATCGAATTTTGAACCTCAAACAATTGTCGTCATCATTTTGAAATTCTGATTCCAAATTTGAAACACATTCAGCTCGATTAGCAACCAATTTATCATCGACTTTCTGAGCTTCACGTATTTGATGAATCAATAATGGTTTGGCCCTTAATTCTGCTACTAACACATTATCAGATGAAACAGACAGGTGTACATTCATCACTCATAAAGCAAACAGTGATTTACGACTTAAAGCATCAGTAACCACGTTAGCCTTTCCTGGGTGATAGTCGATACAAGCTCATAATATTTCAACAACTCAAGCCAACGTCTTTGTCGCAGATTCAAATCTCTTTGAGTCATCAAATATTTGAGGCTTTTGTGATCCAAATATACATGGCACCTCTCTCCAAACAAGTAGAGTCGCCATATTTTCAAAGCGAATACGATGGCAGCTAATTCAAGATCATGGGTCAGATAGTTTTTCTCATGCGGCTTCAATTGCCTCGATGCGTAAGCTACAACTCGACCTTCTTGCATCAACAGACAACCCAGCCCAAGTAAGGATGCATCACTGTAAATGACAAACTCTTTACCGGATTCGGGCAGCACTAGTAATTGGAGCTTCATCAAATCGTTTTCAACCGATCGAAGCTCTTCTGACATTTTTCTGACCATTCAAACTTAACATCTTTTTGCAGTAGCTTCATCATTGGTGTGGCTATCATCGAAAAACCCTTTACAAACCGTCTGTAGTAACCGGTAAGTCCTAAAAAGCTCCGAACTCTAGTAACATTTCTTAGAGGCTTCCAGTTAAGTACGGTCGAAATTTTGCTCAGATCAACTCGAATACCCGATGCGGATACCACATGACCCAAAAACCTAACTTCTCTCAACCAGAACTCACATTTACTGAATTTAGCATATAACTGCTTATCCCATAAAATCTGCAACACTAATCTCAGGTGCTCGGCGTGTTCAGTTTCATCACATGAATAAATTAAGATGTCATCTATAAACACAACTACAAACCAATCCAAACACTGTCTGAAAATTCAGTTCATCAAATCCATAAATATTGCAGGGGCATTAGTGAGCCCAAACGACATCACTAAGAACTCGTAGTGACCGTATCTCATTTTGAAAGCAGTTTTAGGTATATCTGAGTCTCGAACTCGCAACTGATAATAACCTGATCTCAAATCTATTTTTGAAAACACTGAGACTCCCTTCAGTTGATCAAACAAATCATCAATACACGGTAACAGATATTTATTCTTTATTGTCACTTTATTCAACTGACGATAGTCGATGCACAACCTCATGGTTCCGTCCTTCTTTTTCACAAACAACACTGGTGCACCCCAAGGTGAGAAACTCGGTCTAACGAAACCTCTATTCGTTAACTCTTGCAACTGAGCTTTCAATTCCTTTAATTCAGTTGGTGCTATATGATACGGAGCTATCGAAATCGGTGTAGTCCCAGGTACAAGTTCAATGCCAAACTCTACTTCCCGATCAGGTGGTAACCCCGGTAATTCTTCGGGAAAAACATCCGGATATTCACAAACCACTGGCATTGATTCAAGCTTCTTTTCTGATTCATTACTATCAAGTACGTATGCAAGATATGCTTCACACCCCTTTCTCAAATATTTTTGAGCTAACATCGGGGATATTATTATTGCTAGCAATCCGTTCCAATCAGTAGACTCAACTCGGATTATCTCATTATTTGCACATCTCAAATCAATGGTTTTACTTTTGCAATTCACAACTGCATCATGTACGGTCAACCAATCCATACCGAGGATAACATCAAATTCATCAAATGGTAAAAGCATCAAATTGGCCGAAAAGCAGTAATCTCGGACTACTAGAGGGCATTTCTTACACACCTTATCAACAAGAACATAACGACCCAAGGGATTCGACACTCGAATAACAAACTCAGTAGAGTCAACAGATAAAGTCTTACCGGATGCTAAAGTCTCACATACATATGAATGAGTAGAACCAGGGTCAATCAAAGCAATCACATCAGTATCAAAAAGAGTAAAAGTACCGGTAATAACATCTGGTGATGAAGCATCCTTGCAAGCGCGTATAGCATAAGCTCTAGCAGGAGCATGAGCCTCGGATCTGGTTGTAACATCTCTAGACCCTCTCTGACCGCCGCTAGCATTCCCCGTATTCCTAGGTGGTCTACCTTGTGCTGCAGTATTACTCGGTTTCCCACTCTGATTCACATTTTGTTATGATAATCTCGGGCAATTTTTGATAAAGTGGTCGGTTGACCCGCATTTATAACAGGAGCGATCATGAAATCTACAACTCCTCGAATGCCATTTACCACAATACTTGCACTCGGTTCTGTCCCGATGTTCGTTTCCAACACTGGCAACTGAAATGGCTCGTGTACTCATAGGGGGTCGATCGTGGTCTCGTCTGGAAAAACCCAAAATATTCTTTGATTGGCCTGAATCATCTCGAAATTTCTTCGATGATTGCTGAAAAGACTTTCCTGAAGATCTTTTACGAAATTCTCTAGCTTCGACATCACCTTTCTTTTTTTTCTTTACTAAGTTCTTTGGCTTTGCAAGCTCGTTCAACAAGTACTACGAACTCTCGTATTTCAAGAATGCCAACAAACATCTTTATATCTTCATTCAACCTATAACACCCCTTACCCGTTACCGTCGCCGGAACAGGATACAAGGTATTACCAGAACATAACACATACCATTAAACATAACCGAAATATAAATATGTCATCCAATTTGATAGTGCATCGTATAATATATGTCTTGAACAATATTAGCCAACTTTAATGGCTTGTACAAATTAGCTGGTCGAGTACTGTAACTAATATTTTAAACCTAGACAAATAAGACACGTAACAAAATAATTAAGCCTACTATACATGCCATAATTCAAAACGTTTAGTTCAAATACCCTAAAGTATGATAGTGCGGGTAGATCTTCACGATCCTTAACTCCTAAGCAAGCCGGAGGACACTATAAGACAAAAGAGAGAAACAAAGTAAGCTTATAGCTTAGTAAGTAAGTATGTAAATACTAATTAAAAAAATCTAACATGTTTACACAACAATTCAAGTATATCTACTTTAACTTCACTATTCATTCCACTTTGATTAAGCTGTCTCTGTTGCGTCATATTCACTAAATAAATCATAACTCAAGTTACAAAACTCGAAATTCAAATCCGTAAAATTTCCATGAATCTAGACTCATAAAGCTTTTTACTAATTTTTTTCTATAATTTTTGGTTCAGCCGATTAGTACAGTTTATTAGTTAAAGTTTCCCCTGTTACACAGCTCGACTGATCTGACCTCTGTTCACTTCGAATTGAATTTATCTCAGTACACAATTCAAACAACCCTGAAGTCTGTTTCATTTAAAACTAGTCTCAATAAGGAATTTAGGCATGCGAACTATATTTCTTAATTTTCTTTGTACAATTTTTAATGATTTTTCAAAGTTGGAACAGGGGATCACGTATTCAGCCTGAGCAAGTCACATACAATTGTAAATATCTCAAAATATAGAATTCCTTTGCTTGCTCTGTTTCTTTTATATGAAAGTAGACTCATTAAACTTTAATTTCACATCTCATTCAACCTCTAATTATATTCCTCCTATTTTTGGTGATTTTTCAAAATCACATCACTGCTACCATCTAAAAACAGTTTTAATGCTAATTTCACTCTTTCACACATTCTTTATGCTAACCTCATTTTATCTTATATATGTATATACCACAAATCATTTTCACCACATTTCATTCACCATAAGTGTAGGTCCAAACCACAATATCACCACAAAACCATCCCGTTGAACAATTCGGATCAATCCTCGATATTTAATGGTTTCAAACACACCCCACCATCATATCTCATTTAATTCGCTCTCTTGTACACATGGTGAACACTTAGTACCACTCATGCGACCTAGCCGATTTATCTCGTAGCTCTCTTGTCTACATGGTGTCCTTCACTTGGAATCACTCATGCGACCTAGCTACATTTATCTCTCACGTAGCTCTCTTGTCTACATGGTGTCCTTCACTTGGAATCACGCATGCGACCTAGCTACATTTATCTTTCACGTAGCTCTCTTGTCTACATGGGATACATCTCGTATCACACATGTGACCTAGCTACTACTGAGGTGTCTCAGTAGCTTTCTTGTACACATGATGTGCACTCAGCATCATACATGTGACCTAGCTACGCCCTCTATTTCATTCGATCTCTCAATGTTCAACCGGATCTCTCTCTATATTTATTTCCATTCTTCCAATAGTCGATTTATATTTTAACATCAGCTAGTATATTTATATAATAGGCTGAAATATAAGAATGTACATGAAATTATTGTAATATTTACATACAAACTTACCTTGGTGCAAAATGTGGAAATTTTGCAATTTAGTCCAAAACTTTTTCCTTCCCCCGTTCGAGATCAATTCCGCGTCTTTCTTGATCTATAATAACACATTTAGCTCATTTAATACTCATACTATTTATTTCAATCCAAAAATCACATCATGGAAAAATTACATTTTTGCCCCCTAACTTTTACAAAATTACAATTTTGCCCCTAGGCTCGGGAATTTAATTTCAGCCCTTATTCTTATATTTTATGATATGCTGAACATTTTTCTCTTCTACAACAACATCAAATTCTCACTCTATCATATAGTTATGAACAATAGGTATTTTTACCGATTATGCCGTTTTACTCGTTTTCACTTAAAACCGAGTAGCACAAGTTATTTAACATAATTTAAAACCTCATATTCTATCATAAAACATCAAAATACACAAATTTCACCTATGGGTATTTTTCCAAATATGAACCCTAGGTTAAATTATTACTAGCATAAGCTTAATCGAGCTTCCGGGATTCCAAAAACGTAAAGAACATTAAAAACGGGGCTTGGAATCACTTACTATGGAGCTTGAAAATTGAAGAAACCCTAGATATGGAGAGAGGGAGAATTCGGCAGCAACTAAGGAGGATGATGATCAATTTTGTGTTATTTTTCCCATTTTATTTCATTTAATATCCAAATGACCAAAATGCCCTCCTTACTAAACTTTCAAAATTCCTTCCATGTCCTAATTTTGTCCATGAACTTAAAATTGGTCAAATTTCTATTTAAGACCTCCTAATTAATATTCCAAAACAATTTCATACTAAAACTTTCGGGATGCAAATTTTGCAACTTATTCGATTTAGTCCCTACTTTCAATTTAAGCACTTTAGGCATAAAATTTCATCACGAAATTTTCACGAATCATGCAATCATATCATAAACCCCAAAATAATTATAAAACAATTATTTCTATCTCGGATTTGTGGTCACGAAACCACTATTCGATTAGGCCCTAATTCGGGTTGTCACAATTCTCCCCCTTTGAGATTTTCGTCCCAAAAATCTTACCGTAAAGAGGTTTGGGTATTGTTTCCTCATAGCTTCCTTAGGTTCCCACGTAGCCTCTTCTATCCCATGTCCGTGCCACAATACTTTCACTAAGGCTATACTTTTATTTCTTAACTGCTTAACTTCTCGAGCCAAAATCTTTATTGGTTCCTCCTCATAGGTCATATCCGATCGAATCTCAATTTCGTTGGGAAATCACATGTGAAGGATCGAACGATAACGTCGCAACATTGATACATGAAACACGTTATGAATTCTTTCTAACTCTGCCGGTAAGGCCAACCGATATGCCACTGGTCCAATTCTCTCGATAATCTCAGACGGCCCAATAAAACGCGACTCAACTTGCCTTTTCGACTAAATCTCGAATCTTTTCCATGGTGACACCTTCAAGAACACTTTATCACCCACCGAAATTCAATCTCTTTTCTTTTTAAATCGCATATGACTTTTGTCGATCTGAAGCAGCTTTCAAGCAATCCCAATTACTTTTATTTTCTCTTGGTTTCTTTAACTAGATCAACTCCGTGAATCTGCTTTCTCACTAAGCTCGGTCCAATATAAAGGAGTCCGACACTTACGACCATACAAGGCTTCGTACGGTGCCATTTGTATACTTGATTGATAACTGTTATTATAGGCAAACTCAATCAAAGATAGATATTTCTCCCAACTACCTCCAAATTCTAAAACACAGCATCTAAGCATATCTTCGAGTACCTGGATTACTCTTTCCATTTGACCATCTGTTTGTGGATGAAATGCGGTACTAAAGTTCAATTTTGTACCCAAAGCTTCTTGTAACTTTTTCCAAAATCTCGAGGTAAATCTTGGATCTCTATCTGATATTATAGATATAGGTACTCCGTGCAACTTCACAATTTCAGCAATATATAATTCGGCTAATTTATCAAGTGAGTAATCGGTACGTACTGGTATAAAGTGGGCTGACTTTGTTAATCTATCAACCACTACCCAAACAGCATCCTTCTTTTTAGGAGTTAAAGGCAAACCGGTTACAAAATCCATGGTAATCTTGTCCCATTTCCACTCAGGCACCATTACCGGTTGATGTAACACCCCGAACCCGAGACCGTCGCCGGAGTCGAACGCGAGGTGTTAACAGACTTCAACCCACTTATTGACAATTTTCAGACAAGCTGCCAATCTGAGTACTAGTCGCTCTAAAATTCATAACTTGAGTTTTACAACTCGAAAATCAGTTCCGTAAATTTTTCCTGAAACTAGACTCATATGTCCATCTACATATTTTTTCTAGAATTTTGGTCGAGCCAATTAGTACAGTTTATTAGTTAAAGTCTCGCCTGTTGTAGGGATCGACTACACTGACCTTTGTGCGTTACGAATTGGATATCTCCTGTACAGGGCTTCAATACTAATGCCGTTTGTTTCTATAGAAACTAGACTCAGAGAGGAATCTACACATATATGGAATGACTCCTAATTATCTCTGGTTAATTTACAATGATTTTCCAAAGTTGGAACAGGGGATCCAGAAACCGTTCTGGCCCTATTTCACAAGAACTTTAAAATCTGTTAACTTATAACTCATATGACCATTTCGTTTCTTCCATATGAAAGTAGATTCATCAAGGTACACTTACATAATTTATTTGCTATTTAATACCATTCCTACTATTTTTAGTGATTTTTCACATCCACGTCACTGCTGCTGTCAGCATCTGCCTTTAGTAGGCTTTACCTATTTCATACTTTCCATGATTCAATTGGCCCTTTTTACATACATAGCACAAAGCGTGATCATGATTAACCATTCCAATGGCTAATCGTTTCAAAATAATTCCATACCTCATAAGGGTCAACATACAAACGATTATAGTTCTATGCTAAAAACGTATATAAGCCATTTTCGCATGGCTATCCAAGTTTACACAAACCGGAAGGTACATGACCTTCAACAAAGGATGGTCCTATACATGCCATTTCAAAGTTCAACCAAAATTTGTACCAAAATGGGGCTTCGATAGTGTGGATGACTTCGACTTTTTTGATCCCGAATCCGATCGCTAACGAGCAAAATCTATAAAACAGATAGCCAAAGCAACGGGGTAAGCATTTTTTTATGCTTAGTAAGTCTCAAGCAATAAAATCAGCTTTAACTAAAGCATTACATTCACATAGCCAAATGAATCATTTCATTAATACACATTCACATAATCATACTTACTTCACACTTCATCATTATACACTTTCACAAGATATCAACCAATTCAATAGCTGAAAACTCGTTAGTCGATTAAGCGAATGTTACTCAAACATATCGACTTTTCCAATGCACATATAAACATACCTTATTCTTTGGGCTTTTCGAGCGTACTAATTAAATTTATTACAGCAACCAACGCTCACCTCCAGCCCAAGCTTTTTCGGAATACAACCGGATATAACCACATGCACGAATGCCTTCGAGTCTTAGCCCGGATAGAACGACTTGCACAAAAACCTTCGGGTATTAGCCCGGATTTAACAACTTGCACGAATGCCTTCAGGTCTTAGCCCGGATGTAGTCGCTAGCACAATTGCCTTCGGGTCTTAACCCGGATATAATTACTAGCATAAATGTCTTTGGGACTTAGCCCGAATATCATTCAATTGCTCATGCACACATATACATCAATAATCATTACACATCCATATTTCATTTTCGTTACTAAGGCTCAAACACAAACATATCACTAGCATAATCGCCTTCGGGACTTAGCCCGGGTATCATTCAAATACTCATACACACATAAATCAATAATCATTACACATCCATATTTCATTTCACATAATTCGAGTAGGGTCATTTCTTGAGGACTTACCTCGGATGTCGCTCGACGGCTTCAACGGCTATTCGACCACTTTTTCCTTCCCTTTATCGGATTTAGCTCCCCTTTGCTCTTGAGCTTAACGAATACAAGTAGAAGTATTCAATATTTTTATCAATAAGGTTTACTTGTCAATCACATCCGGCATCTCATATCATCTCGCTTTATTATAATTTATCATTCAACCTTTAAACCAAAACGCCATTATATGACCACATATACATACATCCATATATTTAAGCTCAAGAATTTTAATATAACATCAAGTGCTCAAATTACTCATGTGGCTGATTATACATGGTCATAATACACAAAAATCAAAAATAAATTCCAAGACTTTCACATCATATATGTACTAAGCCGAATACGTTGGCCAAGTTCACATACATTCTTCAACAATTCCTTCTTTAAACAAACACATCTAAGCCTTCCTTTCATATTATCAACTCCAACCATATACATTATTCAAGTATAACATTTTCATATTCGCAATAGTATTACACATAATAGCCGATTCTTCTTACTTTGTATTTATGCATCTACTTGATCATTCGCTTAGTTCAAGCACCCATACACCAAGATTCATCAAGTTTAGCATGAAACATAACCTTAATCCTCAATAACCATTATGGCCGAAAGTTCTAGTCACCCCAAAATCACAATTTCTAACATGGGTCACCTAAAAAAAATACTTGGTAACTAGCTCAATTTCATCTAAAATTTCAAGGATTCATATGAATTTCTCACCTTATTTATGGCTTAGAAACCAAATGGTTGCTCTCTTTTTCTCCCTTAGAATCGGCCAAGAAGAATCAAGAACAAAGACTTGTTTCTTTCACCCATTTCTAATTATTCCTTAAATCATAAAGGCAACAACCATTTCCCCTAAACATCTTCCATGGCTGAACACTTGTATTACTACCACCTTCAAAATTTTTGACATGAGCAAGTAAAGGACTTAGTAACTAGCTTCATATATGCAAAGATTTCAAAGACTAACATGGATTCCATACCTTAGTTCAAGCTCAAGTGACCGAATGCTAACTCTTCCCTTTTCTTCTTGAAGGATCGACTAAGCTAGGAGGAAGATGAACCAAACTTTTTTTTTTCTTTGCTCAATACACGGCAATGGGGAGGGGGCAACCACACATACCCATTTTTTTTTTCTTTTCTTCCTACTAACACCAATATAATAACCATTCTAACATCAACCATTAGCAAAACATGTTGGAAACATGTTCCCTTTGCCCATAATTTGTCATGGCCGGCCACTAACCTTAGGAAATGGGATAATTGACATGCTACTCCATTTATTTCACTTCATGCATTATTAGGCCACTTAAAATTCACCTATCACATTTTCAAGTCCTAACACATGGGTCCTTTCTTATAAATTAGCACCTAATTAATAAAAATCAAGACACGAAATATTTACGCATACAAATTCCACATACAATAAGCACGAAATATAACACCTAATTATTCTTGTGACTCGATTTTGTGGTCTCAAACCACTCTCCGACTAGGGTCACATTAGGGTGTCACAACTCTCCCCACTTAAGAGATTTTGTCCCGAAAATCTTACCGGTAAAGAGGTTTGGGTATCGTTCTTTCATAGAGTTCTCGGGTTCCCAAGTAGCTTCTTCTATCCCGTGTTTGAGCCATAACACTTTTACTAACGGAACCCTTTTGTTTCGCAACTCCTTCACTTCACGAGCTAGGATACGAATCGGTTCTTCTTCATAACTCATATCGGCTTGAATTTCAACCTCGATGGACTAATCACGTGCGATGGATCGATCTATAGCGTCAAGCATCGAAACATGAAAGACATCGTGAATCTTTTCGAGTTCGGGGGCAAAATCGACGATATGCCATCGACCGACTCGTTCGGATATCTCATATGGCCCAATGAACCTCGGCTCAACTTGCCCTTACTACCGAATCGAGTATCTTTTTCCAAGGTGAAACCTTGAGAAACACTTTATCTCCCACCGATGCTCGATGTCTTTACGCTTCAGATCCGCGTGCACGACTTCGACGATCGGAAGCTATCTTCGACTTTCACGGATTACTTTCACTTTCTGCTCAAATCTCTAATCAAATCCACCCGAAAATTTTGCTTTCACCGAGCTCAGTCCAAAACAATGGTGTACGGCATTTACGAATCGCACAAAGCCTCGTAGGGTGCCATCTTAATACTTGATTGAAAGTCGTTGTTGTAAGCGAATTCAATCAACGGCAAATACCGCTCCCATGAACCACTCGAACTCGAGGATGCAACATCTCAACATATCCTCAAGTATCTAAATTATCCGCCGGATTGACCATCGGTTTGAGGGTGAAAGGCGGTCTGAAATGCAACTTGGTACCCAAAGCTTCTTGCAACATTTTCCAAAATCGCGAGGTAAATCTCGGATCTCTATCCGACACGATGGAAATAGGCACCCGTGCAATCTCACAATCTGAAACGTCAGCCGGCTAGTTTGTCCATTGAAAAGTCCGTGCGTCACGGGGACAAAGTGAGCCGACTTAGTCAATCTATCTACAACGACCCAAATCGCATCCTTCTTACTCACCGACAATGGCGGTCCGGATCACGAAGTCCATTGTGACTCGATCCCATTTCCACTCGGGTATCGTGATCGGTTGAAGTAATCCTCAAGGCACTTGATGTTCCGCTTTCACTTGTTGACATATTAAACACCTCAAACAAAGTCGAGATGTCTCGCTTCATACCATGCCACCAAACCGACGTTTCAAATCGTTGTACATCTTCGTACTCCTCGGTGGATCGCCATTCGGCTACAATGGGCTTCGCTCAAGATATCGAAATAAGTTCCGAATTCTTTGGAACACACAGACGACTCCTGAACCTCAAACAATCGTCATCATCGATCTAAAACTCCGATTCCTTGTTCGGAACACACTTGGCCCGTTTTGCAACCAACTCATCGTCGACCTTCTGAGCTTCACAAATTTGATGCATCAATAATGGTTTGGCTTTCAATTCAGCTACTAACACGTTGTCGGATCGAACGGACATGTGCACATTCATCGCTCATAAAGCGAATAATGATTTACGACTCAAGGCATCCGCAACCACATTAGCCTTTCCCGGGTGATAGTCAATGACCAGCTCATAATCCTTTAACAGCCGAGCCAACGCCTTTGTCGCAGATTTAAGTCTCTTTGAGTCATCAAATATTTGAGACTTTGTGATCCGAATACACATGGCACTTCTCACCAAATAAGTAATGTCGCCATATCTTTAAGGCGAATACGATGGCGACCAATTCGAGATCATGGGTCGGATAATTTTTCTCATGTGGCTTTAATTGTCTCGACGATAGGCCACAACTCGACCTTCTTGCATCAATACGCAACCTAACCCAAGTAGGGAGGCGTCACTATAGATGACAAACTCTTTGCCGATTCGGGCAGTACTAGTCTTGGAGCTTCCGTCAAATGAGTTTTCAATTGGTCAAAACTTTTCGACACTTTTCCGTCCATTCAAACTTGACATCTTTCTCAGCGGTTTCACATGGGTGTGGCTATCATCGAGAATCCTTTACAAACCGTCGGTAGTAACCGCAAGTCCCAAAAAGTCTCGAACCTCAAGAATATTTCTTGGAGGTTTCAGCTTGAGTATGGCTGAAATTTTGCTTGGGTCGACTCGAATACCCGATCACGAGATACCACGTGACCCAAGAAGCTAACCTCTCTAACCGAACTCACACTTGCTAAACTTAGCATATAACCGCTTATCCCGTAAAATTTGCAACACTAATCTCGGTGCTCCGCATGTTCGGTCTCATCTCTTGAATAGACCAAGATGTCGTCGATGAACACAACTACGAACCGATCCAAATATGGTCTGAAGATCCGATTCATCAAATCCATAAATACCGCAGGGGCATTAGTAAGCCCAAACGGCATCACTAGGAACTCGTAGTGACCATAACTCGTTCTGAAGGCAGTCTTGGGTACGTCCGAATCTCGAATTCGCAATTGATAATAGCCCGATCTCAAATCTATTTTCGAGAACACCGAGGTTCTTCAGTTGATCGAACAAATCGTCGATACGTGTAACGGATATTTGTTCTTTATCGCCGCTTTATTAAGTCGACAATAGTCGATGCACGCCTCATGGTTCCATCCTTCTTTTCACAAACAACACCGGCGCACCCCAAAGGCGAAAAACTCAGGCGAGCAAAACCTCATCCACCAATTCTTGCAACCGAGCTTTCAACTCCTTTAATTCCGTTGGTGCCATACGATACGGAGCTATCGAAATTGGAGTGGTATCAGGTACCAATTCGATGCCAAACTCTATTTCCCGAACAGGTGGTAAACCCGGCAATTCTTCAGGGAAAACATCCGGGTATTCACAAACCACTAGCACTGATTCGGGTTTCTTTTCTGACTCCTTGTCATCGAGCACATACGCAAGGTACGCTTTGCACCCTTTTCTTACATATTTCCGGGCCAACATTGCTGATATTACAGCTGGCAACCCCTTTAAGTCCGTAAACTCAACCCGAATTATCTCGTTATTCGCAAGACCTCAAATCGATAGTCTTGCTTTTGCAATTTACAACCGCATCGTGCATGGTCAACCAATCCAAACCAAGAATAACGTCGAATTCATCGAACGGCAAAAGCATCAAGTCCGCCGGAAAACAAGAACCTCGAAATACTAGGGGACTTTTATTGCACACTTTGTTGACAAGCACGTAATGACCCAAGGGTTTGACACCCGAATTACAAACTCAGTAGACTCAATAGGCAAAGTCTTACTGGATGCTAAGGTTTCACATATATAAGAATGAGTAGAACCAGGGTCAATCAAAGCAATCACATTAGTATCGAAAAGAGTGAAAGTACCGATAATAACATCTGGTGAGGCAGCATCCTCGCATGCGCGTATGGCATAAGTCCTAGCAGGAGCACGAGCCTCAGATCTGATGATAGCATCTCTAGATCCTCTCTGACCGCCACTAACATTCCCCATATTTCTAGGTGGCCTACTTCGAGCAAAGGTAGCACCGGGTTTCCACTTTGACTTACATTTTGTTCGAGCAACCTCGGGCAATCCTTGATAAAGTGGTCGGCCGATCCACACTTATAGCGAGCGATCACGGAACCTACAACTCCCGAATGCCATTTGCCACAATGCGACACTCCGCTCTCTCTCGTGATCATTTCCACCATCGGCGATCGAAGTGACTCGTGTGGTCATAGGGGTCGATCGCGATCTCGTCTAGAAAAGCCCGGCGCCTCTAGACCGGCTCACATCATCTCGAAATCTCTTCGATGCTGTTGAAGAGACTTTCCGAGGACCTTTTCGAAATTCTCCGGTTCCCACATCAACTTTTTGTTTCTCCTTTCTAAGCTCTTCTTTTTACAAGCTCGCTCAACAAGTACTACGAACTCTCGTATTTCGAGAATGCCAACGAACATCCTTATATTATCATTCAGCCCATCCTCGAAGCGTTTACATAATAGCTTCGGACGAAATGCATTCTCGCTGCATCGATCGAGCTTCACAAATTTTCGTTCGTAGTCAGAATCGACATAGAGCCTTGCTTAAGATCAAGAAATTCCTTCGCTTTTGGTCGATGAATCTCGATCGATATACTTTTTTCGAACTCGGTTTGAAAAATTCCCAAGTCACTTGCTCTCTAGGCACCACGTAGTCGAGTACTCCACCAATAGTAGGCGAATCGCGTAGCAAGGAGATGGTACACTTTAAGCACTCATCGGTGTACAAGATAGCTCATCAAGCACCCTTGATAGTGTTGTCCAACCAAAATTCAGCTTGCTCGGCATCATCACTATCCGTAGCTTTAAATTCAGTAGCCCCATGTTTTCGGATTCTATCAACTGGGGCTTATTCGACCTTATTTGGTCAATTACCGAGGCATTGTAGGTGCGGTGTGTTTTGTTGGGAATGGAGGTTGTGGAACAGTAGTATTAGTTCGAATGTATTGGTTGAACCAATCATTCATCACGCTATAAAAGGCTTGTCTAGCCTCGTCATTCGGATTGTTAGCAACAGGTTGAGAGTCCGCCGGCGCTGTCCCTTGTCAGGAGCAGCGCCACACTCTCCACATCATCAGCTATCGCTTCGGTTGGGATCGGGATCCATTACTATAAATAAACACAAGTTCAAACGTCAAATCACCACACTATCATATAATCACATAAAATGGCATGTATAGCTAGACCCAAACGCATTACGGTAGTCCTAGAATCGACTAAACCGTAGCTCGATACCAATAAAATTGTAACACCCCGAACCCGAGACCGTCGCCGGAGTCGAACGCGAGGTGTTAACAGACTTCAACCCACTTATTGACAATTTTCAGACAAGCTGCCAATCTGAGTACTAGTCGCTCTAAAATTCATAACTTGAGTTTTACAACTCGAAAATCAGTTCCGTAAATTTTTCCTGAAACTAGACTCATATGTCCATCTACATATTTTTTTCTAGAATTTTTGGTCGAGCCAATTAGTACAGTTTATTAGTTAAAGTCTCGCCTGTTGTAGGGATCGACTACACTGACCTTTGTGCGTTACGAATTGGATATCTCCTGTACAGGGCTTCAATACTAATGCCGTTTGTTTCTATAGAAACTAGACTCAGAGAGGAATCTACACATATATGGAATGACTCCTAATTATCTCTGGTTAATTTACAATGATTTTCCAAAGTTGGAACAGGGGATCCAGAAACCGTTCTGGCCCTATTTCACAAGAACTTTAAAATCTGTTAACTTATAACTCATATGACCATTTCGTTTCTTCCATATGAAAGTAGATTCATCAAGGTACACTTACATAATTTATTTGCTATTTAATACCATTCCTACTATTTTTAGTGATTTTCACATCCACGTCACTGCTGCTGTCAGCATCTGCCTTTAGTAGGCTTTACCTATTTCATACTTTCCATGATTCAATTGGCCCTTTTTACATACATAGCACAAAGCGTGATCATGATTAACCATTCCAATGGCTAATCGTTTCAAAATAATTCCATACCTCATAAGGGTCAACATACAAACGATTATAGTTCTATGCTAAAACGATATAAGCCATTTTCGCATGGCTATCCAAGTTTACACAAACCGAAGGTACATGACCTTCAACAAAGGATGGTCCTATACATGCCATTTCAAAGTTCAACCAAAATTTGTACCAAAATGGGGCTTCGATAGTGTGGATGACTTGACTTTTTGATCCCGAATCCGATCGCTAACGAGCAAAATCTATAAAACAGATAGCCAAAGCAACGGGGTAAGCATGTTTTTATGCTTAGTAAGTCTCAAGCAATAAAATCAGCTTTAACTAAAGCATTACATTCACATAGCCAAATGAATCATTTCATTAATACACATTCACATAATCATACTTACTTCACACTTCATCATTATACACTTTCACAAGATATCAACCAATTCAATAGCTGAAAACTCGTTAGTCGATTAAGCGAATGTTACTCAAACATATCGACTTTTCCAATGCACATATAAACATACCTTATTCTTTGGGCTTTTCGAGCGTACTAATTAAATTTATTACAGCAACCAACGCCACCTCCAGCCCAAGCTTTTTCGAATACAACCGGATATAACCACATGCACGAATGCCTTGAGTCTTAGCCCGATAGAACGACTTGCACAAAACCTTCGGTATTAGCCCGGATTTAACAACTTGCACGAATGCCTTCGTGTCTTAGCCCGGATGTAGTCGCTAGCACAATTGCCTTGGGTCTTAACCGGATATAATTACTAGCATAAATGTCTTTGGGACTTAGCCCGAATATCATTCAATTGCTCATGCACACATATACATCAATAATCATTACACATCCATATTTCATTTTCGTTACTAAGGCTCAAACACAAACATATCACTAGCATAATCGCCTTGGGACTTAGCCCGGTATCATTCAAATACTCATACACACATAAATCAATAATCATTACACATCCATATTTCATTTCACATAATTCGAGTAGGGTCATTTCTTGAGGACTTACCTCGGATGTCGCTCGACGGCTTCAACGGCTATTCGACCACTTTTTCCTTCCCTTTATCGGATTTAGCTCCCTTTGCTCTTGAGCTTAACGAATACAAGTAGAAGTATTCAATATTTTTATCAATAAGGTTTACTTGTCAATCACATCCGCATCTCATATCATCTCGCTTTATTATAATTTATCATTCAACCTTTAAACCAAAACGCCATTATATGACCACATATACATACATCCATATATTTAAGCTCAAGAATTTTAATATAACATCAAGTGCTCAAATTACTCATGTGGCTGATTATACATGGTCATAATACACAAAAATCAAAAATAAATTCCAAGACTTTCACATCATATATGTACTAAGCGAATACGTTGGCCAAGTTCACATACATTCTTCAACAATTCCTTCTTTAAACAAACACATCTAAGCCTTCCTTTCATATTATCAACTCCAACCATATACATTATTCAAGTATAACATTTTCATATTCGCAATAGTATTACACATAATAGCCGATTCTTCTTACTTTGTATTTATGCATCTACTTGATCATTCGTTTAGTTCAAGCACCCATACACCAAGATTCATCAAGTTTAGCATGAAACATAACCTTAATCCTCAATAACCATTATGGCCGAAAGTTCTAGTCACCCCAAAATCACAATTTCTAACATGGGTCACCTAAAAAAAATACTTGGTAACTAGCTCAATTTCATCTAAAATTTCAAGGATTCATATGAATTTCTCACCTTATTTATGGCTTAGAAACCAAATGGTTGCTCTCTTTTCTCCCTTAGAATCGGCCAAGAAGAATCAAGAACAAAGACTTGTTTCTTTCACCCATTTCTAATTATTCCTTAAATCATAAAGGCAACAACCATTTCCCTAAACATCTTCCATGGTGAACACTTGTATTACTACCACCTTCAAAATTTTTGACATGAGCAAGTAAAGGACTTAGTAACTAGCTTCATATATGCAAAGATTTCAAAGACTAACATGGATTCCATACCTTAGTTCAAGCTCAAGTGACCGAATGCTAACTCTTCCCTTTTCTTCTTGAAGGATCGACTAAGCTAGGAGGAAGATGAACCAAACTTTTTTTTTTTTGCTCAATACACGGCAATGGGGAGGGGCAACCACACATACCCATTTTTTTTCTTTTCTTCCTACTAACACCAATATAATAACCATTCTAACATCAACCATTAGCAAAACATGTTGGAAACATGTTCCCTTTGCCCATAATTTGTCATGGCCGGCCACTAACCTTAGGAAATGGGATAATTGACATGCTACTCCATTTATTTCACTTCATGCATTATTAGGCCACTTAAAAATTCACCTATCACATTTTCAAGTCCTAACACATGGGTCCTTTCTTATAAATTAGCACCTAATTAATAAAAATCAAGACACGAAATATTTACGCATACAAATTCCACATACAATAAGCACAGAATATAACACCTAATTATTCTTGTGACTCGATTTTGTGGTCTCGAAACCACTCTCCGACTAGGGTCACATTAGGGGTGTCACAGTTGAAGTAATCCTGAAGGCACTTGATGTTCAGCTTTTACTTGTTGATAGATCAAACACTTGGTTACAAATTGAAATGTCCCTTTTCATACCGCCACCAATACTGACTTCTTTAAATCATTATACATTTTGTGCTACCAGATGAACTGATAAACACCATTGTGCGCCTCATGTAATATTTTCTCAATCAATTTATCGTTTTTCGGCACACATATCCTGTCTCAAACATCAAACAGTCATCCGGTCCAACTCGAAAATCTGAGTCGTGTCGATTCGCATTGAGTTCTCTTGATCTACAACTCACTATCATTCTTTTGAGCATCACAAATCAACTGGAGAAATAACGGTTTAGCTCTCATCTCGCTAAGATTGACCCATCATCGACAATGCTAACCCCGTGTTCATGGCTCTCAAAGTAAAAAGAAATTTTCGCTCAAGGCGTCAAGAATTACATTTGCTTTTCCGGATGATAATCAATCACTAGATCATAATCCTTTAATAATTCAAGCCATCTTCATTGTCGCAGATTCAGATCCTTTTGATTCATCAAGTACTTCAAACTTTTGTGATCAAGAAAATTCGGCATTTTTCACCGTACAAATAATGTCGCCAAATTTTCAAGGCAAAAACAACAATGGCCGATTCCAAATCATGTGGAGGATAGTTCTTCTCATGCGGTTTTAACTGCCTCAAGCATAAGCTACCATTTTCCCTCTTGCATCAACACACATCCAAGGCCCATCAACGATGCATCACTATAAATTACTTAACTCCTTTCTTGACTCAAACAGTACTAAAATTGGTGCTTCATCAATCGTGCTTTCAATTTTTCAAAACTTTGTTGACATTTATCAGTCCATTCAAACTTAACATTCTTTTGCAACAACTTAGTCATAGGAGAGGCAATCATCGAAAATCCTTCAACAAAACGTCTATAATACCCGGCTAAGCCTAAAAAGCTTCTAACCTCGGATACATTCTTGGGCGGTTTCCAATCAACGATCGAAGAAATCTTGCTTAGATCCACCCGAATACCATCACCTGAGACTATATGCCCCAAAAATCTGACTTCACGAAGCCAGAACTCACTTTTACTAAACTTGGCAAACAGTTTCTTTTCTCTCAAGATTTGCAATATAGTTCTCAAGTGTTCGGCATGTTCAGACTCATCTCGAGAATAAATTAAAATGTCATCTATAAACACTACTACAAACTTATCCAAATATGGCCTAAGATCCGATTCATTAAGTCCATAAATATAGCTGGAGCATTTGTTGTCGAAAGGCATCACAAGAAACTCATAATGTCCATACCTTGTCCTAAAGGCAGTTTTCGGCACATCTGACTCCTTAACTCTCAGCTGGTAGTAACCAGACCTCAAATCAATCTTTGAAAACACTGTGGCCCCCTTTAACTGATCGAATAAATCATCAATCCTCGACAACGGTACTTGTTCTTTATAGTCACCTTATTGTCGACGGTAATCAATGCAAAGTCTCATTGAACCATCCTTCTTCTTTACGAATAATACAGAGCACCCTGGGAGAGAAACTCGGTCTCACAAATCCCTTGTCTGTTAACTCCCTGAATCGAGCCTTCAATTCTTTTAATTCATCGAGCCATTCTATATGGAGCAATCGAGATCGGTGCAAGATGCAAGAACAAATCAATGGCAAAATCTATCTCTCTGTTCGGAGGCAACCCAGGCAATTCCTCAGGAAATACATTTGGAAACTCACAGACTATCGGTATTGATTCAAATTTCAGTTGAGGCAACTCAATATTCATTACATAAGCGAGATAAGCTTCACACCCTTTTCTCATGTATTTCTGTGCAGACATGTGCGAAATCACCATAGGCAATTTATTTGATTCATCTGTTTCAACCCACGAATTTCTCTATTTTCACATTTCAACTCTAGTGTCTTTTGTTTACAATCTACCTTAGCATCATACAATGTTAACCACCCATTCCCAAGATAACGTCAAACTCACCAAATGGTAACAACATCAAGTTGGCGGAAAACAAAGTGACCTTGAATCATTAATGGGCAATTCTTGCAAACCTTGTCAACTAGCACATATTGGCCTAAGGGTTCGACACTTTAATCGTAAACTCAAGAAATTCAACAGCAACTTTTTATTGGATACTAAATTCATGCAAATATAGGAATGAGTGGACCCGGATCAATCAATGCAATAACAATAGTATCATAGAGAGAAAATGTACCGTTATAACATCGGAGATGATGCATCTTCTCGCACGTATAGCATAAGCTCTAGCAGTGCTCTAGCTTCGATCTTGCCGTTAAATCTTTCATCACAGTTTACTACTAGTCCCACCTCCAAGATTTCTCGGTGGTCTACCTCTACTAGCGGTGGTATTCTCTAGCACTCAAATCTTTCTTCTTTAACTTTCTCCGGACAATCTCTAATAAAATGCTCTTGAGAATCGACTGAAACAAGCTCGCTCGGTCCCCAACACTCACCATAATGTTGCTCGCCACATTACTTGACACTCGAGCTTTCTAGGTCGCACATTACCCACACTTGCCACCAAGTAGCTTGAGCTTTAGACCCGAATATGCTCTACCACGATCTCTGTGAATCCCCAATTGAAACTGTCATTCGAGGGTTTGTCTCTTTGGACCTCTTTGGTTGAGATTGAAATGGCTTGCTTATCTGTCTTTTTCGACATCTCGGGCCTCAATAGCGACTTTTCTTCTTTCTTTGTTCAATTCTTCGACTTTAAGAGCTCGATCAACCAATACTACAAATTCTTTCAACTCCAAAATTCCTACAAGCACTTTAATGTCCTCATTCAGCCCATTTTCAAATCTTCTACACATAATGGCCTCGGTGGACACACATTCCTGGGCATACTTATTGAGTCTTACAAATTTGCGTTCATACTCGCTACTGAGACATTTTCCCTGCTTCAATTCAAGGAACTCCTTCCGTTTTTGATCAATAAATCGCGACTTATGTATTTCTTTCTAAATTCTTCCCGGAAGAAATCCCAAGTAACTTTTCTTTTGGCACCACTGCAACCAAAGTCTTCCACCAAAGGTAAGTCGAATCTCTCAAAAGTGATACAAGACACTTTAAGCATTCCTCGGGTGTACATGAGAGCTCATCAAATACACGGGTAGAATTTTCAAGCCGAATTCCGCTTTCTCGGGATCATCATCGACCTTTGCTCTAAACTCTTGACCCTTATTTTGAATCTTGTCAACCGGAGGCTTGTTCATTCTTACCAAATCTATACCTTGAGCAGACTCTGAGAATCGTCCGAGGTATAAGAGGGGTGGAGGAGGTTGAGCATTTGGATTTGCTCGAATAAATTCAAGATACCAATTGTTCATCATTTGGAGAAAGGCATCCCGAGCCTCATCTCCTTGTCTCAATGTCTCAGTTCTACTTTCCACAGCGCGGTCCCTTGTGCGAGAGCGGCGCATTACTAGCAGATCATCACCGCAGCTTCCTTCAGATCCATTACTATATTAAAACAAAACACGCTTTAGAATAATCGAGTCACCACACTATCACAATATTTTTATGGCATGTATAGCTAGACTTTTACACACACTTTATTAGTCCGAGAACCGACTAAACCATAGCTCGATACCACTAAATGTAACACCCTTACCCGTTCTGTCGCCGAAGCAGATACAAGGTATTACGAACATAACACATACCATTAAACATAACCGAAATATAAATATGTCATCCAATTTGATAGTGCATCGTATAATATATGTCTTGAACAATATTAGCCAACTTTAATGGCTTGTACAAATTAGCTGGTCGAGTCATCAGTAACTAATATTTTAAACCTAGACAAATAAGACACGTAACAAAATAATTAAGCCTACTATACATGCCATAATTCAAAACGTTTAGTTCAAATACCCTAAAGTATGATAGTGCGGGTAGATCTTCACGATCCTTAACTCCTGAGCAAGCCGGAGGACACTATAAGACAAAAGAGAGAAACAAAGTAAGCTTATAGCTTAGTAAGTAAGTATGTAAATACTAATTAAAAAAATCTAACATGTTTACACAACAATTCAAGTATATCTACTTTAACTTCACTATTCATTCCACTTTGATTAAGCTGTCTCTGTTGCGTCATATTCACTAAATAAATCATAACTCGAGTTACAAAACTCGAAATTCAAATCCGTAAAATTTCCATGAATCTAGACTCATAAAGCTTTTTGCTAATTTTTTTCTATAATTTTTGGTTCAGCCGATTAGTACAGTTTATTAGTTAAAGTTTCCCCTGTTACACAGCTCGACTGATCTGACCTCTGTTCACTTCGAATTGAATTTCTCTCAGTACACAATTCAAACAACCCTGAAGTCTATTTCATTTAAAACTAGTCTCAATAAGGAATTTAGGCATGTAAACTATATTTCTTAATTTTCTTTGTACAATTTTTAATGATTTTTCAAAGTTGGAACAGGGGATCACGTATTCATCCTGAGCAAGTCACATACAATTGTAAATATCTCAAAATATAGAATTCCTTTGCTTGCTCTGTTTCTTTTATATGAAAGTAGACTCAATAAACTTTAATTTCAAATCTCATTCAACCTCTAATTATATTCCTCCTATTTTTGGTGATTTTTCAAAATCACGTCACTGCTACCATCTAAAAACAGTTTTAATGCTAATTTCACTCTTTCACACATTCTTTATGCTAACCTCATTTTATCATATATATGTATATACCACAAATCATTTTCACCACATTTCATTCACCATAAGTGTAGGTCCAAACCACAATATCACCACAAAACCATCCCGTTGAACAATTCGGATCAATCCTCGATATTTAATGGTTTTAGCACACAGCCCCACCATCATATCTCATTTAATTCGGCTCTCTTGTACACATGGTGAACACTTAGTACCACTCATGCGACCTAGCCGATTTATCTCGTAGCTCTCTTGTCTACATGGTGTCCTTCACTTGGAATCACTCATGCGACCTAGCTACATTTATCTCTCACGTAGCTCTCTTGTCTACATGGTGTCCTTCACTTGGAATCACGCATGCGACCTAGCTACATTTATCTTTCACGTAGCTCTCTTGTCTACATGGGATACATCTCGTATCACACATGTGACCTAGCTACTACTGGTGTCTCGTAGCTTTCTTGTACACATGATGTGCACTCAAGATCATACATGTGACCTAGCTACGCTCCTCTATTTCATTCGATCTCTCAGAATGTTCAACCGGATCTCTCTCTCTATATTTATTTCCATTCTTCCAATAGTCGATTTATATTTTAACATCAGCTAGTATATTTATATAATAGGCTGAAATATAAGAATGTACATGAAATTATTGTAATATTTACATACAAACTTACCTTGGTGCAAAATGTGGAAATTTTGCAATTTAGTCCAAAACTTTTTCCTTCCCAGCTTCGAGATCAATTCCGCGTCTTTCTTGATCTATAATAACACATTTAGCTCATTTAATACTCATACTATTTATTTCAATCCAAAATCACATCATGAAAAAATTACATTTTGCCCCTAACTTTTACAAAATTACAATTTTGCCCCTAGGCTCGGAATTTAATTTCAGCCCTTATTCTTATATTTTATGATATGCTGAACATTTTCTCTTCTACAACAACATCAAATTCTCACTCTATCATATAGTTATGAACAATAGGTATTTTTACCGATTATCTGCTTTTACTCGCTTTCACTTAAAACCGAGTAGCACAAGTTATTTAACATAATTTAAAACCTCATATTCTATCATAAAACATCAAAATACACAAATTTCACCTATGGGTATTTTTCCAAATATGAACCCTAGGTTAAATTATTACTAGCATAAGCTTAATCGAGCTTCCGGATTCCAAAACGTAAAGAACATTAAAAGCGGGGCTTGGAATCACTTACTATGGAGCTTGACAATTGAAGAAACCCTAGATATGGAGAGAGGAGAATTCGCAGCAACTAAGGAGGATGATGATCAATTTTGTGTTATTTTTCCCATTTTATTTCATTTAATATCCAAATGACCAAAATGCCCTCCTTACTAAACTTTCAAAATTCCTTCCATGTCCTAATTTTGTCCATGAACTTAAAATTGGTCAAATTTCTATTTAAGACCTCCTAATTAATATTCCAAAACAATTTCATACTAAAAACTTCCGGGATGCAAATTTTGCAACTTATTCGATTTAGTCCCTACTTTCAATTTAAGCACTTTAGGCATAAAATTTCATCACGAAATTTTCACACAATCATGCAATCATATCATAAACCCCAAAATAATTATAAAACAATTATTTCTATCTCGGATTTGTGGTCACGAAACCACTATTCCGATTAGGCCCTAATTCGGGTTGTCACACAACCCATCTTCAAAACGTTTACACATAATAGCCTCAGACGATACACATTCCCGAGTATATCTACTGAGTCAGACAAACTTCCGTTCATAATCAGTAACTGACATGAAACCCTGTTTAAGCTCAAGAAATTCTTTTCGTTTTTGATCAATGAACCTCTGACTGATATATTTTTTTCGAAATTCAATCTGGAAGAATTCCCACGTCACCCGTTCTTTGGGCACAACAGAAACCAATGTATTCCACCAATAATAGGCAGATTCACGTAGCAGAGATATGGCACATTTCAGGGATTCATCAGGTGTGCAAGATAGTTCAACGAATACTCAGATAGTATTGTCCAACCAAAATTCAGCTTGCTCAGCATCACCGCTATCTGTAGCCTTAAATTCAGTAGCCCTGTGCTTTTGGATTCTGTCTACCGAAGACTTATTTAACCTCGTCTGATCAATTAACGGAGGTATCGTAGGTACAGGGGGTGTATTATTCGGGAGTGGGGGTTGTGGAACAGCCGTATTAGTTCAAATGTATTAGTTGAACCAATCATTCATCACACTATAAAAAGCCTGTCTAGCCTCCTCGTTCTGATTGCTTGCAATAGGTTGAGAGTCCATCGGCGCTGTCCCATGCGCGGGAACAGGCGTTACACTCTCAACATCATCGGCTACCGCTCGATTGGGATCGGGATCCATTACTATACGAAAACACATTTTTAACTGACAGAATTCATCATACTACCGTATTAATACTATATGGCATGTATAGCTAGACTCAAACACTCAACGTTAGTCCTAGAATCGACTAAACCGTAGCCCTGATACCAATAAAATGTAACACCCCTAACCTGAATTCGAACGCCGGATTAAGGCTAAGAGGTATTACCGAATTAAACATTTAATTATCTCATTCACAGTGTCAATAAACATAAACAGAGATCGAAATGAAATACATACGATATTTAAGTTATACGCCATTTTCAGATAGCCAAAATATTTACAATTTCAAAACATAGTTATCATCACCTAACCTATACATGCCATATCGAGTCCAAAATATAACTATACCAAAAGATCAATAGTGTGATGAATCACGGCGATCCCAGAGTCGGTGGCCAAAATCAACAATCTATAAAACAGAAAAATAAAGAACGAGTAAGCTTTCAAAGCTTAGTAAGTTTTAAGCATCACAAACAATTAAAGACTTATCGAAAATCAAAACATTCATTCACACTTAAGTATCATTCTTTAGTACTAATAATTCACAAAAATCATTGATTGAATGTACATGAGTACATAAAGAAATTTTAACATATAATTCATATACAAATATACCATGACCGATTAAATCATTCTCATATTCACAAATAGAACCATCAATCATATTTATATATATTCTTCTTTGATGCTAATGATTCACTTCGAAATCAATTCACCGATGAGTAAGTAATACGTACCTGAACATTTTAAATGCATAATACTTACTCGACGATGGTTTACTGCGAACATTCAATATCGTAATCTTACTTAACTTATCGGCATTAAGCCCATTAGGTCTTAGGACTTGAAACCAATTACCAAAGACAAGCTCTGTGGGAATTTAAACCGGTATAATACCATTTCGAAGCTCGGGACTTTAGCCCGACATATTTCCAGCACGTAGCCTGCGGACCTTAAGTCCGGATATAATTCCAGCACATAGCCTGTGGACCCTAAGTTCGGATATAATTCCAGCACATAACCTGCTGACCCTAAGTCCGGATATACATCACTGGATGTCATGCATACTTATTCGCAAGAAAATTCAATTCACATAACATCTCACAATCATAGTTCATTTATTCCATTTGAATAATAGCATAACATGGGCACCATTCATATAACTTTTGGCTCAATAACATACATAAGAATATATGTCCATTTACTTTTCAAGCTTAACTTCTAATGTCTATTCGGCTTTAAGCCTTAAACATAAATTATTTGTCACTCAACTATATTCAAATAGAATCAATAGATTGCGATGCAGCTTATCATACACATATCAAGACATTATCAATTACGTACTAAATGTGACTATTCAAAACTTACCTCGGATATACTTGAACGGTTGCAGAAAGGCTACTCAATTACTTTCTCTTTTCCCCTATCCAACTTTGACCCTCTTTGCTCTTGAGCTTGATTTAAGCATATGGTAACCGAATGAAGCTTTCTCCCCTTCCCTCTCTTACATTTCGGCCCAGAAGAACAAAGGTGAAGCTTTGTTTTCATCACCCATTTTCTTTTTATTAATTCATTACTAAATTAAAATTATAAAGCCATTATAATTAAATAATACATATATTCCATATAATATATCATCATTGCCGGCCACTACCTAAATAAAATGAATATTTGACATGCAAGTCCATCCTCTTTGTCACATACATTAATAGGCCACTTAAGATTAACCTATCACATTTTAAAATTTTCTCACATAGGTCCTATTTAATAATTTCACATACAATTGACCAAATTAAAACATGAAACTTTCACACGTGCATGTACACATATAGTAAGCATAGATTATAACGGTTAATTATTTTTATGACTCGGTTTTGTGGTCCCAAAACCACTTTCCGACTAAGGCCAAATTAGGGCTGTCACACATGATAGTTGTCTGTCAATTCACTTGGGAAGTACCAAGATGTACAATGATTTAAAGACCATGTACTGGTGAATGGTATGAAAGAAATTATCTCTGAATTTGTGATGAAATGCTTGATATGCTAGTAGGTCAAGGCTGAACACCAAGTGCCTTCAGGTTTATTACCGCATGTTATGGTTCCCGAATGGAAATGGGACAGGATCACCATGGACTTCATAACTAAACTACCGTTAACCTCGAAAAAGAAAGATGTTGTTTGGGTTGTATTAGATAGACTAACGAAGTTAGTTCACTTTATTCCTGTATGGACAAATTACTCTCTTGATAGATTGGCTGACTTATACATATCCGAGATTGTGAGATTACACGGGGTACCATTGTCGATCATTTTAGATAAAGACCTAAGAGTCACTTCGAGATTTTGAAAGAACCTACAAGAAGCCTTGGGTAAAAAGTTGAGTTTTAGTACAGTGTTCCACCTACAAACTGATGGTCAGTCTGAGCGGACGATTCAGACCCTTGAGGATATGTTACAGTGCTACGTCCTTGAATTTCAGGGTAGTTGGGAAAAATATTTACCATTAGTGGAGTTTGCCTACAACAACAGTTTTTAGACGAGTTTAAAGATGGCACCTTATGAGGCGTTATATGGCCGGAAGTTCCAGACTCCATTGTATTAGACATAACTCAAGGAACACCAGATTCACGTGGTTGATTTAATCAAGGAAACTGAAGAAAAGGTTAAAGTGATCTGTAATTGTTTGAAAACGGTATCGGATATGCAAAAGTCATATGCTGATTTGAAAAGGAAAGAGGTTGAGTTTCAAGTCAGAGATAAAGTATTCTTGAAAGTGTCTCCCTAGAAAAAAGTTTTGAGATTTGGCCGGAAATGTAAATTGAGTCCAAGGTTTATTGTAGCTTACGAGATTACTGAGAAAGTTGGACTGTTAGCCTACCGCTTAGCACAGCCATCCGAATTAGAAAAGATTCACGATGTTTTCCATGTGTCCATGTTACGTAGATATAGATTAGATCCCTCACATGTTATTTCGCTGACAAAAGTTGAGATTAGACCGGACATGACCTATGGTGAAGAACCGATCAAAATTTTGGCTCGAGAAGTCAAACAATTAAGGAACAAGAATATAGCCTTGGTAAAAGTTCTATGGCACAGACACGGAGTGGAAAAAGCCACATGGGAACCTGAAGAGACCATGAGAAGTTAATATTTGAACCTGTTTATTGGTAAGACTTTTGAGAACGAAAGTCCCTAAGGGGGAGAAACATAACATCCCAAAATTGGGTCTAGTCGGAGCAGTGGTTTTGGGACCACAAATCCGATGTCAAAATATTTATTTTATGATTAGTATGAGGCCTAGAATATGAAAGTAAGCATGTGTTAAGGTTTCATGAAGAAATTCTTAGTGTAAGGTGTCCAATTGGAAATTAGGGACCAAATTGAATAAATTGCACAACTTGGATTTTAGAAGCAATTTGCATGAAATTGTTTTAGATTTTTAATTTGAAGGTCTTAAAGAGTAATTTGCCTAATTTTTAAGTTTTTGGACAAAACTGGGCATGCATGGAAAATTTTAGAAGTTTAGTAAGGAAGGGCATTTTGGTCATTTGGTAATAAAATCAATAAAAAGGGGAAATGAGGGCAAAAATCAGCCATTCTTCTCCCTCTTCCTACTGAAATTCCAAGGGACACCATAGCTAGGGTTTCTTCAATTTCCAAGCTCAATAGTAAGTGACTCCTAGCCCCGTTTTTAATTTTTTTGCATTTTTGAGATCCTTTAAACATGTTCTCTCCATTTCTATCGATATTTTAAGCTAGGGTTCATGTATGAAAAATGACCCATGTGTGACATGTTTGTTCTTTGATGATTTATAGGGGAATATGAAAGTTAAATGTGTGTTAAACATCTTTTCCTAAGTGATTTTCATGAAAAACCCCTAAAAGGACCTTTTTGCAAAAGGTACAAAATATGTGGTAGAAATGTTAAATGGAGAAAAATGTGGGCTAGTATGAGTTTATAATACATTCAGCTAGGCTTGAGTAACCAAGGAATTGCATGTATTTCATTTTACGAGCCTAGGGACTAAGTTGTAAAATTTTGAAATGTTAGGGGCAAAATGGTCATTTTGCCCGAGGGATGAATTTTAGGTTCGAAATAAGTAGCATGAGGTATTAATAGTTTATTTCTACTGATATAACCCTGAGGAATCGATTTTGGAGATTGATAGAGGAAAAGGAAAGGTTTCGAAATAACTGAAATACGAAACCTAAGCAATTACAAGTAAGTTCGTGTAACTCGAATGTAAACTATCTTTAAATACATTAAAGATGTATGTACATGTATGGATTATAATAGAAATATTAATGGAATGATAATTCATGAATTATTAATGTTATGGTGAAATGTCCCGGTTGAATAAAAAGGGATGTCTGATGGATTACTCAAAAATGAAATAATGGTATAAAGGATCTAGCCCAGACGGGTGATCCTATAGTGATCTAGTATCCCGAAGAATATGTGTGCTTTGACAGATTTAGCTCGGACGGGTAATCCGAATTGGATCTGAATTTAGCCTGGATTGGTTATTCAAACCTGAACTCGTAGGAGTATATGTCATTGTAGGGGATTTAGCCTGGACTGGTAACTCCGACATTACTCTGTGAGTTACGTTGTGGGGGATTTAGCTTAGACTGGTAATCCCACCATAAAACTGAGGTTCATGGGAGTGCATATTTAAAGGATCACTTGCAGATTTGATGGTAAACGAGATATCCATCGAGATTCCAAGAAATTCAACGGGATTAAAATGTTAAATGGGAATAGACATGTTTGAATTGATGAGCTCATCTATGAAGGATGTTACATTGTACTGGCATGAGACTAACTTGATGGTTGAGTACATGTGATAGGTAATTTTACTATAAATTTTTGGCCTGAATATCTTATATGGTTCCATGCTAAATAATCGGTAAGTTTACTTTCCCGTTATTTGGACTTACTAAGCATGTTAATGCTGTTTTTCAGAGCTTGTGGACTTGTGAAGATTGGAAGACGATTAAACCATTGTCAACACTATCAACTTGTCTTGCGTTGGTATATAAAT